>NC_064862.1:19719814-20019814 GCF_024139225.1 Suncus etruscus
CATAGTCCTCGTACTCAACAGACAGGAACTCAGGCCTCCTATTCCTTCTAGGGAATACGGGATTTCCTGAAGAGGCCAATTTTCTGGCCATTCTTTATCAGAAATTACGGTAACCTGAGCACCCGTATCTATCATTCCATCAAAGGGTTTGCCTTCCAAGTGAAGTTTGATCATTGGGTGTTCATCTTTACATTTAGTAACCAGAGCCACGATTGGGTTTTGAGCAGCATCCAGATCTGTGCTTCCAAAACCTCCAATTCTAGTCTTATCTGAAGTCCCAAATTTGACATAAGGCACTATTACTATCTGGGCAATCGCTTCTCCTTTTTTAAAGGTCCATGTAACTGGTACAGTAATAACTACAATGATTTCTCCCATGGAATCTGAGTCAATGACACCAGTGATTACTGATATACCCTTTATGTTGAGGGAACTTCTGCCAAGAATCAAACCCATACTATCTGGGGGTGGCGGGCCTACAATGCCAGTTTCTAACATGTAAGGGCATGCTCCCGGGTAAATTGTAATGTCCTCTGGGCATAATATGTCTAATCCGGCACTCCCTGAAGTGGAGTGGATTAATTCCCTTATCGTGATGAATTTTCTTGGGCTGGGCTTGGAAGGATTATTGTCTGTGAACTTTGCCCCTGATTTGGAAGGGCCTGGGGGGAGGCCCTGTGGGCGTTTCCCTGCATCTTGTATGTGTGTTCTTGGGGAGCTGAATTTATAAGGAGATGACAATTTCTTTTGATATGTCCCTGTTTTCCACAATGGTAGCAGGCGATTTGCCTCCTGGGGACTGTGTTGAAACCTCTACTTAGGTTATTATTAATGAGGTTTCTGGATCTGCAATCTTTCGCCCAGTGGCGACCCCTTTTGCATTTTGGGCAAAGACCTGGTTTCCGGAAAGTGTTCTGTCCCCGAGGGGAGTAAGGCATTGTTCCCTTGGTAACTGGGAAGGTTTGTACTGAGTCTAAGTGGGGTGGGGGTTGGGGTTCCACATAGACATTCCGGCAGGCATAAAGGTAATCATTCAGATCTGACTTTTCATTTAATGTATTCAATACTAATCTACAGGCTGAATTTGCATTATGATAGGCCAAAGATTTTACTAGGAAGTTTCTAATCTCCTCATCTTCCACCTGTAACTTCAGAGCATCTTTAATCTTACCTACAAACTCTGCAAATGACTCATAAGGGCCTTGGGTAATTTTTTTTTTTTTTTGGTTTTTGGGCCACACCCGGCGGTGCTCAGGGGTTACTCCTGGCTGTCTGCTCAGAAATAGCTCCTGGCAGGCACGGGGGACCATATGGGACACCGGGATTCGAACCAACCACCTTTGGTCCTGGATCGGCTGCTTGCAAGGCAAACGCCACTGTGCTATCTCTCCGGGCCCGCCTTGGGTAATTTTTAAAAAGTTTCCTCTACCAATGCTGTTAGAATCAATTTTTTCCCATGATGACAATGCAATCTCCCTGATTAAATTTAAGATTTCCTTAGGTAAAGCTGCTTGTGTCTGAATATTTGCAAATTGATTTTCTGCCATCAATAATTCATACGATAGAGTAACACCTGCCACTTGCTTTTTCATACCATCCGGACTATATAATTTAGCTTTTACGCCTTCTGAATAGTACATTTCCCATTCAGTTCGCTGTTTAGACGACAGGCATATTTCAGCGATTCTTTTAAAATCATACAAAGTCCAAGATGAGTTATGACTCCAAAGTCTTAATAACTCCACACTGTATGGCGATTTTGGCCCATTTTCTTTACATGATCTTTTAAACCGATCTAATTCTTCCATCTGATAGGGTACATAGTTAGAAACATTTACCCCGTCTATAGGGGATAAGGCCTGATTAGCAAAATTACTCTGAATAGAGCTCTGAGACCGAGCATGTGGTTCATCGTTTGAATCTGCTCTGCTCTGCGATTCAATTTTGTGACTAGAAGGAGGCATCCCTCGTGGAGTTAGCACTGGAGGTAGATCATTATCTGAGTCACTACTGTCAAGCAATTCACTAGAATCAGGCTTAACATTCTGAGTTGTTTTTCTTCCAGCAAAAATTTCTATATTGTTGATGGTGGGGCTGGATTCGTCAGCCTGCACCTTGGTCTGAGTTTTCATCAGATAAATTTCCTTATTATCTATACTGGTTTTAGCCTCACCATTTCTACACTTTCTATTTCCTAAATAGAAATAACAGCAAATAACTATGCTCATAATAATAACGTTAGTCAACACAGAAATTCCACAAACTATGATGGCTAGAGACACTACACTTTTCATTTGAAATATAGACCACAACCATCCAACTGCAGTGATTGTCCTTAGATCAAAACCAATTAGTTTTAAACAAAATGGAATGATCCACTTGTATACTAGAGCACCAATGCGTAAGACTAAGGGTGGTAAAATCCACATGACTAACCACAGAAACCATTTGATGGTCAGCATAGGAAATTTCCAATGAAGTATTTCACTTACAGTTCTGAGGGTCCAGGGTTCAGGTCCCTGTCCGGGCGTCATTATGTAGCAGGTCAGCCCCTGAAGAGGTTGACTGATGGTGGGATGTAGAATGAGGCCCTTTTCTTCCAGCTCGGAGCACGCGTCTGCCACCCTGTCTAGCCCACGGTTCTGAGGTGAAACGGCGGGTAAACAGCTCGCAGACAATCAGGCTCGTGGAAATATTTGCTTTATTCGGATGGACAAAACTGAAGTCCAAAGACTCAGATTCAGTTCCAGCCAGCAAAAAGCCCTCGCCTTCCACAGACCCTTGCTCTTATCCTCCAGAGTCAGGTCCCACCCAATGGTGGGATCAGATACCAACCAATGGTGGAAGCAAAATCAGGTCCTACCCTAGGGTGGGGGCAGAATGCCAGGTCACACCCTAGGGTAGGGCACAGATTAGGGTGAGCAACATAGTAATCCCCCAAAATATTTACATACACAACACCACTGACCCAGGATGGACCCAGGTTCAGTCCCCAGCATCCCATATGGTCTCCCAAGCCTGTCAGGAGTGATTTCTGAGTGCAGAGCCAGGGCGTCAATGTTTGAAAGAAGTTTGCCATCGGAGGCCAGGAATGTTCGTGGAGGCAGAGCGCAGCGTATTAATTCCCTGCCTCCATTAAAGCGTTGGGAACCATACACACAGGCCTGTGTGCGCCATCCTCCACGGGGAGAAATGCCATCTCGGCGGCTCTGATGCTCTGTGCTTGCGGCGGACACTGAAGAGGGACCAAAGGGTTGGGGCAGGGTTGGAAAAGAGAACGGACTTGGTGGTTCGGTGCACAAAAACTTGCCCAGTCCCTCTTGGACAATCACTGTGTTTGATGTTCTTAGGAGACCGCAGCCAGAGGCCATCTCCACGGCCCTTGCCACCGCAGCTGCAGGACCAGGTAAAGGCTTTGCTCTGTTCCCTGGCTCGTCATGGCTTGGCCGATCCCAAGCCCACAATCCCGTGCTTTGCCCTCGAGGGAAACACTTGTCTCCTCATACTTGTGGGATGCTCAGGACTTGTCCTCTGCTTGGCTTTGCCTGAGAGAAGCCTGTCTCCCCGCACCTGTCCCTCCCCCCAGATCCTGACCCTCTTCCAGGGTCCCGAGAAGAAGCTGCCAGTGGGCACCAGAGGCTCCCCGTGAACCCTGTGCCTGGTGGCATCACACCACTGTGCTGTCACCCGAGTCCTTGCCTCGATCCTGGTCCAAACCAGCTCTCCACAGTCGGGGCCAGCTCTCTGGGAACAAGCCTTTGACACTGGGTTGCAGCACCCAAAGCGCACAACGCCTCTCCATGCCCCTGGGTGTTCCCTCTCCCTGGGGAGACCAGCAGGGACTTATTGAATCAACTGTGTGAGTCCTGGGGAGAACGAGCCTTGAACCATTGGTCGCCGAGGTGGGCACTACCCACCCAGGGCACGGCCAAGACATGGGTTCCGGAGAGCTTTTCTGAATTGACGTCACCCATGGCGCGTTCCACTCTCCCGTGCGGGCTTCTCTGCGCATTCATGGCCACGAGATAGGAGGCACCTGCCTACGTAGCATGGGAAGGATGTCTGGTTAGAGCAGACAGGTCAGGGGCCAGGCGGTGTCAAGGCGTGCGAAACCGCAGATTTCACCAGAACCAGGCAGGATGGTTCGGGCAGGGGAAGTCTTGCTGCCCGGACTGTGGCCAGTCCTTCCCACCTACCGCCCCGTCCCCACTGCAGCATGTGTCTCGAGACCAAAGCCAGACTCTTTGCCCTATTCTCGAATGGCTGCAATCACCAGTCTCTCCCCTCTATGTTAAACTGCCTTTTCCTACTGCAAGGGATAGATGTGTCACCTAATGCCAACATGTCTGTATCTGTAGGAGCCCACCTTGCCCCTCTTTCTGGATCCAGAGTTAATCTTCGTGTGAGATTCATGGAATTCTTACGCAGATATTTTTGCTGCTGTGTGTCACCCTCTGAATAATATATACATCTTGGCCGGGAATGCTTTGCGGAAGGAGGAGGCTGTTTGCGGCTGTTGCGCTGAGGCATTCCCGAAGAACCATTTCTCGTTCCGAGGGAGCCAGTGTCCCCGCCACCGAGTCAACGTCGGGGTGGCATCCACCAGGCCCCGAAAGGTGCTCCGAAAATCTGGGAGCCCAGGAGGAGCTGTGGAGCATTGACTGATGCCCTGTGACAGCAATAACATGGCCTCCCTGAAACAGCGCGTCACCTGCCACACATTGCTCACTTCCCAGGCCGGAGCCCAAGCAGGGCCCAGGTCCAAAGGCTTCCCCGAAAACCTGAGCAAGCTCCAGAGCCTGTTGAGCCAGGTGCGCGCTGAGGACCTGAACATTGTTCCCCACCAGGCCTCGCCTTGAAGTTGCCTCAGACGTTGCCTCACTGCTGCCTGTCACCTACATGCACATCCAGGAGTCAGAGGGCTTCAGCCTGGGCGTGTTCCTCAAGAGCGGCACCTCCATCCCCCTGCAAGACCACCCCAGTATGCACTGCATGCTCAAAGTGCTCTATGGCAAGGTGCGCATCAGCTGTCTGGGTGTGCTCGAGGATGATCAGGACAACCACCACCCCCCCATGAAGGAGCAGAGGCTCAGGCCCAGGAGAGCCTGGGCCCCACTGCCCGAGCAACACTTCCATTCCTGCAGCCCCAGCAGCGAGAAGCCTTGTGAGCCAGCGGGCCCTGCGTGCTCAACCTGCAGCAGGACAACCTGCACCAGATCGAAGCCGTGGATGGGCCCGCCGCCTTCCTGGACATCCTGGCTCCGACCTATGACCCCGATGAAGGACGAGACTGTCAGTATTACTGAATGGTGGAAGCCATCTGGCCCCAGGAGTTCAACACTAATATCAACACCACCAACACCAAGGGCTTAGTCTCTGAAGACTGTGATCTGTCCTGAGAGGTGTGGCTCTTGGAGATGCGACAGGCTGAGGACTTCTGGTGCGAAGGGAAGCCCTACCTGGGGCCTAAGGTCTCCCCTTGAGACTAACGGTGCAGGCGATTGCACCCATCTCCTACCCCCTCCCCAATTCTCATCTGCAACCTTCACCCCCCTGAAACTCTCTCAAGGGCTCTCTCTCTTTGCCCCACCGCCTCTTGTCCCCCCCCCCAGGCCTAGGAATTGGGGCTCCTGAAAAAATGGCTGTTGGCACTGCCTGGGGACCCTGGATGCGCTGTGCCACCTCTGGGAGCAGAGACTATGCAAGGCTCTCTCTGTCACTGCCACCAGTTTTGGATTGGGGAGAGGCAAGGCAGGCAGGGGAAAGGGGTGTGGGGGGAGTAGCCAAAGTGCTTTCATCCTTAAGCCATAAGGAAACAGATTTCTTCTTGCTATTCTGCATACTACATGAAAATACACTAAATGGCTTCTCTCTGCTGAGCCTGCCTACATCCAAGGACTACAACCTCCTCAGGACCCACACCCGAGAAGATGTCCCCACCCAATGCACGTGTGGCCAGTTCCTGTCGTGATTGGGTATCCAGAGACTTATAAACCACAGCGGCCTTGCTCTCTACCTTTTCTCTGCTGAGCCTGCCTACATCCAAGGACTATAACCTCTTCAGGACCCAGACCCGAAACGCAGCCACTCTGCTTCGCTTCGCAGCCACGCATATCTTGTAATCCCTGAATTCCATCTCTGCACATTTTAAGAAGCAATCTACAGCCTTGCCAATGGACTAATTTAGAAGTACATTCCCATATTTACAGAAATCAAGATGACTCCTCTAATAATCTAAAAAGTAGGAAACAAATAGGTATCCTCTGAAGAAGTTTAGAGTAGAATTATGGAAAATTTTCAGGGAGCTAAAAAAAAAAAAAGCATCGATAATCTTTACTGGAGCAAAATTAAGCATCAAGATTTGTCAACTGAAATTAGAAATTTTCACACTGAACTAACATCAGAAAAACTGAGCTTACCAGTACCCTTATTCCTAGCCTGAGGAGTGCTGGGAGGCTTGACAGGCCCCCAGCCGTCCTTGTCTTTTTCCCCTGACTCCAGGCCTTCCCTGGGTGCCAGCTCAGATGGCCAGAAGTGGGTTCAGGTGGACTCTTAGTGGTCCTCAGGTTCCCCCCTCCCTCCATACTCCAGGGAGGGAGGTGCATGGGGAGGAGGGTGGGTAGACATCTGGCTTCCGATTTCGTCATTGATTCTGGAGACCAGCTCTTGCCAGGTATAGGATTTTTCTCCCCTGGACTTCAGTTTTTCCCTGGGCACCGGTCTAGGTGGACTCTATAGGGGTCAACAGGCTTTCCTCCTATCTCTCCCTACACTAATGGTAATGCGCTCTGGGAGGAGGGCAGGCTGTTCTAACACTGGTTTATATTGGGACAGTCAGTGGAAATTTTTTCTCTTTGTTTTCATATTGATAGTATTGTGTGCATATATTCTATATATCCATAATATCCATCTTGTATTGGGACCTTGATACTGCCATACAAAGCTCATTTCTAATATTTTACTGCCTCAGTCCCAACCCTTACTTCCCCCCATCCTCTCATGTAGGTGCAGCTAATGACATGAAGCTCGCCACATAGAAATGATAAGTGCAGTTAGAGAAATAACTGCACTGAAAACTATCATAACAATGTGAATGAATGAGGGAAAAAGAAAGCCTGTCTCGAGTACAGTTGTGGGTGCGATTGGGAGTAGGTAGATCTAGAAAATTGGTGGTGGGAATCCTGCACTGGTGAAGGGGGGTGTTCTTTACATGACTGTAATCATACAACTACAATTAAATTTGTAATCACGGTGTTTAAATAAAGATAATTAAATTAAAAAAAAGAAAATACACTAAATGACTCCCCTCCCGTCCTTGGATAAATGAGTTTTTATTTTTCCATGTGGATCACCAAGCTGTCACACACCTTCTTACCATTTTAACTTATTGCATGACCCAGTTGTATGAATTGTTTTTCCTGTCATTGGTTAAAAAGTAGATTTTAGAAACTGAACTGTTTCATGCAAGCTGCCCTGCCTAGTTTTAAAAATTAACTTTTAATCTCCAGTTAGGAAATCATCCCCCGGAATATGGCTATGCATGTTGAGGACAAAGTTTATTTTCTTCCTCCCTTTGACCACAGCTGGCTTATTTGAGCAGAATCTGCTGATGTACTCTTGTTACTCAGGTATTGATGGTCGCTCACAGCGTCCCACCAACATCCAGATATGGGAGTTAAGCTGAATTTTTGTTATTACAAACTCACCCTCCATGTAAAATGATGTGATTTTCAGAGTGGCTTTTTTTCATCCTAGTGTAGAAGATCATTTTCTGGTTCTTAACCAGAAGATTCAGAGATGCTGAATCAATATGCTTCCAAACAATTGAATGTAAAAACACCCATTTCCAGCTGTTGAATTCCATGCCCTTTTTGCTCCTTAGATTCTCCAAAATTTATTCTGTAAAAACTTCCACATCTTCCAGGGAATTGGGGGTTGTCCGGCATTTGTCAAAGGTGGCAGGCTTCCCTGAATCAAACTCTCAGGGCTTGTTTTCAAGTGTGAGTTCTGTGAGAAGGAGGGAGAAGACACTAATGATGAAGATTAGAGAATTGAGAATTAACTTGCCATTCAAAGGCATCCAAACCTGGTACAGAATCAGTTCTCCCAGTCAGTCTTGAACAGTTGTGCTGTGGCTCGTTTTATTATTACTTGTTTCAATCAGTTGGGAAACTACCTTATTTTTAAACAGCGTGACAACATTTGCTTCAAACTATGGAGCCCTGTTTTCCCACTTTTTACTATGTGTAGTTTTTTTTTCACATAACATAAAAAAACAAAAACTTGAAGTAAATGATAAAATTTGTTCAGCTGCTATCTAAGCCCTCACTGACTTGTTCCTGTGTCTCAAGTCTATTATCTCTAAAAGGAAGATTTGCTGTTCAGGGAGAGTTGTTAAGCCCTTGCCAGAAACAGTATTTAACCTTTTATACCTCTTTACTATGCACTCTGGACTATAGAGACACAGAATGGAAGATTTCCCCCCCAATTTTAGAAACATTGTAAAACAAATTATTGGTCAATGATTTTTTTAAAGCAAAAAGATGTATATTCAATGCTGCATGCCACTATGTTGTAAAGCCTGACACAGGAATCATGCCAAGCATTTTCCTCTGGGGTTACTAAAATTGTTTTGTGGTCTTATGGCATTCTGATAGTATAATATGCCCTGGGGTGCTTTGAAGCATTTCTTTCCAGTTTTACCTAAAAATAAATTCTACATATGCAAATGATAGATTTTTAGAAAAGTTTTCACAGTATGGGTTTTTCTTGTAATGAATATATATGGTTCACATTCATACCTACCTGTTTTTTGCATTGTAGCAAAGTTGATAACCTACAAAGATGGATATTTGATGTATATGTTCCTAATACAATATGGAGTATATTAAACTTGCAAAAATTCAAAAACAATAAAAAATAAAACATCTGCTTTCTCGTTTGTTTCCCTGACACTGAGAGTGGTGGGGTTCAGGGGAACAATGGGGGTGACACAGCTCTTAAATACACTGTTGCCTCCTGGAACTCCTTTGGAATGAGACAGCTGGTGCTCCCTCACATCTTCAAAGCAGGTTGAGGGGCTTTCAGTTTTTAGGAAGGTATAAGCAATCCCTTGCCCTGTCATTAGAGCATTTTCATGAAGAGAATTAAGAATTCAGTTGCCCCCAGAATCAGAAGGTATGGCCTGATTAACAGGCAGTCAGGAACCAGTCATGGACATGCAGATTTCTCTGAATGTTTTTGGGCAACACTGAGTCTGTTTTATTGGTTTTTCTGGAAAGGACACAAGAGTTGTGATGCCCTTCCGAGAACAATCCCTTGCTCCAAGACGAAATACTGAATAGAGGTGTTGGGAAGAAACACTGACTGGATTGTCACCTACTCTTGGGGTCCCAAAGGTGCCTGAGGATCCACCAGGGAGTTCCATGAAAATGGAGCCAGAGAGATGGCATGGAGGGCATCTTGCATGCAGAAGGTCGGTAGTTTGAATCCCGGCATCCTATATGGTCCCCCAAGCCTGCCAGGAGCGATTTCTGAGCGTAGAGTCAGGAGTAACCCCTGAATGTTGCTGGTTGTGACCCCCCCCCGAAAATTAATAAAATGTGCTTTTTGTTAAAAACACTAATATCTACTCTCAGGGCTCTGTAACAAGGCACTGCCCAGGGTCTCAAAAACATCCCAGGGATATTTTTCTGGTGGGCACTTGATGTCATTTTTCTAGACTTTCTGAAAGCTTGTTCCTAAGAAAACAGAAAAAACAAAAACAACAAAAAATTCCTCCAAAAAGCAAAAAAACAAAAACTACAGAAACCTAAACTTAAGTAAACAAACCCCTCCACCAAGAAAAAGAGGGTGCCAGAGCAGTGGTACAGCGGTAGGGCATTTGCCTTGTACACGGCTGATCTAGGTCAGACCACGTTTCAATCCCCTGGCATCCTGTATGGCCCTCCCAATCCAGGAGCTATTTCTGAGTGAATAGCCAGGAGTAATCCCTGAGCATCACTAGGTGTGGCTCCCAAAATAAACGAGAGGGGTGGAGGGAGTGAAGGAGGGAGGGAGAGAGGAAGGAAGAGAGAGAGGGAGAGAGAGAAAGAAACTTGAAATATATCAGTCATGTCAGCATAGCCTTTTTTTTCCCTTCATCCCTTAACTCCATTTATAATTATGTTATATGCTGTTCCTTAACAGCTCACGTAGCCGTTGCGAAAACAGCAGTACTGATATATTCAGTTCTGTATTACAGAGTGTTTAAAAACCTGCTCTTGTAGGTAAGCAGAGAAAAATGTGTGTGTGTTCACAGAGTTTTATAGCACACAATTGATCAAAATAACTAAAATATAGTAGTATAAATTATTGTAAATACATTTTTGTAAATGAATGTAGACATTTTATTTTTACAGAATACTTAACCTGATTTCTGTTCAACTTCTCTATGCATAGCCTAACCATAATTATAATTTAACCATTAATTCATAAAATTAGACTTGAAATAAATGTTGGATTGCTCCCTAACTCAGAAGTTCCTCATGTCATTGATAAACATACAGTTTGATGTAAGTATTAGTTGCTATTTTATCTACTTGGGGGAAAGATGGAGGAATAAATGTAAATGATGAATATATATAATAAATCAGATTATTACATGATTAATGGATCACATTATTTATCAAAAACAATAGGATTTATATGATGAAACAGACAATAGCCATCAGTGAAAGAAAATAGGCCCATTTTGGCAGGCTACACAATTAACACACAAAAATCAATGGCCTTTTTATACACCAATAATGATACGGAGGAAATAGACATTAAGAAAACAACCCCCCAGGGCCCGGAGAGATGGCACAATGGCGTTTGCCTTGCAAGCAGCTGATCCAGGACCAAAGGTGGTTGGTTCGAATCCCGGTGTCCCATATGGTCCCCCGTGCTTGCCAGGAGCTATTTCTGAGCAGACAACCAGGAGTAACCCCTGAGCACAGCTGGGTGTGACCCAAAAACTAAAAAAAAAAAAAAAAAAAAGAAAGAAAAAACAAAGAAAGAAAGAAAACAACCCTCTCGGGGCCGGATGATAGCACAGTGGCATTTGCCTTGCAAGCAGCCGATCCAGTACCTTAGGTGGTTGGTTCGAATCCCTGCATCCCATATGATCCCCCGTTCCTAAGGTGGTTGGTTCAAATTCTGGCGTCCCATATGGTCCCCCGTGCCTGCCAGGAGCTATTTCTGAGCAGATAGCCAGGAGTAACTCCTGAGCACCACCAGGTGTGGCCCAAAAACCAAAAAAAAAAAAAAAAAAAGAAAGAAAAAGAAAAAAAATACAGTCCCATTCACGTTAGTGCCACACAAACTCAATTATCTTGTAGTCAACTTGACTAAAGATGTGAAGGACCTATACAACTATAAAACAACTATAAAGCCCTGCTCCAAAAAATAAAAGACACGCAGAAATGAAAACACATACCCTGCTCATGGATTAGCAGGATTAACATTATTAAAATGGGGCTATCCCTAAACCACATGCCCAGAGACCCAGTGAGGTGGGTCCCAAAGAGGAGTTTAAAGGGGTCTCAAGACTCTCCCCATTTCCCACCCGGCTCATTAGGGAGGGTTTGGGTGGGGGTGGTGAGCTTCCAGGCTTCCAGCTCTTTGAAGGATCTCTTTCCTTCCTGGGAGCCAGGAGTGTTTGCCAGCATGGGTGATGGCAGGCCTCTGCCATGCCAAAGGCCTTTTTAACCAGGCCTAGGAGGGGTGTGGGGCTTCAGTCACCCCAACAACCTTCCACCACCTCTCTCAAGAACTCCAGGGCTACCTCTGGGCCACACATGAAGGGGGCCAGTGAGGTGGGTCCAGAAGAGGAGTTTAATGGGGTCTCCAGACTCTCCCCATTTCCCACCCAGCTCAGGAGGGAGGGCTTGAGTGGGGGTGGTGAGCTTCCAGGCTTCCAGCTCTTGAAGGGAGTGTTTGCCAGTGTGTGGAATGGCAGCCCAAGAGCACAAGAGGTGCTAGCTTCAGGAAGTCATAGGCACCTTTCCTTAGTACCCCTGTCCATTCTGAAACCGCGCGGGGGCACTATAAAAATACAGATAATTATTTGGATACCAGTGCATTTTATCTGTTTGTCATATACAGAATGTCTATGTTGTATACTTTCCTTCCCTCCTTGACTCACCACCCAAAAGCTCGTTTGTAGTCCTTTACTACTTCACTCCCAACACCCATTCCCCCCCCCCCCCATTTAACCGTTTTTACCACAATTTCTTGGCTCCACATGAAGCACATTATTATCCCTAACCAAGCTAGCTGCCAACCAGCTAACAAAGTGGAAAAATAGACTCTCAGGCCGAAAGGAAAACAGAAATCTGTTCCTACTTATCTACTCTCAGCAGCCGCCTCTCCTCCATCTTCCTTCACTGTGTAACTGTGGTTGCTACCATACTACGTTATGAATCGTTCCTAATCAAAGGCATTTTCCGACATGGTACTGCTAGGGGTCATTTTATAGACTCCAGAAGGCCAAATCACAGACCAAAGTAGTGTCCACTTCGTTGATTTCTGCTCTCAGCTTTGTTCTTTCCTTCTGACTCCCTATTTTTGATTCTTTTTGTTGAGCACTTTCTAATTCTATGAGCTGCGTCATTAAGCTATTCAGGTATGCCCCTTCTTTCTTCCTAATGTGTGCTTGCAAAGCTATAAATTTTCCTCTCAGTATCTCTTTTGCTGTGTCCCATAAGTTCTGATATTTTGTGTCTTTATTGTCATTTGTTTCCAGGAAAGTTTTGATTTCCTCTTTTAATTTAATTTCGGACCCACTGGTTGTTCCAGGTGTTAAAAGTTTTTCTGTGTCCCTTTGTAGTTCACATATCATTTCAGAGCCTTGTGGTCAGAGAAGGTAGCCTGCAAAATTTCTATCCTCTTGATATTATGGAGGTATGTTTTATGTGCCAGCATGTAGTCTATCCTAGAGAATGACCCATGTACATTGGAGAAGAATGTGTATCCAGGTTTCTGGGGATGGAGTGTCCTATATATATCTGCTAGGCCTCTTTCTTCCATTTATCCTTTCAGGTCTAGTATATTTTTGTTGGGTTTCAGTCTGGTTGACCTATCAAATGTTGACAAAGCCATGTTGAGGTCTCCCACAATTATTGTGTTGTTATTGATATCCTTTTTCAGATTTGTCAACAATTGTATTAAATATTTTGCTGGCCCCTCATTTGGTGCATATATGTTTAGGAGAATGATTTCTTCCTGCTGTACATATCCCTTGATTAATACAAAATGTCCATCTTTTCCCTTACAACTTTTCTGAGTATATGTATCATCTGATATTAGTATGGCCATTCCAGCTTTTTTATGGGTGTTGTTTGGTTGGATGATTTTCCTTCAGCCTTCAGCCTTTTATTTTGAGTCTATGTTTGTTCTGACTTCTCAGGTGTGTTTCTTGTAGGCAGCAGAAGGTTGGATTGAGGTTTTTTTTTTTTTTTTTTTTTTATCCATTTAGCCACTCTGTGTCTCTTAACTGGTGCATTTAGTCCATTGACATTGAGAGAAAGAATTGTCATGGGTTTTAGTGCCATCTTTGTGTAGAAGTTTGGTGTGTCTGTTGGTCACTCTTTTTTTTTTTGGTTTTTGGGCCACACCCGGTAACGCTCAGGGGTTACTCCTGGCTATGCGCTCAGAAGTCGCTCCTGGCTTGGGGGACCATATGGGACACCGGGGGATCGAACCGCGGTCCGTCTCCTAGGCTAGCGCAGGTAAGGCAGGCATCTTACCTCCAGCGCCACCGCCCGGCCCCTGTTGGTCACTCTTGTCTTAAAGTAGATCTTTCAGTTTTTCTTTTTCTTTTTTTTTTTTTTTTTTTTTGTTTTTGGGCCACACTCAGCGGTGCTCAGGGGTTACTCCTGGCTGTCTGCTCAGAAATAGCTCCTGGCAGGCACGGGGGACCATATGGGACACTGGGATTTGAACCAACCACCTTAGGTCCTGGATTGGCTGCTTGCAAGGCAAATACTGCTGTGCTATCTCTCTGGGCCCTCAGTTTTTCTTTTAAGGCTGGTTTTGAGTCTGTAAAGTTTCTGAGCTGTTGTTTATCTGTGAAGCCATATATACTTCCTTCAAACCGGAAAGTGAGTTTTGCTGGGTGCAGTATTCTAAGCGAAGCATTTATTTCATTGAGTTTTGTCACTATGTCCCACCACTGCCTTCTGGCCTTGAGTGTTTCTTGTGACAGGTCTGCTATAAATCTCAATGATGCTCCCCTGAATATAATTTCCCTTTCTGATCTTGCTGCTTTCAGTATTCTGTCTGTCTCTGTGGGATTCGTCATTGTGACTAGGATGTTTCTTGGGGTGTTTTTCCTGGCATCTCTTTTAGTTGGTACTCTTTGGGCATGGAGGATTTGGTCACATGTATTCTTTACATCTGGTAGTTTCTCTTTAATGATGTTGTTGACCATTGATTCTGCCTGGAGATTTTCTTTCTGGGTCTCTGAGACTCCAATGATTCTTAAGTTGTTTCTGTTGAGCTTATCAAAGACTTCTATTTTCATCTGTTCACATTCTTTGAGTAATTTTTCCATTGTCTGATCGTTTGCTTTAAGGCTTTTTTCCAATCTCTTCTGCTGTATGGAGTTGTTATGCATCGCATCTTCCAGCTCACTAATTCTATCCTCAGCTGCTGTTACCCTTTCGGAGAGCATATCCACTGAGTCTTTCAATATGTCTACTGAGTTTTTCAGACCTGATATTTGACCTGATATTTCAGTTTGGAGTTTTCTGATTTCTATCTTCATATAATCTTGATTCTTATTAGTGTTCTGTTCT
Source organism: Suncus etruscus (assembly GCF_024139225.1). Classification (NCBI taxonomy): domain Eukaryota; kingdom Metazoa; phylum Chordata; class Mammalia; order Eulipotyphla; family Soricidae; genus Suncus; species Suncus etruscus. Next base: position 19,734,634 of record NC_064862.1, read on the forward strand.
ATACTTTCTTTGAGTTCTGTGAACATCCTCCATATTTCTTCTCTAAACTCCATATCTGAGAGACTAACTAGGTGGTTAGCCATTTCTGGGTCATCAGAGTTTCCATCTTCATTCTCTTTGCCTGGTGCTGGCCTGTGTTGTTTCTCCATTGTCACACTTGTATTGTGGTGATGGTATTCATTTGTATTATTGTGGTGGTATTCATTGGCAAGTCTGCTAGTAGGAATGCTGAACAAGTCCAATCTCAGGCCACTGGGAACAGCAAGACCCAAGACGACTGCCGGCACCTCTGACACCCAGTAGAAACCAGCAGGTATCAGTCTGTGGACGATTCGTTTCACCTCTGAAGCAGACAAGTCCGCTAGCAGGAATGCTGAAGAAATCCAGTCTCAGGCCGCTAGGAACAGCAAGGCCCAAGATGACTGCAGAGCACTCCTGACACCCAGCAGAAATCAGCAGGAATCAGTCTCGTTTCTGGGTTCTTTGTTGTGTCCAACTGAACTGTGTTTATTCCCTCTGGAAATAATCGAGAGATGTGGTTACTATAGCTACAGAGTATGATTCTACTTCAGTATTCCTTTGATCAAAGTTGTTTTTAATCCCCTGATCCCTCCTCCTCATCTTCCTTTAGTCCCGAATCCTCTGACCCTCTTCCTAATCCTCCTTTCCCCTTCAATTCCTTTTCTTCTGTTTGCCTCCCTATTCTGTGGGTTCAAGCTAATCTAGGCATCCCCTCTTTACTACATTACATTTTCTCGTACAGTTATACTACTAGTAAAGGAGATTATTTTGTGTTTGTCCTGGGTTATTCACTAGACATATTTTCCCAGTTTCATTTAGATTGCAGCAAAATGCTTGATCTCATTGTTCCTTGCAGCTGCATTTCACATTGTGTATCAGTGCCAGGAACTTAATTCAGGATTTCAGATAAACAAGGGTTGAGGGCAAGCATTGAGCCATACCTATAGCTCCTAAATGTTTTCTATGATTTCATGGTTTTTCCTCCTTTTTACTATTCATATAATTTGTTACATATGTATTTGTGAGCCAATTATAGTAATAGAGGGTAACCAACCTTACATTTCAGATTAATTTCCATTTGGGCCCAGACATATATATAAAATCCTTTTGCTTTATTTGGGGAGGGGAACACCAGAATTATTCACGGGCTACTCCTGACTCTGCAATCAGGTATCAGTCTTGGCAGACTTGGGGGCCTCTATGGGATGCCAGGGATCAAACCCAGGTTGGTCATGTGTAAGACAAGTGTCCTGCTACCGACCCCAAATGCCTTGCTACCAGGTTTGATATTTAACATTTTGTGGAAGATTTTCATGATTATGTTCACAAGGGAAATTTATCTTTTTTTTATTGTTTGCTATAACGTCCTCTGATTTTCATTTATGGGGTGACATTCATAGAGAAACTGATGTGACCTTATTTCTGAATTTGTGAGGACTCAGTATTGCCTTTTAATCATTTGACAGTTCAGAGATAAGCCATCTAAGCCTATTTCATTTGTGGGAAAATGTACAATTACTCATGTGCTTTTTGCTCTAGAACTATTATTTAATATTTTTAGTCAGTAGGTAATTGGGATCTTTCTAAAAATTTGCTTCACTTACACTTTGAAAAATTGATGTAACCAGATAAAAAAGGAAAAAGTCAAGCTCTCACTGTTTGCAGATGACATTATACTCTACTTAGAAAACCCTAGACTCTACCAAAAATCTTCTAGAAACAATAGACTCATATATCAAGGTGGCAGGCTACAAAATTAACACACAAAAATCAATGGCCTTCCTATACACCAATAATAATAGGGAAGAAATGGATGTTAAGAAAACAACTCCATTCACATTAGTGCCACACAAACTCAAATATCTTGGAGTCAACTTGACTAAAGATGTGAAGGACCTATACAAAGAAAACTATAAAACTCTGCTCCAAGAAATAAGAGAGGACACAGGAAATGGAAACACATACCCTGCTCATGGATTGGCAGGGTTAACATCATTAAAATGGCAATACTCCCCAAAGCATTGTACAGATTTAACGTGATCCCTTTAAAGATACCCATGACATTCTTCAAAGAAGTGGATCAAACACTTCTGAAATTGATTTGGAACAATAAACACCCTCGAATAGCTAAAGCAGTCCTTGGGAAAAGGAATATGGGAGGCATTACTTTCCCCAACTTTAAGCTGTATTACAAAGCAATAGTTATCAAAACAGCATGGTATTGGAATAAAGGCAAACCCTCAGATCAGTGGACTAGGCTTGAGTACTCAGAGAATGTTCCCCAGACATACAATCACTTAATCTTTAATAAAGGAGCAAGAAATCCTAAATGGAGCAAAGAAAGCCTCTTCAACAAGTGGTTTTGGCACAACTGGCCAGCCACTTGCAAAACAGCAAACTTAGACCCCCAGCTAACATCATCTATGGAGGTAAAATACAAATGGATTAAAGACCTCGATATCAGACCTGATACTATAAGGTATATAGAACAACACGTAGGTAAAACACTCCATGACATTGAGACTAAAGGCAACTTCAAGGAGGAAACTGCACTCTCCAAACAAGAGAAAACAGAGATTAACAGATGGGAATATATTAAGCTGAGAAGCTTCTGCACCTCGAAGGAAATAGTGCCCAGGATACAAGAGCCACCAACTGAGTGGGAGAAACTATTCACCCAGTACCCATCAGATAAGGGGCTAATCTCCAAAATATACCAGGCACTGACAGAAATTTACAAGAAAAAACCATCTAATCCCATCAAAAAATGGGGAGAAGAAATGGACAGACACTTTGACAAAGAAGAAATACAAATGGCCAAAAGACACATGAAAAAATGCTCCACATCACTAATTATCAGGGAGATGCAAATCAAAACAACTATGAGGTACCACCTCACACCACAGAGATTGGCACACATCACAAAGAATGAGAGTGCAGTTTCCTCCTTGAAGTTGCCTTTAGTTCTGGCAGGATGCGGAGAGAAAGGAACTCTTATCCACTGCTGGTGGGAATGCCATTCAACCTTTCTGGAAAGCAATATGGAGATTCCTCCAAAAACTGGAAATTGAGCTCCCATACAATCCAGTTATACCATTCCTAGGAATATACCCTATGAACACAAAAATACAATACAAAAATCCCTTCCTTACACCTATATTTATTGCAGCACTATTTACCATAGCAAGCCTCTGGAAACAACCAAGATGCCCTTCAATAGATGAATGGCTAAAGAAACTGTGGTACATTTACACAATGGAATATTATGCAGCCGTCAGGAGAGATGAAGTCATGAAATTTTCCTATACATGGATGTACATGGAATCTATTATGCTGAGTAAAGTAAGTCAGAGAGAGAACGATGCAGAATGGTCTCACTCATCTATGGGTTTTAAGAAAAATGAAAGACATTCTTGCAATAATTTTCAGAGACAAAAGAGAGCAGGGCTGGAAGTTACAGTCCACTTCATGAACCTCACCACAAAGAGTGATGAGTTTAGTTAGAAAATAACTACATTGTGAACTATCCTAACAATGAGAATGTATGAGGGAAATAGAAAGCCTGTCTAGAGTACAGTTGGGGGCGGGGTGAGGAGGAGGGATATTTGGGACACTGGTGCTGGGAATGTTGCACTGGTGATGGGGGGTGTCTTCTTGTATGACTGAAACACAACCACAATCATGTTTGTAGCCAAGGTGTTTAAATAAAAAATATTATTAAAAAATAAAAGAAAAAAAAGAAATGTGGAAGGAAGATCATTTAGCTAGAGCATTAAGGAAGATTATACTGGGAAAAGTAATTCAGACTGTGACACAGGTTAATTGGAGGTCTTGGGACTTGAGTTTAGATTTGGTGTATTATTCAGATTTCCTTATTGTGTCAGTTTTTTGTGTAGTGGGACTCCCAAGAGAACTTGAATCCACTTCTCAGCAGGGTGGAATCCTGGGGGTGGGACTCCCTAGAGGAGTTGGGGCCACTCTTGGCCTTACTCTTCCAACCACATTGGATGGTTGGTTGAAACACTGCTCAGGCTCTGCCCTACAAGTTACCACCAATGTCCTTTCAGCAGTGCTGGGGGACCAACAGGGGCACATTGGCCCCCTGTCCTATCTCCCTTGCCCACTGTGTCCATTTTCTGTAAGTTGTGTTCTCTAATTTGTGTTCATTTAATCTGAGTTAAATGTGTTGGCATGAATTTGTTTATTCTTTTATTTTCTTCTCATGCTTGCAGGATATTGACTGGCAATTCCTTCTTTGGCTTGTTACAGCTGATTGGTGTTTTGCTTATGGAACCCCATTCTCTTTACTGGATCATTTGACCTACAGATTAATGTTCTTGATCTTTTTTAAAAATACGTTTTGGGGGGGTCAGAGAGATAGCAAAGCAGCATTTGCCTTGCAAGCAGCCAACCCAGGACCTAATGCGGTTGGTTCGAATCTGGCATCCTACATGGTCCCTTGTGCTTGCCAGGAGCTATTTCTGAGCAGAGAGTCAGGAGTAACCCCTGAGCACCGCCGAGTATGGCCCAAAAACCAAAAATAAAAAACAAAAACTAAAACAAAAACCAAAAAAAAAAGACAAAAACAAAAACAAAACAAACGTTTTGTTGGGGCCAGAGCAATAGCAGAGTGGTAAGCTGTTTGCCTTGCATGCAACCAACACAGGATGGGCGTTGGTCTAAATCCCGGCATCCCATATGGTCCCCCCAAACCTACCAGGTGTGATTTTTGAGCACAGAGTGAGGAGTAACCCCTGAGCTGAGCGCTGCCAGGTGTGACCCAAAATCAAAAAAATTTTTTTTTGTTTTAAGACATACCTAGCTGTGCTTAGGGCTTACTCTTAGCTCTATGCTCAGGGATTAGTCTTACTAGTTCTTAAGACCATGGGGGCTGCCTGGAACTGAATCCAGGTCAGCCCCTTTCAAGGAAAATGCCCTGAACTCTGTACCATCTTTCCAGTACTTATTTTAATTTTATGTATTTGTAAAATCTTATTATGAAGTAGATATCTGCAATTTTCTGCATTTCGTGTCATTATATTTATTTTAATAAATTTTATTTTATATAAATCATTTAATTGAAACATAAAATACACAGTTGCAAAGTTGTCATGATTGATTTTCAGTCATATAATATACAACAACCTTCACCAGTGAACATTTCCAGCCACCAATGTCTCCAGTTTCCCTCCCGATCTCCCCCATGCTCTCGACCCTGCTGTCTCTGTGACTGACATTTTTCTTCTCTCTCTCTCTTCCTTTTTTATCCTCAGACTGTGGTCTGCAAATAAATTTTATTTTTAATATTTTAATTAAGTTTTTATTTTTATTAAGTTGTCATGATTTATAAAGTTATTCGTAGTTGAGCACACTGAGTTCCAACTCCAGTCCCTCCCCCACTGTCAACTTTCCTCCACCAGTGTCCCCAGGTTCCCTCCTACTTTCCCCTAACTCACAGCCTGCCTCCTTATAGGCACTTTTTGGAGGAGGGAAGGAGGGGAGTTTAATGAGAGCCTCACCTGGAGGTATTCAGGACTTGTGCCCGGCTCTATACTCAGGGATCTTTCCTGGTAAATTCAGGCCACATGGTGTGCCAGGAATAAAACCTAGGCCAGCTGCATGCAAGCAAGCACCCTATCTGCTATACTATTGCTCCACCCCCGACACTTTTTTTTTTATTAAAATTGCAACATATGAGGGTCCGAGAAATATAGTACAAGCTGGTAAGGCTCTTACTTTCAGTGTGGCCGACCTGAGTTCAATGCCCAGAATCCCATTTGGTCCCCCTCCTCCCAGCCCTCCAGAAGTGATTCCGAGCACAGAACCAGGAGTGATTCTTGAGTGCAGAGCCAAGAGTGATTCTTGACATTGAGAGTTATGGTCCCAAACTACAAAATTATCATACATTAGTGGATTTGTTGAGAGGATACTTTTTACATTGTATCTTCAGTCTAGTATACTCCTTTCTAAACATGAGGTTGAAACAATTTTGTTAGGATCCAGAGCGATAGTGGCCCACTTGCACAAGGCTGACCCAGGTTCTATCTGTTGTACTACCTATGTTCCCCAAGACCACCAGGAGTGATCCCTGAGCATTAAGCACTGAGCACCACTAGATGTTTAAACAAATTTTTGTTTTTTTGTTTTGTTTTTTTTTGGTTTTTGGGTCACACCGGCAGTGCTCAGGGGTTATTCCTGGCTCCAGACTCAGAAATTGCTCCTGGCAGGCATGGGGGACCATATGGGACGCCGGGATTCGAACCGATGACCTCCTGCATGAAAGGCAAACACCTTACCTCCATGCTATCTCTCCGGCCCCACAAATTTTTGTTTTGACCTAAATTAAGAATAGTTGGTAAGACTACATCAAACAAACAAACAAAAAAAGACTACATCAAACTAAGAAGTTTCTGTATGGCAAAAGAAACGGGCTAAAACTAAGACATCTAATTGAGTGGGGAAAATATTTGCACTCAAACACATGAGATAAAGGGTTGATACTAGCATATATAAAAGTACAAAGATCAATCCCCACCCTCTCAAATCTAAAACCCTCATCAAAAAACACCTCTCTTTGGGAAGACCAAAATTTGCCCAACAAGCACATGATAAAATGCTCATCATCACTTATCAGGGAAATCCAAATCAAGACAATCTTGGTGGGGATGTGGTGAAAAAGGAACTCTCATCCACTACTTTTTTGTGTGTGTGTGGTTTTTGGGTCACACCCGGCAGTGCTCAGGGATTATTCCTGGCTCCATGCTCAGAAATTGCTCCTGGCAGGCACGGGGGACCATATGGGACGCCGGGATTTGAACCGATGACCTCCTGCATGAAAGGCAAACGCCTTACCTCCATGCTATCTCTCCGGCCCCTCATCCACTACTTTTGCAATGTTGTCTGGTTCAACCCCTGTGGAAAACAGTATGGAAGGTTCTTAGTAAACTCAGAACTGAGTTGTCATATAATCCAGCAATTCCACTTTTGGGTATCTGACCCTGGGACAGAAAAATTTCATTCAAAAGGATGTATGCATCATTATTCATTGCGGAACTCAGTACAATAGCTAAGAGTTGGAATCAACCCAGATGTTCAACAACAGATGAGTAGATCATGAAGAAGTAATAAATATTTACTATAGAATACTACATAGCTTTAAGGAATGATACAATCATGCAATTCACTGCAACATGGATGGAACTGGAAGATACTATGTTAAATGAAGCCAGAAGAATAAATACAGGATGATATAACTTATACGGGGTATTTAGAATAACTGCATGAAGGAATACAGTGGTTTAAATGGGGGATGTCTAGAACACTTGGCCCCAGAGTACAGCGAGGAAAAGGAAAGAAATTGAGTGGAAGAGAAAAACAGGTGTGGGGGACAGGGGCCAAGGAGATTCAGGTGCATTATTGGTATTATGAAAGGACAGAACTAAATATCCAAGCCACAGAGTCAACAAAAATGAAATCATGAGGCCCATACTTTAACAATAAAACTTAAAAAGGTGCCTGTTATGATGACAGGCTGTGGCGCAGAGTGGTGTATGGGATGGACTTTGGGAACATTGGTAGAGGAAGGACAACACTGGTGGATTGGCGCTGAAATATTATATGTCTAAAACTTAATAACTTCGTAAATCACAATGCTTTAAATAAGAAATAATTAAAAAATAGTTGAATTTTAAAACAAGTTTGGAGTCAATTTTAATATGTTATATGTTGACTCATTTAGAAAAATGAAAAAGATTTGATATTATAAGGGAGATCCTAAAGATTGTTTCACTTATACATAACTTTTTTTTAAACTTTATTGAATTGATTGGTTGGTTTTTGGGCCACACCCAGTGGCACTCAGGGGTTACACCTGGTTCTGCACTCAGAAATCACCCCTGGCAGGTTGGGGAACCAAACAGGATGCTGGGGATTGAATCGGGTCCCTCCTGGGTTGGCCACATGCATGGCAAATGCCCTACTGCTGTGCTATCTCTCCGACCCCCTTTATACATAATCTTAATAAATGTCTAGTTTCATTTGGTCTCTCATTTTTACTTTTTTTTTTTTTTTTGGTTTTTGGGTCACAACCAGTAGCGCTCATGCGCTCAGGGGTTACTCCTGGCTCTATGCTCAAAAATCACTCCTGGCAGGCTCGGGGGACCACATGGGATGCAGGGATTTGAACCATCATCCTTCTGCGCCTAAGGCAAACGCCTTACTGCTGTGCTATCTCTTCAGTCCCTCATTTTTACAATTCTTTATTTTGGTGGGTTTTTGTTTTTGTTTTTGGTATTTTAGGCCACACCCAGTGACTCTCAGGGATTACTCCTGGCTATGCGTTCAGAAATCGCTCCTGGCTTGGGGGACAATATGGGATGCTGGGGGATTAAACCACGGTCCATCCTAGGTGGGCATGCAAGGCAAATGTCCTACCACATGTGCCACCGCTCTGGCCCCTCATTTTTACAATTCTTAAAAAATTAGGTCACGGGTCCAGAGAGATAGCACAGCGGTGTTTGCCTTGCAAGCAGCCGATCCAGTACCTAAGGTGGTTGGTTCGAATCCCAGTGTCCCATATGGTTCCCCGTGCCTGCCAGGAGCTATTTCTGAGCAGACAGCAAGGAGTAACCCCTGAGCACTGCCGGGTGTGGCCCAAACACCAAAAAAAAAAAAAAAAATTAGAACACGATTTGGGACATTGGTGGTGGGAATGTTGCACTGGTGAAGAGGTGTGTTCTTTACATGACTGAAACCTAATCACAATCATTTATGTAATCAAGATGTTCAAATAAAGGAAAAAAATTAGAACACTTTATCAAGAAAGTATAAATGAAAGGTAACTTTATTACTTAAGAGAAAAATGTATACAAGAAAGTCTAAAATATTTCTTCCCATGCATTACTTTGTAATAAAATTTCGAAGATATATTCAGGATACATTTTTCTTAACGTGACCATTTACTGTGTGGTGAACATTTTTTCATAGAAATCATATACATAAACTAAATATTTTCTTATAGTTTACAAGAAGCTTAGCACATTGTATTAACAGAAGATGATATATTTTACTGCAAAATATATAAAAGTGATACAATTTTGTGACAATTGTTTAATTACTTGATTTCAACAAGAGAATGAAGAAAAAAACACAAAAATCATCAGGACGGTCTGGCTTTAAGATTTTTTGTATTCAATTCGTTCTACTTTCACGTCATCTCCAATTAGTTGATACACATAAGTGACAACTGTCGAAGCCTGAATATCCATCAACACAAATGAAGGAATAATGTTACTGAAAGAAAATACAAAGAACTTCAGTGTGTTGACAGTAGCATTATAAATTTAAATTTAAGAAGAAATTTATTACATAATTAAAAATAATAGTCACTAAAGAATGACTACCAAAATGGTTAGAACTATTCAAATGGCTGAATTTCTCTCTTATGAAATGTCACACAGGCAATAATTGACCTTACAAAATAAAAAAAATTCTCAATTCATATACTACTCACGTTTCCAAGGCATTATATGCTCCAGTGGCAGAACCTGGGTTAATGTAAAACTTATTTTCATGCTCAAATGCTTCAAATTTGTGTGTGTGCCCCGAGATAAGAATGTCCACATCAAACTGCCTCTGCAAAAGAGCTAAGCTGGCCATATCTCCCCAAGGGATAACTTGATGCCCATGGATCAAACCGATTTTGAATTGTCCAACAGTTACAACTTTCTGTTCTGGATAGTTCAGATTCTAAAGAAATAGACAAAGAAAACAGATATATTAGAGATACAAATGTTTAAAAGACCTGCTGAAATATTCATTCTCATTGACATTTTAATGTAAGTACTCCATATCCAACACATGTATTAAATAGCCTAGGCATATAACCTGAAGCAAGGATACATTCAAATTAGGGGGCCAAAGACATAGCTCAGTGGGCTGAGCTCATGCTTTGTATCCAGAAGGTGCCAGTTCAATCCTGTGAGCAGAGAGCAAAGTCCCTGAGGATGGCCATATGTGACCTCAAAATCAAAATAACAAATCAACACCCCAGGTTTTAAGAGTTATATATGTGATTTAAACTACAGTGTTAACAATTATAAAGCAGTACCAGTTAAGCACTTTTTTTATGGGTCTTATAACTACCAGCTTATTTAATATTTATAAACAATCCCAGGAGGCAAGTTCTATTACTTCTGAATGAAATAGGCAAAGTTAAAATAACCCGCCAAAGGTCACATGCTAGAAAGTGGCCGAGGTAAGGTGGAAACTCCTGTGCCAACCAAAAGTGACTCTACACCCCCCCCCCTTGGTTTCTGGGCCACACCCAGCAGTGTTACTTCTGGCTCTGAACTCAGAGCCTTCTTCTGGCAGGTTCAGAGGACCTTATGGGATGCCAGGAATCAAACCCAGTTCTGTCCCAGGTTGGCCACATGCAAGGTAAATGCCCTACTACTGTGCTATTGCTCTGGCCCCCAAGTGACTCTTTAGCTGAGTCAGGAGTAAGCTAAAAGCACTGTTCTGTGTGGCCCAAAAACAAAAAAGAATTTTAGCTTATTTGTTTTTTGGGACACACTTGGCAATGCTCAGGGGTTACTTCTGGCTCTGTGCCCAGAAATTACTCTTGACTGGCTCAGGGAACCATCTGGGATAACTGGGGATTGAACCTGGGTCAGCCGCATGAAGGCTCCAGCCCACAAAAGATTTTTGTTTTGTTTTGTTTTTGGGCCACAATTGTGGTGCTCAGAGGTTAATTCTGGCTCTGTGCTCAGAAACCACTCTGAACAGACTCAGGAGACCATATGGGATGCCGGGAATCTAACAGGGTTGGTCCTGTGCAAAGCAAGCACCCTACCCACTATGCTATCGCTCTGGTCCCTCAAAAGATTTTTAAAAGACAGAAACTCTAGCATTATAGCTCTAGTATTTGTGAATTTAGTATATCAGAAGCAAAGAGTTTGTCATTTACTTGGGGGGATGAGACAGTGGGATTTGGACCACACCAAACAATGCTCAGAACCCCTGGCAGTGCTCTGGGACCATATTGAGTGCTTGAGATCGAACCCTGCAAGCTGTGTGCACTGTAATTCATGATAGTCCCAGAAGGACAGAACTTGATTCCTGCTAAGGAAACTAACTTAAGTATATATACAGCATAAACAGAAACAGGTTTTAATAAATCAAATTTACAAACAAAAAGTTTGCCCATCCCTCCTCAATGCCTGTCCTGTACTTCCACAAACCTCTTAAAATAAGGTCTAGGAATATGGTTAAAATGGTATAGCATAAGAGTAGGAGGAGAAAAAAGGCATAGCATATGCCGTATATGTGCAAGGCCCTGAATTCAAGCCCCTCTCCAATCACCTGTGATACAGAGTACCACCAAAAGTGGTTCCTACAACAACAAAAGCAGTCATATCTTCTCCCTATCCAAACTATCCACAATAAGGGCCGGAGAGACAGCACAGCAGCAAAGTGGTAGGGTGTTTGCCTTGCACGCAGTTGACCCAGAATGAACAGTGGTTCGAATCCTGGCATCCCATATGATCCCCTGAGCCAGCCAGAATCGATTTCTGAATGCAGAGCCAGGAGTAACCAAGTGTCACCGGGTATGGCCCAAAAACAAAAACAAAAACACAAAAAAGGAAGGGGTGTTAGAGCCACTGAAAACGAAGGAGTAGGTGGGGGCATTGTCAACCTTCTTACACCTGTAGACAGGAGTATCACCGGGTATGGCCCCAAAAACAAACAAATAAAAAAATAGAGCTGAATGTGTCTGACAACACAGCTAATGAATGCAACCTCAGAGAGCCAACTTAAGTATACAACCTTAGACAACACACACATACCACCCTGTTCATCCTAGCTCCAAAGGGAATTATTAATAAAAAGTAATTTTATGTCTTAATGTATATTTTAACAAGCAGTATAAAATAAACTATTTTGTGCCAAGTTAGGTGATGAGATTAGGGGGGAAATGGAGGGGATACTGGGGACAACAGTGGAGGGAAGGTCAGACTTGGAACACTGGTTCCAACTGGTGTTGGAACACTGAATACCTGAAGAAACTGTATTATGAACAACTTTGCAACTTACAGTTTTTTTATTTATTTTTTGGTCTTTGGGTCACACCCAGCTTTTGTTCTGGGGTTACTCCTGGCTCTGCACTCAGAAATTGCTCCTGGCAGGCACAGGGGACCATATGGGATGCCAGGAATTCGAACCACCATCCTTCTGCATGCAAGGCAAACATCCTACCTTCATTCTATCTCTCCGGCCCCGCAACTTACAATGTTTATAAAAATTTAAAAAAAAAAGTAAGGCTGAGATTATACTATGCCTGAAGGAGGCTCATTCCATCCTGGCATCAAGTAATCCCATGCACTACTGGGAGTAACCCCGGAGCACTTCTGGAAACAATTCTTGGGCCCAGAGTTACAAATAGCCCCTGAGCATTTCTGGGTGGATCCAAAATCCAATGCTAGGGAGATGGCGCAAAGGGCTGGAGTACACACTTTGCATGTGAGATTCTCAGGTTTGGGCCTTAGCACAGCATAATCACTTACCATTTCTGGGAGCAGTCTTGAGTACTGCTAGGTGTGGTACCAAAACTGACAGCAACAACAAAGAAAAATTTAAAAAAAGAAGTTGACAAACTCAGGTCTTAAATTGAGGTTCTATATGAAAGATTAAGAAGGCAAGAGCTGTGACAGAGCACTTCCCTTGCACGCATGAGACTATAGGTTTGATCCTTAAAACAGGGGGGAAATAGGGGCCAGAGTAGTGGTGCAAGTGCTAGGGAGTTGATCTTGCATGCGCGAACTGCGGTTCGGTTCCCCAGTGTCCCATATGGTCCCCCAAGCCAGGAGCGATTTCTGAGCACAGATTTCAGAGCATCACCGGGTATGGCCCAAAAAAAAAACGAGCCAAAAAAGGTCAGAGGATAGTCCAGTGTACAGGGCATTGGAAAGGGAGAAGGAGATACATCACCTCATCGAAGTCTCCTCTTACAATATGAACATCTCCAGCCAGAGTCTTGAGGTAGTCATAACTCTCTTTGGTGCAAAGGTTTCCGGTACAGAGAATATGCTGAATTTTTCCTGGCACCAGCAGCTTTTTGAATTTAGCAGGCAAACTGTTGCACCGGTGTGGAATGTGCAGGTCTCCTAATACCAACACCAACTTTAGAGTACCCGGGTGAGACAAAATGTCATGTTAAAAATGTTATAAAAAAAACATTCCTTCCTCCCATAAAGCCCTCAAATTAAACTTATCAAACATTCCAGAATCCCAAAGAGCTGAAGTTATACATATGGTTCCGCTCAAGACCATGTAAATAAAAATATATGATAATGTGCTCTGATATAAATCAATTATCATTTTGGTCACAAGGGCCAGTGTTTGCCTTGCACAGGCCGACCCGGGGTTTGATCCCTAGCATTCCATATGGCCCTAGAGCCTGCCAGGAGTGATTTCTGAGCACAGAACCAGGAGTAACCTCTGAGTGCTGCCAGGTATAGCCCAAAAACCAAATAATAATAGTTTTTGTCACAAACGTGCAAATAACATAATAATTGATTTGTCAAGAACACAGTGCTTAGTGCAGTGGCGCAAGCGGTAAGGCGTCTGCCTTGCCTGCGCTAGCCTAGGACAGACCATGGTTCAATCCCCCAGCATCCCATATGGTTCCCCAAACCAGGAGCAATTTCTGAGCGCATAGCCAGGAGTAACCCCTGAGCACCACTGGGTGTGGCTCCTCCCCAAAAACAAATAAACAAAAAAATTAGCAGTATAATAAAAATAATACTAGGCCATATGGAATTTTTATATCTAATATGGCAACTCATATTTTCATATGTCATATAAAGCTTTACACTGATTAAGAGAACAGTTAAAGATATAATAATCAAAACTTTAATTCTATGGAGCCAGAGAGATTTCACATGGTGGGGCATTTTCCTTGCATGTGGCCAACCCAAGACAGATCCTGGTTTGATTCCCAGCATCCCATATGGTCCCCCGGCCTGCTGGGGGTGATTTCTGAGTGCAGAGCCAGGAGTAACCCGAGTGCTATGGGATGTAGCCAAACAACCAATCAATCAACTAATAAATGAATAGTTCTGCTTTGTTTTTTTGTTTGTTTGTTTGTTTGTTTGTTTGTTTGTTTTTGAGTCACACCCGGTGGTGCTCAGGGGTTACTCCTGGCTCTGTGCTCAGAATTCGCTCCTGGCAGGCATGGGGGACCATATGGTATGCCGGGATTCGAACACTGTCAGTCCTTGGTTGGCCTCATACAAGGTAAACAACCTACTACTGTGCTATCTCTCTGGCTTGTAACATTTTTTTTAATAATTCCATAATTTACTATAAGGGCAATTTTTTTGAGAAACACAGTCCAAAATTTTTGTTATTTTAGCTATACCTAAAACTACTGGCTATATATGTTATGGAAGTATAAAAATAGCATGTTTTATAAATCTTAGATTTTTATTGTCAAATAAGTCAAATGTCTCTACTGCATTACAGAATTTTTACTTATATATATGTATATATACATATATAGTTTAAATAATATATAGTTTTTTGGGAAGAGGGCACACCCGGCAGTGCTTGAAGTTAGTCCTGGTTCTGTGCTGCAGAGTTACTTCTGGCAGTGCTAGAGGTACCATATGGGATGCCAGGAACTGAATCGCCAGGCCAACTGCATGCAAGGCAAGTGCCTACCCACTGTACTATTTTTCTGGCCTCATATAGTTTAAACTGTGTGTGTGTGTGTGTGTGTGTGTGTGTGTGTGATGTAATTTGGGGAGCATAGCCTCCCAGAGCTGGGGGATCATGTGGTGTAGTTTAAACTGTGTGTGTGTGTGTGTGTGTGTGTGTGTGTGTGTGTGTGTGTGTGTGTGTGTGTGTGTGTGTGTGTGTGTGATGTTATTTGGGGAGCACAGCCTCCCAGAGCTGGGCGATCATGTGGTGTGAAGGACAGAACTGGGGCCTCTCACATATAAAGCATGTGGTCTAGCCCACTGAGCATCTCCCTGATCTTGCCTTTTTGTTTTTTGTTTTTGGCTTTTTGTTTTTTGGTCACACCCCGATGTACTCAGGGCCATATGGGATACCAAGATCAAAACAGATCACTCACATGCAAAGCAAGCACCTTACTGATGTACTATCACTCTGCCCCCTCACTCTCCTTTTTTTACTGCCTAGATTAAATTATTATGAACTCAATGTATAGTTCCCAAACTTAAAATAACATTTTCATAGGTTCTTTGTGTGTGTGTGTGTGTGTGTGTGTGTGTGTGTGGTTTTTGGGTCACACTCGGCAGTGCTCAGGGGTTATTCCTGGCTCCAGGCTCAGAAATTGCTCCTGGCAGGCATATGGGGGGGACCATATGGGACACTGAGATTCGAACCGATGACCTCCTACATGAAAGGCAAACGCCTTACCTCCATGCTATCTCTCCAGCCCCCATTTTCATAGTTTTAATGTGCATTAGAGCATTAGAACAAAAGAGTTCAACTAAATGAATTTAGCAGAGGTGGTTTAAAATTGCAACATAATCTCAAATGACAAAAATAAATTTTGCATTTAAATATATAATAAAAATTTAAAAACTACAAAATTTTAATTTAAAAATCAAATACTCTTTTTTTTTCAGGGCCACATACAAAGTTTCTTGGGGATTATGTAATGCTGGTAATAGACTCCAAGACTCCTGTATGCAAAGCGTGCATTCCAACTCTTCTAATATATATAGTCTTCTAAAGAACTTTATTTTTGGTGGGGACAGAGGTCACACCTACCGGTGATCAGGGTTTACCAATCACCAGGGCTTAGGAGACTATATATGATACTGTAGACTGAATTCTAGTAGGCCTTGTGCAAGGCAATCTCACTTTGTCTGTTGTACTATCTCTCTGATTCCTTGTTTTATTTTTTTGGAGTTGTTTTTGGGGTCTCAACTAAGTGTGTCCAAGGCTTATCCCTGGCTCTGTGCTCAGGGATTACTGCCGGCAGTATTCAGGGGACCAAATGCAGTGCCAGGGATCAAAGTGAGGTTGGCTTACCCACTGTACTATCCCTCCAGCCCCAAAGAAAATGTTCTCATGTTAATTACTATAAGCACTTTTGATCGGCTATTTTCTATAAAGATGTATATATCTTTTAACTGTTTTCAAAATAGGCAAAAAGAATCGTTAGTATAATCAAAGAAAACATTAAATATTTAAAATTGAATAAAACAAAAAATAGTTTTGTCATCAGTCTGTAAATTGAAATTAATCAAAAAATAAAATGAGTAAAATTAAAATGATTACAAAAAGAAATGTTGATTCATCTTAAAACAAACTCAGAGTAAATGCAAGGGGAGGGTACTAATAACAAAGTAAGAGTCACTGAAATAATACAAGGTTACAAAATTAGCTTGAAAAGATACTGTTAAAGTTCTTTATATATATAATATATATATACATATATATATATACACATATATATATATATATATAGGGAGGGTTGGGTTTTTGGGCCACACCCGGTGGCACTCATGGGTTACACCTGGCTCTGTGCTCAGAAATCACTCCTGGCAGGCTCGGGGAACCATATGGGATGCCGGGATTTGAACCACCTTTGGTACTGTGTCAGCCGCTTGCAAGGCAAACGCCCTACTGCTGTGCTATCTCTCCTGTTCCAAAGTTCTTCTTTATAAAGAGTAGTGTCAGATGCATCTGTTTAATAACATTATTGCAACTCAAATCTTAATGACAAAGTATCTTGAAAAACTAAAAATCACATTAAATTTCTATCCTTAACTTTAGTTAATAAAAAGAATATCTGGGGGCCAGAGAGGTGGCGCTAGAGGCAAGCGCTAGCCAAGGAAGGACCACGGTTCGCTCCTCTGGCGTCCCATATGGTCTCCCCAAGCCAGGGGCAATTTCTGAGCGCTTAGCCAGGAGTAATCCCTGAGCATCAAACGATGTGCCCCCCCCCCCAAAATAAAAGAATATCTGGAAATATTTTGATCTTCATGTACAGAAAGGGATACCTTCAGACATGGATTGAAGTACAATTAATGTGGGAAGCTGATATATTAAAAAAAAAAAAAGTGAGGCGCCAGAGCGGTAGCATAGTGGGTAGGATGTTTGCCTTGCCCGTGGACAGCCTGGGTTCAATCTCCGGCATCTCATATGGTCCACCAGACCTGCCAGAAGGGATTTCTGAATACAGAACCAGGAGTAACTCCTGGGTGTAGTCAAAAACACCTAAAAAATAGAAACCCCTAAAACTCATATCCTGAGTGCAGAGCCAGAAGTAAACCCTGAGTATTGCCAGATATGCCTCCTCCCCTGCCAAAAAAAAAAAAAAAAAAAAAAAAAAAGCTATCTAATAGGTTGAAAATGTTTAGAACCAATAATGAATGAGCTATTTAATCTGAATGTGTTAGAAAAAAAAACTTTAGCGAGAGATTATATAATAATGGTTGATGATTTCAATTCTATGATCTACTATGCCCAAGTATATAGTCAAACAATTAACAGTCTAAAGATATAACAATGATAGAAACACTTCTTATTGGGGAGGGGGTCCAGCCACACCCAGAAGCGCTCAGAGTTTAATTCTGGCTCTACACTAAGGGACCATTTTGGGTATTGTAGATAGAAGCTTGGTCAGCAGTGTGCAAGTCAAATTCCCTACCCCCTGTACTAGTTCTCCACCCCCAAATATTTTTTTAAACTGTATTGATTGATTGACCACACCCAGTGGCGCTCAGGGGTTACTCCTGGCTCTGCACTCAGAAATCACCCCTGGCAGGCTGGGGGACCATATGGGATGCCAGGAATCAAACTGGGTCCCTCCCAGGTCAGCCACATGCAAGGCAAACACCCCACTGCAGTGTTATCTCTCCAGCCCCAAAATATTTTTTCTTAATCGCTAAGAAATTATTTAAAATTAGTAAGGATGCTTACAGAACTCAATTAGTTTTCTTTTTTGTTTTTGGGCCATATCTGGCAATGCTCAGGGGTTATTTCTGGCTGTATATTCAGGGATCAATCCTCGTAGGCTTAGAGGAACATATGGGATGCCTGGTTGGCATGTGCAAGGCAAGATACCTTACCTGCTTTACTAACTCTCCAGCCCCAATTTTGGCTTTCTTTAGTTTACTATATAGTTTTATTCAACACAACAGAATTATAGAAAAATAGAGCTACAGAACCAAAGTAATACTCTGAGAAATACTGTTATCCAAATTCCATACTATTCTGATTAGATGTGATCCTTTTTTGGGGGGGTGGGGAACCTCCCCAAAAGATTGAAGGTTCCTGAGACCAGAGGAACCCATCAGCAATCTGCCAAAGTTGGCAGTTCAGTGTAAAAACCCAAAAATATGATGCTATAATAAAGTCCAAGACCCTGCAATGCATCGAAGGACCAGGGCGGCAATATGGTTATTGGACTATACTGGGGAACTCCAGGGACACATCCAGAAGTGTTTAGGATCTCTAGGGCTACATTCTTTGATAGTTGGAGGTGAATGTAACCATGCTGAACTATCTCCAACCTCAAAAGGTAATCTATTTTTGTTTGTTTGTTCATTTGTTTTTGGGTCATACCTGGCTATGTTCAGATTCTGCACTCAGAAGTTACTTTTGGCAGTGCTCAGGAGGTCATATGGGAAGCCGGGAACAGAAATTGGGTTGTGCAAGGCAAGCACCTTACCTCCTGTACTATCCCTCTGGCCCTGCAGATGTAATCTTTAAACACACACACATACACACACACACACACACACACACACACACACACACACACACACACACACACAAAATAGATCCTGGAAATGCCAGCCCTATTAAATTTATATAAAGAATCAATAAAATCACAGTGTAAGAATTTGGTACTTCCTATTTGATAGACCTAGAATGGATGAAAAAAATTCAGTAATCAGATACCCAAACCACAATTGTTAGTATGAGCTAAGAGAAGAAACTTACTCTGTGCCCAGCCTTAGTGAGATGAAGAAGTTGATTGCAGACAGGGGTTGGAAAAAAAAAAAAGGGTGAAACATGACCAATGTTAAAAGAAAGCAATGAAAAGAAGCAAACAAAAAGAAAACAACCAAAATTTCACATTAAATGAATATGCAATTGTTGATTTCTGAGTGTTATGAAAGAAAATGTTAAAAATCAGCTTGGGGGCCGGAGAGATAGCATGGAGGTAAGGCATTTGCCTTGCATGCAGAAGGACAGTGGTTCAAACCCTGGCATCCCATATGGACCCCTGAGCCTGCCAGGAGCGATTTCTGAGCATAGAGCCAGGAGTAACCCGAGTGCCACTGGATGTGACCCAAAAAACAACAAAAACAACAAAATCAGCTTGGGTCAAAAAATAAAATTACTGTAGTCCTAAGCATATGTACACTTAAAACAAGCAAAAATGATTTGCTATCATTTTAAAATATGTGCATTCAAACACATAGGCAGCTTATCAATTTCCTCTGATTTTCCTATTTTATTCTAAACATTGACTGTCACTTTTATTTCCAATCTTTAGACTTTATAACATGACTTGAAAGATTCCCTCAGTAAGAGTTTAGATGGAAACTAACACTTTCTGAATTCTCTTTTTTTATGATTCTACAGCAAGTGTGCTCAAGAATTACTCGAGCTCAGAGCTCAGGGTATTATCTAGTGCTTAGGATCAACTCTGGGGCTCCCCACACACACATATTATGTGTTCTAGTCCTGTGAGGTATGTCTCTAGAGGTATTTTCTAAATTCTGAAGATCTAAACCTCAAGTATACTGATATTTTGGGGCCAAATCTGATGATGTTCAGAAGTTACTCTTATTTCTGTACTCAGGGATCACTCCTGGCAGTGTTTGGAAGACAATATGGGATGTCGATGATAAAATTCAGGTTGGGGCCAGAGCGATAGCATGGAGGTAAGGTGTTTGCCTTTCATGCAGAAGGACGGTGGTTCGAATCCCGAATCCCATATAGTCCCCTGTGCCTGCCAGGGGCAATTTCTGAGCATAAAGATAGGAGTAACCAACCCCTGAGCAGTGCCAGGTGTGACCCAAAACCCAAACTCCCCCCAAAAAAAAAATCCAGGTTGGCCACGTGCAAGGCAAGTGCCTTCCTTACCTATTGTGCTATCTCTCCAGCCCAATATTATTCTTTGTTTTGGGGCCACACCCAGCTGTGCTCAGGGCTTACTCTGACTCTGTGTTCAGAGATTATTTAGAGTGCCAATAATCAAATCGGGTTGATCACATACAAAGCAAGTGTTCAGCCTGCTGTACTATCTCTCAGTTTCCACAAGTATACTGATTTTTTTCTTTTTGGCTTTCGTTTTAACACCCAGTAGTGCTCAGGGGACCATACAGGATGCCAGGAATTGAACCCAGACTAAGCACATGTAAAGCAAACACCCTACCTACTGTATTATTGCTCCAGACCCTGATTGTTTAATTTTTTGTTTGTTTTTTTGGGTCACAACCTGATACTTAGGGGTTACTCCTGGTTCTGCACTCCATAATCACTCCTGGTGGACTCAGGTGACCATATGGAGTGCAAGAATTGAACCCGATTTTTAATTTTTAGGTTTTTGGGGGTTACTCCTGGCTCTGTGCTCAGGAGACATTTCTGGCGATCCTCGGGGGAACAATATGGGATGCTGGGGATCAAATCTGGGTCAGCCACATGCAAGCCAAATGCCCTACTCACTGTGCTATTGCTCTAGCCCCCAATTTTTAATTTTTTTATGTTCAAAATTTCAACACTGATCTCTCTTGATTTATAACAGATTTATTTCTCATGAAATCAAAATAGGCTGAAAATCATCCTAAGAAACAAATGAATTTACTACACTGATATATAGCCACCTACATGATGAGGAAAATGTAAAATGGCTAATCTAGTGGTTTTCAACTGTCTTTCCACAGACCAATGACAGGCTGCAGAAATTGTTTATTTAACAAATGGTACACTTGGGTCGATTCACAGTTCTACTGTAAACAAATATATAATATTGATAAATGTATTGTTTAATATTTTTCTCTTAACAGTTCACAAAATGTCATTTTCATCAGAATGGAGGTATAAAAAAGTTGTGACCTACAATCTATATATATATATATATATATATATATATATATATATATATATATATATATATATATGTGTGTGTGTGTGTGTGTGTGTGTGTGTGTGAGTTGTAGTTTGCTTACCAGTATAAAAAGAGGATTAGGGCAAAAGAGATAGCTCAACCAGGCCATGTTTGGGATTATAAACCCTCTATCAGGGGCCAGAGTGATAGCACAGCCATAGGGTGTTTGCCTTGGACTTGGCCGAGGATGGACGGTGGCTTGATTCCCGCCATCCCATATGGTCCCCTGAGCCTGCAAGGAGTGATTTCTGAGCACAGAGCCAAGAGTAACCCCTGAGTATGACCCCCCCCCCATTAAAAAGCAACCATAATCATAATCACCAAGGGGAGCAACTCCTGAGCATAATCACCACCACCAAGAAAGAGAAAATACTATGCATATTGCTGGTCTAGAAAAATATATAACTCAAGATATAAATATTAGAGTTTCTTTTGGTATGTGTGCATGCCACAGCCAATGATGATGCTCAGGGGCTATTCCTGTCTCTGCAGTTAGGAATTCCTCCTGATAGTGCTTTTGGGACTGTATGGGATCCTAAGGATTGGACTAGATCTGTGGTCGGCAAGCCGTGGCTCATGAGCCACGTTTGGCTCTTTACACTTTTTAATGCTGCTCTTCTGTGTGCCGGGCGGCCGGCCGCTCCAGGAGTCAGGACTCTGCTCCTAGCCTCTGTCAGTGCATGCCCTGTGTGGCTCTCAAAATAAATTTCAATCGCGGTTCTGGCGAGATTTGACTCAGTTGAAAAAAAAAAAAAAAAAAAAAGGTTGCCCACCACTATCTAGTTACTAGATAGACTGTGTCTAAGGCAAGAGCCGTCCCCACTGTGCTATCTCTTTGTCTTTTCAAAGTTAGTTTCTAATGAACGCTTATCACTGTTACAAAAATTGTAAAAAGAAAACTTGAACTAATTTTTGTAAAGTTGAAAAATTGCCCATAGGTTGATTAAAATGAACTAATTTTTGTGAAGTTGAAAAATTTGTCCTTAAGTTGAAAATTGTCCATAATTGAACATTTATTGGTTGCCACTAACTCACCACCTAAAAAAATCATAATAAAAAGATTCCTCAAGCCAAAACTGATTTTTCTAAACACCCCAATTTGCTTTTAGAGGGGGACACTACAACTAGCCGTCCTAATCTCCTTTGCCAAACAAAATGCTCCCCATCCTAAAAGGCTCGGCTCCGGCTCGATTCTGCATCTGTTCTGCATCGTTCCCTGAATAAATCAACTACCCTACGGGGGGGAAAAACCTTCTGTCGTGTGAATATGGGATCAGATCGGGTCATTTCTTTCCTCTTCCACCAGGCAAAACTGGAAAAGCACCAGAAGCCTAAAGTAAACCCTGGGCTGTCGTGGTTCTGGATCATCCAGGCCTCCCTCCTCTCCTCCAGGGCTCTGGTCCGCTCCGCATCGCCATCGCCTTCCAGGGCCGCCCCCAGCACACGCGGCCCCTTCTGCCCCTGGGCCGCCCCGGCCCTCCTCGTCCGCTCCCCGGCAGCGAGGCCCGAGCAGCAGATCCCCGGCCGCGTCCTCACCATCCTGACAGTCGGACGCGGGCTCCGCTCGGCTCCACCGTCGCCGCCGCCCTTCTTCCGCTTCCGGCTGCCCCGCCCACTCCACGCTTGGCCAATGAGAGGCCGGCCTGGCCTACGGGGGCTCGCACGGGCCCTTCCCCGCCGACTCGGCCCGCGAGGCCATTTCGTTCCGTTCCGTTTCCGGAAGTGGGAGGGAGAAGGCGGCCGGAAGAGGAAGAGGCCTCCGAGAGATCGCGACGCTCAGGAAGGCGCAGGCGCAGGCGCAAGCGCGGGAGTGCGGGCGGGAAACATCCGGGCACCTCGGGCCGGGCCGAGCCGGTCGCGCCGCCGTGCAGTCAGTCAGTCAGTCAGGGCCCCGCCGCTATGCTGAAGTGCGAGATGAGCAGCAGCCACGTGAAAGGTGTCTACTGAAGGAAGTCGGGAGTGGGACCTGCCAAATGGTGCGTCGAGGAAAAGAGAACACCGGGAGCTGAGAAAACCCTGGACCCGACTCGCCTCCATCTGCCCTGGGTGGCGCCAGGGCCTCCCGCACATATGCAAGCCACGTGACCTGCACGTGCCTCCCCATGTGCTTTAGCAATAGTAACACGTGTTGGAGGGGCTGGAGGCATGGCAGTTGCCTTGCACATGGCCCACCCGAGTTCCATCCCCGGCCTCCCATAGGGTCCCCCGCATCCTGTGCAGAGCCAGGAGTAATGCCCGAGCACTGCCAGGGTGTGACTCCTCAAAACAACACAAAATTAGGGGGAAAAAGGATTTATATCAAAGCAGCCATGGAGTCACTTCACTCCAGGTCTGATTCCAGGCCCTTCAGCGAAAAGTGCTCCTCCGTGGGAAGACTTGCCGCAGACATGAGTTGGACCCTCACGAAGAACGCGGTGACAAATCGGAATGCTCTGGATCGTGATTGTAAATGGACCTTTAAAGTAGGTTACCCTAGCAAGCCTCTATCTAGGGAAATCTGGTCCTTTCTTACAGTCCAAATATGTCGTCCAAGAAAAAGATCATGGAGAGGCCTCTTGCGTTTCATTTGGACTGGCCCAAGTGGTAATGACCCAGAAAGTTGCCGCTGCCTATAATTCTAGAAAGTTCTTGCACAGTGTTGTTCTTGCCTCAATACTCAACTGTATGATGTAATTTTGGTTTTCCTCCTGAACTATAAGCATGGGAGGACAGGAACTTGTCTTGTTTTAGTTATTGTTTTATGTATTTATTTATTGCCAGCTTCAGAGAAAAATGGTTAATGCAAAGTGATGCAAAATGGAAACTTATTTTTTGGTCATTCTGTACAGTATCAATTTTAAGGCCCATCTATTTTACCCAACTTCGTGGTTCTTTTTTTTTTTTTTTGTGAGGAGTGGGTATGGCGGGGGCACCTCTCCCAGCAGTATTCAAGAGTGCTTGGGGTGACATTCAGGTTCTCTCTGGCACCTTTTCATATTCTTAGGTAATATGATTTTCTGGATCGATTGTGTGTACTGATATGGTCATCCATCTCTGGTGCAACATAACATCCTTTTAGTTTTATTTGTGGGGGAAACATCCAGCAGTTGCTCAGGGCATACTCTGACTCTGTGATCAAGGATTATACCTGGTGCTGTCCAGAGTGCTGAAGTGCTGCTGGTGAGGGAACCCATGTCAGCAGTATGTAACACAAGTGACCTAACCGCTGTGCTAGTCTCTTGGGCCCTTTTAAAATTATTATTATTATTATTGTTATTGTTATTATTATTATTATTTGGTTTTTAGGTCACACTCGGCAGTGCTCAGGGTTTACTCCTGGCTCCATGCTCAGAAATCGCTCCTGGCCAGGCTTGAAGGATCATATGAGATGCCAGGATTCGAACCACTGTCCTTCTGCATGCAAGGCAAACACCCTACCTCCATGCTATTTCACCGGCCCCCAAATTATTCTTAATTTATACTAACATTAAAAGTGCCAGACTAGGGGGCCGGAGAGATAGCATGGAGGTAGGGTGTTTGCCTTGCATGCAGAAGGACGGTGATTTGAATCCCCGTACCCAGATGGTCCCCTCAGCCAGCCAGGAGCGATTTCTGAGCGTGAAGCCGGGAGAAACCCCTGAGCACTGCAGGGTGTGACCCAAAAACAAAACAAACAAACAAACCAAAAAAAGTGCCAGACTAGTTTAGGCAATCGATTTAACTTAGCCCAAACTTCTCTTTTTGAGGGGCATCAATGTGGGGGTGTGGCGGGGGATCTAGCATTTTCCATTCTCTGCAACATTTGGAGTGCATATTGAGTGTCTCTAGTTTCTTTCTAGTGACTTGTTTTGGTGTTGGTGTTGGTTTTGGAGTGGGGTCCACACGCAGCAGTACACTACTGCTCCTGGCTCTGTACTCAGAAGCACTCCTGTATGGCTGGGGGACCATCTGGGGTAACCTGTATTGAACTCTGGTCAGCCTGTTCAAGGCAAGCACTCTGTCTCCCCAGTCCCACCAGCTCATGACTTGTCTTGAAATCGCCACCTGTCAAGTTATTAAAATTTCCCCTCATTTACTTCCTTTTTCCCTTGCTTTCTTTCTCCCTTTTCTTCACCCAGTGGTGCTCAGAGCTTCCTCCTGGCTCTGCTACTGAAGGGTCATTCCTTGCAGAGCACTAGGGACCATCTGGGTTGCTGTATATTAAACTGGGTAAGCTTTGTACAAAGCAAGTGCCCTGCCCTCTCCAGCCCCCCTTTTTTTAATTTTACTTAAATTTCATAGAATTTTGATGCATAAATTGTCTTAGATCTTTTATTGATAACTTCAGAGTGGATAAATTCAAGAGATCACAAATTGAGGCAATTCTCAAAGTTTCCTCAGAGTGTTCTTTTTTGTTTGTTTGTTTGTTAGTTTTTGTTTGTTTGTTTTTGTCTGTTTTTGGGCCACATCCGGCGATACTCAGGGATTGCTCCTGGCTGTCTGCTCAGAAATAGCTCCTGGCAGGCACGGGGGACCATATGGGACACCGGGATTCGAACCAACCACCTTTGGTCCTGGATCGGCTGCTTGCAAGGCAAACGCCGCTGTGCTGTCTCTCCGGGCCCTCCTCAGAGTGTTCTATTGCTATCATATGAAGACATGCTTCAACCAACTTGTATTAAATTATATTTGTAAAAAAATTCAAGATTTTTTTTTTTGGTTTTTGGGTCACACCTGGCAGCACTCAGGGGTTACTCCTGGCTCTATGCTCAGAAATCGCCCCTGGCAGGCACAGGGGACTATATGAGATGCTGGGATTCAAAAAACCGTTCTTCTGCATGCAAGGCAAATGCCGTACCTCCATGCTATCTCTCTGGCCCAAAATTCGAGAATTTTTAACTTGCTTGTAATTCCTCTGAAACATGTCAAATGCCCTGATAAATGATAAAGTTCAACACTTGACATGTTTTGTGCATAATAGTGACTATTATAGTTTACATCATATTTGAAGTTGAACAGCCCCTAAGAATCTCCCAAATAGTCTAATGAAACTCTAGAAAACCAGCCTAATTGAGGTGTAAAGTAGTTATATTTCACTTTTATCAATCCCACTAATAACAAGTCAGCAGATCAAGATAGCAACGCTTTACATAGTAAGGGTACATGGATTGGAAGGGAGCTCAGATGGCATTTAACCCAGACCCTCACTCTTTTATAAATGAGGAAGCAAATTCAGAAAAGTTCAGCAAATTAAGCATATTTGGGAGTTACAGCAGGACACCTACCAAGACCATATTTTTTCTGTACAGAAGTGACCATTTACTGGTTTCCATCCACAGATTAGTACTAATTTGTGGGCCAGTTGAAAATATCTAAAATGGGGGCCGGGCGGTGGCGCTGGAGGTAAGGTGCCTGCCTCGCCTGCGCTAGCCTAGGACGGACCTCGGTTCGATCCCCCGGCGTCCCATATGGTCCCCCAAGAAGCCAGGAGCATCTTCTGAGCGCATAGCCAGGAGTAACCCCTGAGCGTCACAGGGTGTGGCCCAAAAACCAAAAAAAAAAAAAAAAAAGAAAATATCTAAAATGCCACGATTTTTTCTTGGCCTTTTCTTTTTGTTTGTTTGTTTATTTTGGGGCCACACCTGGTGATGCTTAGGACTTACTCCTGGCTCTACACTCAGGAATCACTCCTGGCATGCCTCAGCCCTTTGTGTTATTTGACTTTGATCCTCCCTAGAGATTCTAGGGCTGCCAAGAATCATATCTTTTGATTTTTTTGGCCACACCTGGCAATACTTAGGAGTTGCTCTTGCCTTTGCTCTCAGGAATTACTCCTGGCTATGCTCTGGGACCACATTGGATGTCACATGTAAGGCAAGCACCCTACCTTCTATACTATTGCTTACCCTGGACCACCATCTGATGCACTGGGAGAATCTGAGGTGTTGGGAAGCTAACCAGGGCCCCAAGCATGTCACACATGTAGTCCTGCCTTTTGGCTGACTTTTCCAGCCCTATTAAAACCTTGGAAGGTGGGGTAGGGGTTCAGACTGTGGACATTGGCAGCAGGAGATTGGTGGCAGGAAATATGCAGTATGAAGAGATGGGTGTTAGAACACACATTATGACTGAAACTCAATCATGAACAACTTAACTCTTGGTGATTCCATTTAAACATTTTATTCATGGGGCTGAAGTAATAGCAGCAGATAGGACATTTGCCTTGCATGCATCCAACCCGGGGTTCAATTCCAGCATCTCATATGGTCCCCAAAGCCTTCTGAGTGCAGAGCCAGGAGTAACCACTGAGTGCTGCCGGGTGTGGCCAAAAATACAAAAACCCAAAATTTTAAATTCAATTTTTAAAAAAGAAAAAGGGGGTAATAAATAGTTTACACCAACTTCTCCATGCTCTATTTTCACACTTCTGGGAGATGGGGGAATGTAAGAGATGTTTTTTTTTTTTTTTTTTTGTTTTGGGGGGCCACACCCGGCAGTGCTCAGGGGTTACTCCTGGCTGTCTGCTCAGAAATAGCTCCTGGCAGGCACGGGGGACCATATGGGACACCGGGATTCGAACCAACCACCTTTGGTCCTGGATCGGCTGCTTGCAAGGCAAACGCCGCTGTGCTATCTCTCCGGGCCCAGAGATGTTTATTTAAAAAAAAAAAAAAAAAAAAAAAACGTTAGTGGGGCCGGAGAGATAGCCTGGAGATAAGGCGTCTGCCTTCCAAGCAGAAGGACGGTGGTTCCAATCCCGGCATCCCATATGGTCCCCTATGCCTGCCAGGGGTGATTCCTGAGTGTAGAGCCAGTAGTAACCCCTGAGCGCTGCCAGGTGTGACCCAAAAAACAAAACAAACAAACAAACAAAAAAAGCATTAGTATGGAAAGTGGTTTTCCATATTAGCTCTGTGTTATAGTAAAAGCATAGGATCTATTTGCAATATTTTATTCAGGTTTATAAGAACATTAATGATACCATGCCATATCATAACAATATTTCATCCCATTCTAACCTTTATTAAAAGGTACTGAAGTGTGTTTTATCATGTTTTACACTTACTGAATGAGTTTATGGAGCTCTTATTACATGGCATTTTGTCAAGTGTATTTTACTAATTAATGTAGCATTAATCTATAAAGCATTGTTCTTTACTTATTTATCTTGAGTACTGTGAACGCTGAATAGTCTTATTATTTATTTTCATTGTTAGATAAATATGTAAGTAGCACTTTTCTGTTTCTCCACAGCATTTGGAAAAGCAGTTCAAGCTGTGTCACGAGTTAGTGATGAACTGTGGTTAGATACAACTGAAAAGGGTGTAAGTAAAATATTAACTAATAGGCCTATTAAGGTTAAAATCCTGATATTAAGTAATCCAGAAACTGAAATGATCATTGTACCACTCATCTTTTCTATATATATCTGAATATTTAGGGCATAGTAAACTTTAGTATCATGCATAAAACTCAGTTAATTTCAGGGGGCAGAGAGATAGCACGGTGGTAGGGTGCCCTGAATGCTGCTGACCCGGAACGGACCCAGGTTCGATCCCCGGCATCCCATATGGTCCCCTGAGTCTGCCAGGAACAATTTCTGAGTGCAGAGCCAGTAATAACCCCTGAGCGCTGCTGGGTGTGGCCCTCCCCTCCAAAAAGAAACAAACAAAACATCAGTTAATTTCTTTTTTTCCCCTCCCTCCCCAAAACTCAGTTAATTTCAACCAAAAATCATGGACTAGTCCATAAATTAGGTGTGACCTGAAATATTCTGTGGGTCCTGAACCCTTTGGGTTTTTATTGTTTTGTTTTATTTTCTGTGGGAGGGAACACCGTGTGATGCTCAAGGTTTACTCCTGACTCTAATTTTCAGGGATGCTTTGGGGCCATAACCTGCAATGCTCAGAGCTTACTCCTGATTCTGTGCTCAGGGATTACTCCTGGCATTGCTGTGTGATCACATATGTGCTAGAAACTGAACCTATGTCAGCCCCACGCAAGGCAAGCACCATACCTTCTGTGCTATTTCTCTGATACTGAATTAATTGAAATAAATTTTTATCCTTAAAATTAGGAGAGGGCAGGTTGGAAAGAAAGTATAACAGATAAGGTGCACTTGCCTTGCATGCAGTCAACCTTGGTTTGATCCCCAGAATCCCATATGGTCCTTCAAGCCCACCAGGATATTTATTCCTGAGTGCAGAGCCAGGAGTAACCCCTCAACATTGCCAGATGTAGACCAAAAAAATTTTGGGAGAGGGATCAATTTATATGTGTGTGTATATATACACACATTAACAAATTCAATACACTATAATGCTGTTCATGTGATATATTTCATAATTATAGTTCATTAACACTATTAACATGACATTTTGAACATGTTAATTGTTCAACATAATATTTTTTCTTCTTTATTTCCTACATAATATTATTTTAAATCAATAATTTAAAAGAGGGGCCAGAGTGATAATGCAGCCATAGGGCGTTTGCCTTGCACATGGCTGACCCAGGACAGACCTGGGTTTGATCCCTGGCATCCCATATGGTCCCCTGAGCTAGGAGTGATTTTTGAGCATATAGCCAGTAGTAACAGCTGAGCATCACTGGGTGTGTGTGGCCCAAAAAACAAACAAACAAAAAAAAACCAAAAACACAATAATTTAAAGGAACTTGATTTTCTCCTTTTTTTGTTTGTTTGTTTTTGGGCCACACCTGGTGATCTACACCTGGATTACTCCTGGATATGTGCTCAAAAATCGTTCCTGGCTTGGAGGACCATATGGGATGCCAGGGGATCAAACTGCAGTCTGTCCTAGGTTAGCACGTGCAAAGCAAATGCCCTACCACTGTGCCACCGCTCCTCCAGCCCCAATTTCATCCTAAATTGTATCTTATAATATTTTATCTTTTCAGCTTGCTTTAAGGTCTGAGAACTCCTGCTGGTCAGCATATGGCTGTGTTCTCTTCTTTCCTGTGTTTTTTCAACATATCAATGGTCAACAATGGATAATAATGCAACACTGAATTTAAATTGCCAGTTGGGAATGAAAGTAAATATAAATGATCCTAATTTTATAAGTATTTATTTATAAATCTTTTATTTTTGGGTTTTTGGTCACACTTGGCAGTGCTCAGGAGCTACTCCTGGCTATGCGCTCAGAAGTTGCTCCTGGCAGGCTTGGGGGACCACATGGGATGCTGGATTCGAACCGGGGTTGTTCCTATGTTGGCCACATGCAAGGCAAATGCCTCACCGCTGTGCTATCACTCTGGCCCCTTATTTATAAATCTTATATAAATATTTGTTATATAGGTTGTAGAATCATTCTATACTTAATTTATTTTGGTTTGAATGATATATAAGACAAGTTTATTCATTTATGGAGATAAAATCTCTCATTCAAGGGGCCGGAGCAATTGCACAGCAGATAGGGTGTTTGCCTTGCATGTGGCCAATCTGGGTTCTATCCCTGGCATCCTATAGTCCCCAAGCCTGGCAGGAGTGATTTCTGAGTACAGAGCCAGGAGTAATCCCTGAGCACCGCTGGGTGTGGCCCAACCCCCCCACCAATAAATCTCTCGTTAAAAATAACTAACATGAGAGCCAGAGAGATAGCATGGAGGCAAAGTGTTTGCCTTGCATGCAGAAGGATAGTGGTTCGAATCCTGGCATCCCATATGGTCCCCTGAGCCTACCAGGAGTGATTTCTGAGCGTAGAGCCAGGAGTAGCCGCTGAGCGTGGCCGGGTGTGACCTAAAAACCAAAAAAAAAAGTAAAAATAAAAAATAAAAATAATAAAAATAGGGCCCGGAGAGATAGCACAGCGGTGTTTGCCTTGCAAGCAGCCGATCCAGGACCAAAGGTGGTTGGTTCGAATCCCGGTGTCCCATATGGTCCCCTGTGCCTGCCAGGAGCTATTTCTGAGCAGATAGCCAGGAGTAACCCCTGAGCACCGCTGGGTGCGGCCCAAAAACCAAAAAATAAATAAATAAATAAATAAATAAATAAATAAATAAATAAATAAATAAATAAAAATAACTAACATGGGGGCCGAGGAATAGCACAGTGGTAGGGCATTTGCCTTGCATGTGGCCAATCTATTACAGACCTTGGTTTGATCTCTGGTGTCCCATATGGTCTCCCAAGTTAGGAGTGATTTCTGAGCTGCTAGCCAGTAGTAAACCCTGAGCATCACAGGGTGTGACCCAAAAAGAAAAAAAAAACAAACTAACATAAGTTTGCTAACTGCCCCCCAAACAAACCTGATAACCAAATTAACTATTTACTGTTCTATATTTGTTACAGTCAATTCTGCCCATCTTTAAATGTCTGAATTTCCATGAAAGAAATGTAGAAAAGTGCAAGATATTCACCAGATCTGATAATTGCAAAGTAATTGTTTAGTTCTTTTGCAAACATGGTGGGTATAATTAAAATTATATTTTTATTTATTTTTTGTTTTTGTTTTTGGGCCACACCTTGCAGCATTCATGGGTTACTCCTTGTCTCTGCACTCAGAAATTGCTCCTGGCAGGCTCAGGATGCTGGGAATCAAACCTGGGTCAGCCGCATGCAGGACAAACACCCTATCATTTGGCTATCACTTCAGCTCCCAAATTAAATGTTTTTATTTGGCAGGAGTAGGATAAGGGCTTGGATCACAGAGGCGGTGTTGGGGATGGGGGAGGGTGTGTGTAAGTGGGCAGGGAGTATATTTGGTTCTAGAGATCACCTATGGAAGGACCCATGTAAGGAAGTGTTTGTATCAAATTATTGCTTGAGTTGTTTGTTTGCTTGTTTGAAGGACACACACAGTGGTATGCATGGCTTACTCCTGACTCTGCATTTAAGGCTCACTCCTGGCAGGCCTAGGGGGACCATCTGGGGTACCAGATATTGAACTCAGATGGGCTACATACAAGGCAAGTACTCTACACGCTATACCGTTTCTCTGGCCCCAATTTTTTTTTCAAGTTAAGACTATTCAAACTAGATGCCATGAATTCCATTGCATTATTGCTTATAATCTGTGTAGTTTGGGGCTGGCAAGACAGGACAGTGGACAAAGCCACCCAGTCAACCTGGGTTCAGTCCCTGATACTCCATATGATTTCCTGACACTACCAGGAGTAATCCCTGAGTGCAGATTCAGAAGTAAACCTTGAGCATTTCTATGTCAAAATAAAAACAAAAGTCAAAAATAAATTTAAAAGATGGCTGGAGCTATTACACAGTGGATAGGGCATTTGCCTTGCACATGTTTGATCTGGGTTCTATCCCTACATCCCATATGATCTCCTGAGCCTGTCAGAGATGATTTCTGAGCGCAGAGCCAGGAGTAACCCATGAGCACCACTGGATATGGCCCCAAAACAAGCAAACAAATAAATAAATTTAAAAGAATCTGTGTGGTTTTGGGTTGAAGTTGTAAATAATCGAAAAATATTATTCTTGTTATAGAGTATTATGAGATGATTGGGGTTTTTTTTGTTTTTTGTTTTTTTTGGTTTTTGGTTTTTGGGTCACACCTAGCAGCGCTTAGGGGTTCCTCCTGGCTCTACACTCAGAAATTGCTCCTGGCAGGCTCAGAGGACTATATGGGATGCTGGGATTTGAACCACCGTCCTTCTACATGGAAGGCAAACATCCTACCTCCAAGTTATTTCTCCGGCCCAATTGGTATTTTCTTTTATGGTTGTTATTATTGTTTTTGGACCAGCAATATTTTGGCTTTTCTCTTGACTCTGCACTCAGGCATTATTCTTGGCTCTGAACTTAGAAATCACTCCTGGCAGGCTTGGAGCACCATATGGGATTCCGGAGATTGTACCCAGGTCTGCCATGTGCAAGGCAAATACCTTACCAGATGTGCTATCGATCCAGTCCATTTTCTTTCTCTAAAAAAAACGTTTTTTAGGCACCATGATTTACAATATTGATAATGGCAAAGTGTCATTCTTGTATAAAATATCCCAACATGGAGGCCAGAGTGATAGCACAGTGGTAGGGTGTTTGCCTTGCATGCTGCTGACCTGGAACAGGCCCAGGTTTGATTCCTGGCATCCCATATGGTCCCTCGAGCCTGCCAGGAACAATTTTCTGAGCACAGAGCCAGGAGTAACCCCTGAGCGCCACCAGGTGTGCCCCAAGAAAAAAATTATATATATATATAAATTATATATATACATATATATATATACACACACCAACACCACACAACCCTTTACCATTGTCAGCGTTACTCCACCATTGTCCAGTTTCCCCCACTTCAACCCCAACACACACACACACCACAGAGCTCTGTTTGAGTAATTGTTGTTTCTTTTCTGCATACCCTCATCTGTGCTATATAAAGGTTCTGAGGTGCGGTTGGAGAGATAGCACAGCTGTAGGGGCTTGGAGAACTTTATGGATTTCCTGGGGATCAGGCCTGTATCAGGCCACATGCAAGGCAAATGCCCTACCTCATTATTGCTGAGACCCTAAAGATGTTTTTGGGTTTTTTTGTTTTGTTTTGTTTTGTTTTTTGCCACACCCAGTGACTCTCAGGGTTACTCCTGGCTATGCACTCAGAAATCGCTCCTGTCTTGGGGTTCCATATGGGACGCTGGGGATCGAACTGAGGTCTGTCCTGGATTAGCGTGTGCAAGGCAAGTATCCTACTGCTGTGCTACTGCTCCGCCCCCCTAAAGATTTTTTAATCTGTTAAACTGTTCTTTAAAATTATTAAGATAAGCACATCACTCAGAATTCAGTAGAAAGTCACTGTTGAGCTTTGTTGTAAATATTGCTACTTAGGGTTTAGACTTGAACCCTCAAATATGCATAGTATTAAGAATTCTAAAACAAAAAGAATTCTATGGTAGTTATTGCTACTTAAAAATCACATAACTTCTGGATACCTCACTTGTTACTGCTAAAGGGTATAAGCAAAACGTTCTTCAAACAGCCATAGGGAGGACAGCTTGGAGACACTGGAAATTTATAAAGTAAATTTCATCAGTCAGTACTAAGTTCCAGGCAGCATAAACAGGTACATATAATGTACATACAATTTTGAGTCTACTGAAATGTCTAAGTTATAGCACCTAAAAGTTCTTTACCTATTAATACTTCCTGTCGTTTTTTTTCTTTGTTTTAAAAATTAATTACTTTATTTTGGTTTGTAGAGTGCACTCTATGATGCTCAGGGGTTACTCCTAGTTCTTTACTCAGGAATCACTCGTGATGGTACTTGAGTGAACCATAAGATATTTTTATATAAATATATTAATATATTAAAGTTAGTAATATAAAAGAGATGCCGGGTCTTCCAGAACTCAAAATTAAAAAATGTTGGTGCTAAAAGAATCAATATAATATTTACCCTTTAAGCAAGTTGGTAATCAAATTGATAAAGCTTCTGGGAGTTCTGAAGAATCATTAAAGAGAGGAAAATAAAGAACCTGGATTTCAGACTTCCTCTCTCACAAAAAACATGATAGAATCTTCAGGGAGTCCCAGAATTTTCTTTTTTTTTTTCTTTTTGGTTTTTGGGTCACACCTGACAGCGCTCAGGGGTTCCTCCTGGCTCTGTGCTCATAAATCGCCCCTGACAGGCACAGGGAACCATATGGGATGCCGGAATTCGAACCACCGTCCTTCTGCATGCAAGGCAAATGCCCTACCTCCATGCTATCTCTCTGGCCCCATACTCAGAATTTTCTCACACACACATTACTACATTTCAACTTTTATAAAAAACAAAATAAACGAAAAAAAAAACTACTGGACTTGGGACACAGTAACAATGCAATAACTATTTGGTGAATAGGTGAGTGAATGAATGATGAATGCATGGCTTCTTAAAAGTAACTAATTGGTGAGTCTAGTGTTCCCATTTCCCTTGTCTGAAGGGTCATAAATTTTTAGTGGCTTCCAGACGTCTTTAGGGTTTCTCATTTATTTTGGTGATTTATAACATACAACAACAAATTACCAGTGGAATATGTTTAATTAAAGTTCTATCTTTATTTGGGGGGGTGGGGCCACACCCGGCTATGCTCAGAGGTTACTCCTAGCTATATGCTCAGAAATAGCTCCTGGCAGGCACGGGACCATATGGGATGCCAGGATTCGAACCAACCATCTTAGGATCTGGGTCGGCTGCTTAGAAGGCAAACACTGCTGTGCTATCTCTCCGGCCCCAAAGTTCTATCTTAATGTTAAAAAAATAATTATTAGGGCCGGAGAGATAGCATGGAGGTAAGGCATTTGCCTTGCATGCAGAAGGACAGTGGTTTGAATCCTGGCATCCCATATGGTCCCCCGAATCTGCCGGGAGCGATTTCTGAGCATAGATCCAGGTGTAACCCTTGAGTGCTACTGGGTGTGACCCAAAACCCAAATATATATATATTTATATTTATATTTATATATATGTATATATATATATATATCTATTACCAAGAGGGGCTGGAGTGATAGCACAGTGGTAAGGCATTTGCATGGCCAACCCAGGACAGACCTGGGTTTAATCCAGCTTTCCATATGGTTCCCCGAGCCTGCCACGAGCAATTTCTGAGTGCATAACCAGGAATAACCCCTGAGCACCACAGGATGTGGCCCAAAAATTAAAATAAACCAAAAATTAAAAAAAAATTATTAACAAGAACTGCAAAGATAGCTCAATGGGCTGAATGTGTGACTTGCTTGTAAGAAGCCTGGGTCTGGGGCCGGAGAGATAGCATGGAGGTAAGGCGTTTGCCTTTCATGCAGGAGGTCATCGGTTCGAATCCCGGCGCCCCATATGGTCCCCTGTGCCTGCCAGGAGCAATTTCTGAGCCTGGAGCCAGGAATAACCCCTGAGCACTGCCAGGTGTGACCCAAAAACCAAAAAAAAAAAAAAAAAAAAAAAAAGAAGCCTGGGTCTGATCCCTGGAACTTCAGGGTCTTTCGAGCTCTGCCAGAGTAGTCCCCAAGCACCAAGTTTGGTGTATCCTTGAGCATTGTCTGTGTGGCCTCAAAAACAAACAAAATATTAACAGGTTATTTTATTCTTTCAAAGGTATTAAAAGAACTCATAATATGTATTTTCAAGAAAGTCAGCACTTGCAAGTTATTTTTAAAAATAATCTATGTTCTAATACAATTATGATTCAACCAAGGTAATTAATTCAGTTATTTTTCTGAATGTAGTATGTCTACAGCATAAATAATTAATCTCCTGGATTTCTTTTCGTTTTTGGGTCACACCTGGCAGTGCTCAGGGATTACTCCTTACTCTGTGTTCAGAAATCACTCCTGATAGGCTCAGGGGACCATATAGGATGCCAGCAACTGAACCCAGGTTGGCCACATGCAAGTCAAACAACCCACCCACTGTGTTATGTCTCTGGCCCCACATTTTTTTTTTTTTTTGGTTTTTGGGCCACACCCGGTGCCGCTCAGGGCTTACTCCTGGCTATGCGCTCAGAAGTCACTCCTGGCTTGGGGGACCATATGGGAAACCGGGGGATCAAACCGCGGTCCGTCCAAGGCTAGCGCAGGCACCTTACCTCTAGCGCCACCGCCTGGCCCCCTGGCCCCACATTTTTAACATTTTGATTTAATATTTTGATGTAAACTGATTTTATTCCTTAGTATTCTCTTTTTATTTTTTGTCTATAAAATGAACAAGGCCTCCCTTCTGTTTGTCAGTGAAAGTACACTCAATTTTTCAGTGAAACTGTAATATTAAACATGGATTATTTTGTGAGCCAAAGGATGTTATCTTTATTAATACTGTCTTCAACTAAAATAGTTTTATTCAGAAAAAATTAGAGAAAGGAAGAAAAAGAGAGAGATGTATGTTCAAGAGAGAACACGAACTTCTCCTGTGGAGGAAAAGCAGAAAGTACATATCTCAGGTTGAAATGTTGGCCAATCTTCAAACTGGAGTGTGCTATTAATTTTTAAGTTAGAAAAGCAATATATGATCCTTGATGTAGATCTAAAATTTATAAACAAATGTAAAAAATTTTGTATTTATATTTTGTCAACTGTGATAAAATAATAATATTGTAAGCTTTATCTAAAAATAATTTTTCTTACTAGCTCTAGTTGGCAAGGATAATATCTGTTAAAAATTTGTCTTCTAGTTATAATCAATCTATGAAGCTATTATGCTTTCTTTTCTTGTAACTATTTTTTTTTTTTTTTTGGTTTTTGGGCCACACCCGGTAACGCTCAGGGGTTACTCCTGGCTATGTGCTCAGAAGTTGCTCCTGGCTTGGGGGACCATATGGGACACCGGGGGATCGAACCGCGGTCCGTCCAAGGCTAGCGCAGGCAAGGCAGGCACCTTACCTTTAGCGCCACCACCAGGGCCCCTCTTGTAACTATTTTTTTTGGGCCACACCTGGCGGTGCTCAGGGGTTACTCCTGGCTATCTGCTCAGAAATAGCTCCTGGCAGGCACGGGGGACCATATGGGACACCGGGATTCGAACCAACCACCTTTGGTCCTGGATCGGCTGCTTGCAAGGCAAACGCCACTGTGCTATCTCTCTGGGCCCTCTTGTAACTATTAAGGTCTCTTTATTTGTCCCTATCAAAATGATATCACATTACATCTATATAGTTTTTATTTTTTCAAAGAAAATATATCACTGATATTGCTTGACAACTTGGTTAAGTTTCTATGTCAATACATTTAAATAAACTGATTGTGTGTGTGTGTGTGTGTGTGTGTGTGGTTTTTGGGTCACACCCAGCAGTGCTCAGGGGTTATTCCTGGCTCCAGGCTCAGAAATTGCTCCTGGCAGGCACAGGGGACCATATGGGGCGCTGGGATTCGAACTGATGACCTCCTGCATGAAAGGCAAACGCCTTACCTCCATGCTATCTCTCTGGCCCCAAATAAACTGATTCTTTTAATGATGACATAGATTTTCATTGTACAGTAAGCTGTAATTTACCCATTATTCTATTAGTGGGAACATAGATTGTTTCCAACTTTTTACTATCACAAATAATGCTGCTAATTAACCATACAACAGTGTATTGCAACTCGTTTCACAACAAATAACTTACAGCCTTAAAAAAACATTTAGGTGGGACCAGAGAGGTGGCGCTAGACGTAAGGTGTCTGCCTTGCAAGCACTAGCCAAGGAAGGACCGAGGTTCGATCCCCCGGCGTCCCATATGGTCCCCCCAAGCCAGGGGCAATTTCTGAGCGCTTAGCCAGGAGTAACCCCTGAGCATCAAACAGGTGTGGCCCAAAACAAACAAAGAAACAAACAAAAAAGAACATTTAGGGGCTGGAGCAATACAACAGTGGATAGGGTGCTTGGCTTTTTACCTACCCAGGCTAAATCCCTAGCACCCCATGTCATCCCTTGGGCTCTGCTGGAATGATCCCTAAGTACAGAGCCAGGAGTAAGCCCTGAGCTCTGCCATGTGTGCCCTGTCCAACCCTCCCTGGAAAAAAATAAGGCATTTATCACTTCATAGGCATGGTGCATTTAATTGGATGCTTCTGGCTCAGTGGCTCTGGGTTGAAGATAAGTTGAAATTAAGTTGGTAGCCAGGGCTGTGTTCTGTCATCTGAAAACTATCCTTGGGGAGCCTCATTGCCTAGTTGCCTGTCAGGAGGCCTTTGAAGACTCACTTCCAAGTTGCTAGCAGGTCTGGTTTCTCCACCATGAATTCCTTCTGTCTACTTCCTGATCCTCCTGTCATGGCACTTGGTAATGGGGAAGAGATGGGTAAGAAAAAACTACCAAATTCATTTTGAGGGGGGGGTTTGGGCCACACCCGGTGACGCTCAGGGGTTACTCCTGGCTATGCTCAGAAGTCGTTCCTGGCTTGGGGACCATATGGGACGCCGGGGGATCAAACTGTGGTCCATCCAAGGATAGCGCAGACAAGGCAGGCACCTTACCTCTAGCGCCACCGCCCGGCCCCCCAAATTAATTTTTTGGAGGGACTATGCTGCATTGGTGCTCCTGACTTTGTGCCTGGGGTTGCGCTTGGCAATATTTGGGGGACCATGTGGTGCCAAGAATTGAAAGCATTTCTGCTCCATGCAAAGTATTCACTCCAGGCTGTTCAGCTGTCTAGAGCTAAGAATCTCATTTTCATCAAACATGTCAATTTCAAAAGTAGGATAAGTAAAGAGAGATAATACAGGAGGTAAAGGAGGTAAGGTGCTTGCCTTGCATGTAGCCATTCCATGGTCCATCCTGGCCCTACATACTGGACTCTAAGCACCTACAGGAGTGTCCATACCCCACCCCTAGAAACAGTAGTCTAGAACTTCTAATGCGATAAGAAAGATAAATACTAAAAAATGAGCAAAGGATTTGAATAGACAATTTCCCCATGATTTACAAATGGCCAGTAAGCACGTAAGAGGATGCTCAACATCCTTAGCCATTAAGGGCGTTTCAAATTAATAAACTAGATCCATGACTTGTCTAAAGGTGTTTTTTTGTTTGTTTTTGGGTCACACCCAGCAGTGCTAAGGGGTTACCCTGGCTCTGCGCTCAGAAATCGCTCCTGGCAGGCTCAGGAGACCATATGGGACGAAGGAAAAGGAACCACCATCCGTCCTGGGTTGACTGTATGCAAGACAAATGCCCTACACAGTGCAATCTTTCTGGCCCCTTCTTTTGCCTTTTATTGCTTTGTTACACCACTGTTGAAGTGAAAGCAATGTTTTTACTCTGCTCTTCTCTTTTGGGAACATCTTTATTTGGGGGGGGGGCTAACTACCCAAGTAGTTCTTAGGGTGTCCAGGGGCCATCAGTTCAGCACAAGGGCCTGAGGATGCAGTGCTGCAGCTCTGCTCTGCTGGAGACACCCAAACACCTCAGGAATGCTGAGGACCTCCAGGGCTGTACCTGTGTGGTGCCAGGAATCGAATCTAAGCCTCCTGTATGAAAAACCATGTTCTGGGGCCGGTGAGGTGGCGCTAGAGGTGAGGTGTCTGTCTTGCAAGTGCTAGCCAAGGAAGGACCGCGGTTCGATCCCCGGCATCCCATATGGTCCCCCCAAGCCAGGGGTAATTTCTGAGTAACCCCTGAGCATCAAATGGGTGTGGCCCGAAAAACAAAACAAAACAAAAAACCATGTTCCAGCTCACTGAGTTCTCTCCAGCTGCAGAGATGGTTATTTCTTTTGTTTGTTTTAGCTTTTTGGGCCTCATGTGTCTGTGCTCATGGATCACTACTGGTGGGCTGGGAATATATATAGGGTGTTAGGGACTGAACCCAGGTAGGACAAAGTGATTTAAAGTGCTTTACCTGTTGTACTATC
Organism: Suncus etruscus; assembly: GCF_024139225.1. Taxonomy (NCBI): domain Eukaryota; kingdom Metazoa; phylum Chordata; class Mammalia; order Eulipotyphla; family Soricidae; genus Suncus; species Suncus etruscus. The sequence goes on from NC_064862.1 coordinate 19,775,060, forward strand.
TTCCAAGTTATTCTAAAGAGAATGGAGATATTAAGGCATGTTTAAATCAGGAGTTTTAATATCAAGTAAACTTGTAGGAAGGCCAGAGAGATGGTTTAGAAAGTAAGATGCTTGCTTTGCTAGCAGCTAACTTCTGTTCCATCCTCAGCACTGCACATGGTCACTACCAGGAGGGGTTACTCCTAGGAGGAGTCCTTGATCACAGACAGGAGTAAGCCATGAGCACAGATGTTCCCGGCCCAAATATCACCTTAACCTGCTGCAAAAAATAAAATAAAAATCTAGTGGGTGGAGTGATAGCACAGCTGTAGGGCATTTGCCTAGCACTTGGCTGACCCAGGACAGATGCCGATTAGGTTCCCCGAATCCCGTCTGCTCCCCCTAGCCAGGAGCGATTTCTGAGTTTGGAGCCAGGGGCAATCCCTGAGTGCCACTGGGTGTGGCCCGAAACAAACAAAATTTAAGGATCTTTGGCACAAATTGTTTGAGATTTTTATCATAAACGCCTTTTTTTTTTTTTTTGGCATTGATAGCAATAAGAACATAAAAGAATTTCTCCCCACACCCTTCACTTGGCTGTGATCAGGTTTTATTCCTGGTTCTGCACTAAGGGCACTAACTAACTAAGGGCAGCCAATCCAGTTCAATCCATGACACCCCAGATAGTCCCCCAAGCACCACCAGAAGTAATTCCTGAGTGAAGAGCCAGAAGTGCGCCCATCCTGGCCCCAAAACCAAAGGAACATGAATCTAAAACAAATACCTCAGGAACTGTATTTTGTGGGGGGTTACTCCTGGCTCTACACTCAGAAATTGCTCCTAGCAAGCTCGGGAGACCATATGGGATGCCAGGGATCGAACCTGGTCAATTCCAGATCAGCTATATGCAAGGCAGATGCCCTATCCGCTATGCTATTGCTCCAGCCCAAGACACTAATTTTTTTTTTGGGCCACACCCGGTGGTGCTCAGGGGTTACTCCTGGCTGTGTGCTCAGAAATAGCTCCTGGCAGGCACGGGGGGCCATATGGGACACCAGGACTCGAACCAACCACCTTTGGTCCTGGATCGGCTGCTTGCAAGGCAAACACCGCTATGCTATCTCTCCAGGCCCCCAAGACACTAATTTTATTCTTTACTTTCCTATATGAAATAGACTTGAACAATTCTGTACACAGTGAAATGATTGTTGGTCCAGATGAATTTGATTTCTTTCAAATTGGAGTTGACACTGAAATAACATTTTGCTTCAAAGAATTAAAGGTAAAATAAATGTCATTGTCAAAATTAGAAGTTCACCTATAATTTGTAAAATATTCATTAATTGATTTTCGATATAGTTTCTTTTAAAATAGAGATTTCAAATGCTTTGCTTTTTTCTTTTAGGGAATGCTGACATTTTCAAAAGCTTTACATGCACCTATATCCATTCATTTTGATTTTCCTGGGAAGTAGGTCTTTTGAAAACTTTCTTTTGCTACATATTAGTAATGAAAACTGTTGAATCACTTTGAAATTAACACACTTAGAGTACCTGACTTTATTAGCAACATTTACCAAACTATCATTTTGAAAGATACTGTAACATGGTGTTTTAGAATTGGTAATCTTGCTTAGAAACTTATAACCTTCCACTAAATGATATTTAGAAATTTGACGTGACAAATTTCATACTTAGAAATTAATACAGATTAAAAAGTTAAATCCACTGGATATATGCTTTTTTTTTTTTTTTTGGTTTTTGGTTTTTGGGTCACACCCGGCAGTGCTCAGGGGTCACTCCTGGCTGTGTGCTCAGAAATAGCTCCTGGCAGGCACCGGGGGCCATATGGGACACCGGGATTCGAACCAACCACCTTTGGTACTGGATCGGCTGCTTGCAAGGCAAACACCGCTGTGCTATCTCTCCGGGCCCACTGGATACATGCTTTTAACACATCTCAAAACTTAAAATTTCAAGTGAGAATGGATTGAGATAAATACAGTATATGAGGGGCCGGAGCTATAGAACAGTGGTAGGACATTTGCCTTGCATGAAACCAATCCAGCATGAACCTGGTCCCCCCCTAGTCAGAAGCGATTTCTGAGTGCATAGCCAGGAGTAACCCCTGAGCATCACCGGGTGTGGCCTCAAAACAAAACAAAACAGTACAGTATATGAAACTGGATTTGATGATTCTGGTGTTTAGGTTTTAGGACTATTATTTTATGAAAAGTTTTTTTTCTTTTACTGTTTTTAACTCCTGAGTAAGTTTTGTTTTCTGGACATTTCCCAGTGTTCATCACATAATGAGTGTGATTTTTTTTCTGATTTCCTAGGCCTGTGGCTTTAAGTATTGATGACATGTTACTGGAAGCTAACTTTGTTTTGGCCACTTTAGATGATGAGCCAAGTAGAGCGTCTTCTCCACAATCACTGTGTCTTTCACAAAGACAAGGAAGGTAAAGGCACATTTTAAAGCTATAACCAATGGTTAGGAATGAACTATTGTAATCTTATTCTGAAATATCTCGTGGCATTTATTTAGAAAACAATTGACAATAAAAAATAAAACAAAGAAAGGTAATCAAAAGGTACAAAAAAACCCCAATTGATTAAAAAATTAGAAAATCAGGGGCTGAAGCTGTGGCTCAAGCTGTCAGGCATCTGCCTTGCAGAGCTAGCCTAGGACAGACCAAGGTTTGATCCCCGGCATCCCATATGGTTCCAAGCCAGGAGCGATTTCTGAGTGCATAGCCAGGAAGAACCCCTGAGCGTCACGGGGTGTGGCCCAAAAACAAAACAAAACAAAAAAAAAATCATAAATTCTGCCTAATGTGGAAAATAACTAGAAAAATGCTTAACTTTAGAGCCAAAGAGATAGTACAGCTGTTCGAGTACTTGCATTGCAGGGAGCTTGATCCTAGCACCATGGCATGTGGGTTCAAATGCTATCTGCCTCCAAATTAACTGGAGAAGCATCACTGCTTTTAGATATTGGCCTTTCTCCTTAAATCAGATTTTAACAATATAATATATATCAAATTTAATTAATATAATAAATATAATAATATGGTTTATCTTTACTATTATCCAGAATTCATTTAAATATTTAATTTTTTAATCTTTTATTAAGACACCATGATTTATTAAGTTTTTAGTTGAGTTTTAGGTATACTGTGTTCCAGCACCAAGCCTATCACCACTGTCAACTTCCCTCCACCTTTACTGAAAAATTAAAATCTGTCTTTTTTGCTTATTTGGTTTGGGGCCATATTGCAAGTGCTTAGGACTTACTCCTGCCTGTGTGATCAGGGATCACTCCTGGCAGGGATCAGGAGCCATTTGTTGTCCTGGGGATTGAACCTGAGTCAGCAGCATGCAAGGCAAACACCTTACCTGTTGTAATATCTTTCCAGCCCCATAAATCTGAAAATTCGACAATTCCATATTTGGGGGCTGGAGCAATAGCACAGAGGTAGGGCATTTGCCTTGCACGCATCCGACCCAGGAAAGACAGACAGGGATTAGTTAATCCCCAGTATTCCAGATGGTCCCCCTGAAGCCTGCCAGGAGCAATTTCTGAGCACAGAGCCAGTAGTAATCCCTGAGTAACCCCTGCCAAGTGTGGCCCAACCCTCTCAATTCCATATTTAATTTTCTAAACCAGTGTTGTCACCATCATCCAACATTGCTTTCTTAGTTATATAAAAGATACATTTATATAACTGAGAAAGATTTGTAATTCACAATGATCTCAATAAAGAAAAAGATACATTTAAAATCAAACAGTTAATTCATTTAATCTCTATTAATACCTCAGGTCAGATCTGATATGCTCCAATTCAAAGGCTGGCAAAAATTTAACCAGAAACACCCAATAAGTTTCACAAAAGGTTTTATGCCAGTGAAACACTCACAAATATCTCTACACTCGAAAATGGTGGCAGCCCTGAAATGGAAAGTACAAATTGAAACAGTAGTCAAGTCCAAGAAAGTAGTGTCAGTAACTCAGAAGAGCCAGGGTCTCTGTATGGCAAGAAGGTAAAAGAAAGACCTTAAGACAAGGCCATATTTTAGTCAAAAAGTATCGCCTGTACCCCTTTGCATCTCTCTGCACCTGCCCACCACCAAAATCATGGAATTGTTTTCTTGCTTTTTGACAGAGAAGAGGTGAAGCCAGTCTGAGATAAAGGAAAGACTGACTGTTCTATAGAATGTTTAATCAAAATAGTTAAATTGCACATTACTTTTAATAAATTATCTTTGTTTGGCATATACTTACCTTTGAATCAAATACACCAAGTCAGATGCTTTTAAACTAAGTTTTCTTCTCTATTTTTTTTTTTTTTTTGGTTTTTGGGCCACACCCTGTGACGCTCAGGGGTTACTCCTGGCTATGCGCTCAGAAGTTGCTCCTGGCTTCTTGGGGGACCATATGGGACGCCGGGGGATCGAACCGCGGTCCGTCCTAGGCTAGCGCAGGCAAGGCAGGCACCTTACCTTCAGCGCCACCACCCGGCCCCCTCTATTTTTTTTTCAAATTTGGCTAGAAAATACTGTTATCTGTAGCAGTACAAATGTAATTTTTATCCCAAGAAGCATTACATATTTCTTGAATGTAGGATACCAGTTAAAAGAGCCTGTTGTCAATGTTTTACTGCATAAGCTTCATAAAGTGCAGTAGTGTTAAATCTTATTGAAGAATAAACATGAAATTATATTTATTGAAACAAACTGACGCATCCTAATAGTCCCAGTTTTTCATGTTTATGTTAATACCTTATTTATGCTTGTTTTACTGTTGTTTTGGTTAGAAAATCTAAGCTACTTGATTAGAATTACGAGACATTTAAATTATTAGGCTTTTAAAAGAGTAATTTTAAAAGTGATTATCTCATGTTACACAGAAGGCACTAAAATGAATAAACTCCACTTAGTCACGTTGATGCCTGTTTATTGAATACTTCTTATGTGCCCAGTACTATGTCAAGATTCCTCTTATTAATAATAAGCATGACTGTAAAAGTGAAATTTTCAATCTTATTTTCTTGCTCTGTGCTCAGGAATCACTGAGTGTTTGTTCAGAGAACTGCATACAGGTCTGGGGATCCTACCAGGGTTAGCTGTAGGCAAGGCAAGTGCCTAACACCTGTACTCTCTGGCCCTATTTTATTTTTATTAGAGAAAACCCCTGATTTGGGGAGAGGGTAATTCCTCCCAAAAGTGCCCAGGTCTTCTCACTCCTTGCTCTCATAGGGGACCATATGGGATGCTGGAGATAGATTTCGGGTCAACTACATGCAAGACAAGTGCCCTACCGACTACTATCACTCTGGTCTCCAACATTTCTAATTAACCCTTAATTGCACCTGATTGGCTTCAAGGGCCACACCCGGTGACGCTCAAGGTGACGCTCAAGGGTCCGCAGGCTCTACACTCAGAAATTGCCCCTAGCAGGCTGGGGGACCATATGGGATGCCGGGAATTGGACCAAGTCCCTCTGGGTCAGCCGAGTGCAAGGCAAATGCCCCACCGCTGTGCTCTCTCTCAGGCTCCAATTGCACCTCTTTTTATTAGAGGAAACTAAGTTTTCCCTTCTCCTACTTGTTATTTGTAACAGGATGCACTTACGGGTATTTTATTCTATAGGTTATACTTCAGAGATTCCGACACTTAATTCACCTACTATTCCTTTTTCAGAAAGTTAATCAGGGCCCCCTGGAAATCTACCTTCTTTAAGTTAACAAATGGCCCCAATTGCGCACAAATAATTATTTGAAGCCACCAGCATTGCAGTGTCCCCCAGGGGGCAGTATTGCCCATTTGGGGAAGCTATTAGAATTCATTATCATCACTGACTTTGCTATTCAAATTGCTCCATATTTGGCCACTGGAAACATCTTCAGGTTGATCCCTTTGATAAATCTCCAATATATTTTTTTAACTCTTCTTTACTTTTTGAACCTTTATTTAAGCTTGTTTTGCTACAGCCGTTATTAGGTTTGGAAATATGAATTGAGTTAGACAGTTGAAAGACTGTAAGTATATCTGAAATAATTCAGTCTCCTGAATTTACTTGTGTTTCTCCTGCTTCAGACCTGGAATCGGCCAGTGTCCCATGAGCTCTAATTCCTTTGGATACGGCATATGGAAACCAATTTCTGGGTGCTGAGAATGTTCTTTCATGAATACTGGGATTCCATTGTTTCCAGCAGGCTAGAAAATTAATCCAGTATTGACAAATACACACATATTGTATCTATCTGTTCATATGAAGGCATATGAAAGTGCATGAATTCATACTGCTACCTCCAGTTAAAATCAGCACCCTAGGGTTCATGGCAGCCCCCACCCTTCTCTTGTTTTTAACTCCCTAGGTCATAGACAAATTGGGCCCTTAATTATCTCCAGTATTACTGATTGTTCAATCTTAAAATACATTGTTTCAAAATTGCTCAGCCCATAACCCTAGAAACTAACTATAGAGCCGGGAGAGATGGCACAGCGGCGTTGCCTTGCAAGCAGCCGATCCAGGACCAAAGGTGGTTGGTTCAAATCCCGGTGTCCCATAGGGTCCCCCGTGCCTGCCAGGAGCTATTTCTGAGCAGTAACCCCTGAGCACCGCCGGGTGTGACCCAAAAACTAAAAAAAAGAAAAGAAAGAAACTAACTATAGACACACTATGTTGTGAAAATCTATTTTGTCTTTAGCCGTGAAACAAATATTCAAAACTAGTTTCTTAGATTATGTAGGTTATTCTTTGTCTTTGCTCACTCATATTTCAATAGTTATATTAATCATCTGTAAGCATTACTGGCTATTTTCTATTTTGGTTTCTGCAAATCCTTATTTTGTTCCTTTACTTTGGGTGCTATACCATTAGCCACACTGGAAATGAAAACTTTTAAGTAGATAAGCTCATTCTCTCCTTTGTACTTTTTCCTCATGGCCCCTGAATGAATAATTCTCATTATATTCTCACTTACTGGGTTCCATCCCCAGCACAGCATAGGTCCCCTAATCCCATCAGGAGTGATCTGAGTGCAGACCTAGGACCAAGTCTCAGCACCAACAGGTTTGGTCCCCAATCCAGCCATCCCCCCAAAATTGACTCACTGGAGGTAGTACAATATATAAGGTATTTGCCCCTCTCTCTCACACACACACAGCTGACTCAATTCAATGCTGGTCTTTGCATATGGTCTTCTGAGCACCAGTGGGCATGGCTTAATCCACTTCTCCTAAAAAAACAAACACAAAAAAAAAAAAAAAAGCCTTTTTTGGGCCAGAGAGATAACATAGAGGTAGGGTGTTTGCCTTGTATGCAAAAGGATGGTGGCTTGAAACCCTGCATCCCACAGGCTCCCTCGAGCCTGCCACGAGTGATTTTTGAGCACAGAGCCAGGAGTAACCCCTGAACACTTCCAGGTGTGACCCAAAACCCACTAAAAAAGCCTTTTCCTACATAAAAGTTGAAGAGAAATAATTCATATCTCATGTTTCCTCTAGAACTTGTGGTTTTACCATTTTAAATGTACAGGCTGAGCCATTTGTAGTTTTTTTTTTTTAATCAGGCCACACCCATTTGATGCTCAGGGGTTACTCCTGGCTAAGCACTCAGAAAGTGCCCCTGGCTTGGGGGGACCATATGGGACACTGGGGGATCGAACCGCAGTCCTTCCTTGGCTAGCACTTGCAAGGCAGACACCTTACCTCTAGCGCCACCTCGCCAGCCCCATGTAGTTTCTTGTGTTCAATAATATGAGGATCCAATTTTATCTTTTTCAAAAAGACTACCCAACTCTCAGATTAATTTCTTCTAAGGTCTACCTTTGCCCTAGTAACTTAAGATACTCCTGTATGGGGGCCGGGAAGGTGGCGCTAAAGGTAAGGTGTCTGCCTTGCTAGCGCTAGCGTAGGACGGACCGCGGTTCGATCCCCCGGTGTCCCATATGGTCCCCCCAAGCCAGGGGCGATTTCTGAGCGCATAGCCAGGAGTAATTCCTGAGCGTCAAACGGGTGTGGCCCAAAAACCAAAAAAAAAAAAAAAAAAAAGATACTCCTGTATGAAGAAAAAAAAAAAAGATACTCCTGTATGAAGTTTCTGAATGTATGTATCTGAGTTTTTTCTAAGACTTTTTGTTTTTTTTTTGGGGGGGGGGGTCATGCCTGGCATTCTGATATGTAATTAAAAGGTGATTCAAAATAGATATTTAGGGGTCGGAACAATGGCACAAGTGGTTGGGCATTTGCCTTGCACGGTTAACCTAGGACGGACCGAAGTTTGATCCCCCCGGCATCCCATGTTCCCCCAAACCAGGAGCAATTTCTGAGCACATAGCCAGGAATAACCCCTGAACATCATCAGGTATGGCCCCAAAAGCAAAACAACAAACCAAAAAAAAACCAAAATAGATTATCTAACATTATGTAAATTTAGGAATAGTAAATTACTGAACAGCTTACAAATGAGTAACTCATGGGGGCCGGGCGGTGGCGCTGGAGGTAAGGTGCCTGCCTTGCCTGCGCTAGCCTAGGACGGACCGCGGTTCGATCCCCCGGCGCCCCATATGGTCCCCCAAGAAGCCAGGAGCAACTTCTGAGCGCATAGCCAGGAGTAACCCCTGAGCGTCACAGGGTGGGGCCCAAAAACCAAAAAAAAAAAAAAAAAAAAAAAAAAAAAATGAGTAACTCATTCTTATTATAAATGAAATGCCTGTAACAAGCATGATGCATTGAAATATAGTAATGACATGCACATGGTACATGTTAAACAATTTTAAATAAAATAAAAGCTTGACAGTTACTTAAATATACTGTACAAATTCACAAAACAAAATCTTTCAAAACAAGTTGAGGTAACCTCAAACATAAAAGTATTAATGCAATAAACCAGGGAATATTATCTCCTTTAGAGACTTTCTATTTTCTCAAGTAGATTCTGATCAGCCAAATAGAGTATTTTTGCCTTGCACATGGCCAACCTGAGTTTGAGCCCAGGCATCCTATAGATTCTTTAAACACTATCAGTAGTACTTCCTCAGTGCAGAGCCAAGAGAAGCCCCTGAGCATCACTGGGTGTGGTCCAAAAACAAGTAAAACACCAAGATTTTGCTTTTGTCTTTACTGGAATTTATTTTCTATTTTGTTATGCCAGGAATTAAACCTAGGGTCTCATGCATGCAAGGTACAATGTGACCCTAGGGTTCATGGCAGTTTGTAGTTTTTGTAATTGTGATTTTTAAATTTCATTTTACATGAGAAAACTTGACAACTGACAACTTTATCATATCTTGAGTCATTCTGTTTCAAAACAATGTTGTTTTTTTATTTTTCACTTTGGGTCACACCCAGCTTGGCTCAGTGCTTGGGGATTACTCCCCATTGTGCTCAGGGGACCATTTGGTGTGATTTGCACCCAGACCTCTCATATGCAAGCACTAGGCTTTGGTCTTTTGATCCAACTCCCCACCCCAATCCTTAGTATTAGAAAATTCTAAAGTGAAATCTCTTAATTCAACATAAGAAAATAAGGTCTGGAGAGGTAGTACAGCAGGTAAGGTGGTTGCCTTGCATGTAGCTGAACTGGGTTTGATCCTCGGCATCCTAGGTGTCCCCAGAGCACACCAAAGAGCCAGGAGTAATCGCTAACACTGCTAGGTGTGACCAAAACCCAAAAAATGAAAGTCCAGTGGGTGTTTGCCATACAAAAGGTAGACCTGGATTTGATCCCAGCCATCCAATTTGGTTCCCTGTGAGGAGTAACTCGAGCATTGCCAGGTGAGGCTCCAAAACAAACAAAAAAGATGATATATACTACTGTGAAAAAAAGAAATAACAAATTCAACTTTTTCATAAGAGTATGAATGGATCTTAAGCTCCTTACCTGTTGTACTTGATCCTCAGAGGATGATGGTTGGTGGATTGTTTTCTTTGGTTTTTGGGTCACACCCAGCAGCACTCAGGGGCTACTCCTGGCTCCACGCTCAGAAATCGCCCCGGCAGACTCATGGGATCATATGGGATGCTGGGGTTAGAACCACCGTCCTTCTGCATGCAAGGAAAAACACCCTACCGCTGTGCTATCTCTCCAGTCCTGAAGGAGGATGGTTTTAACTGAAGGATAGGCTATTGTGGCTGGAAACAATAGCAAGGTAAAGCTTGAGTGCCAAGTCATGCTGGAGGAGTCCCTTGAGTCATGTAAAGACTTAAAAGTAATAGTACCCTAGCACTTAACACTATTTGAAGGACATTAACAAGGAGGGTAGAAAAGGTAAATTCTTCAGCTTTGGGAATGACCCACATCTGGAAATGCTCAGGGCTTACTCCTGATGGGGAACCATCTAGAATACTGGGGGATCGAAACTGGGTTGGCTGTGTGCTACACATGTGCTACACGAGTCTACTCTATACCCTGGCTCTGGCCCTAGGTTTCTGCATTTTAAATCATTTTGTACAACAAATATACCTAGAAGTAGGTGTCTGTCAAGCATGCAGAAGCATTTCCTATGTACAGAGAAAGTTCAATAGGCTCCTTCAAGCCAATGTAATCACTAGAATTTATTCATTTCCTATAAGTTTAACTTTTTCCCAATAGCTATTTAAAGAGCTTCAATAAATCGTGGGCTTGTTGTTGTTGTTTTGGTTTTGGGGCCATATCCAGTGGCACTCAGGGGTTACTCCTGGCTCTGTACTCAGAAATTACTCCTGGCAGGTTCTGGGGACCACACAGGATGCTGAGGATCAACCTCGGCTGGCCATGTGCAAGGTAAACGCCCACCCTGCTATTTTGTTCCAGCCTAGAGTTTCAATGTTTTGTGACTTAGAATAGTCAGTTTTTTTCATTTACATTTTGCTACTTTCAGACATAGTGAAAAAGGTATGAAATGTTTGGCCATGCAATGCCATGACTTTTTTTGGACTGCCTTTTATAAGATTTTTTTAACCTGAATAAAAGATCACAGATAAATTATATATACATATATATGGCTGTTTTGGAGTGGTTTTTTCGGGTGTGGGTGTGTGCTGTACCTGATGATACTTAGGGATCACTTCAGGTGATTCCTGGGGAACCAGTGGCCATGCGCAGAGCTGAGGCTCAAACCAGGTATGGTAGTGTTAAAGGCAAGCATCTTAAACCCTGTATTCTCTCTCCTATCCCTAAATATTATAAGTTTTTATTCCACAGCTTTTAATTGTCCTCATTTTCTTTTGGTTTTTGGTATTTGGGCCACAACCGGTGTGGCTCCTCTCCTGGCTATGTGCTCAGAAATCGCTCCTGGCTTGGAGGACCATGAGACATGGGGGGGGGGGGGGTGGTGGTGGAATCAAACCTCGGGATATCTAGGTTAGCTTGATCTAGGATAGCATGTGCAAAGCAAACGCCTTACCGTCTGTGCCATATCTTTCTGGCCACAAATTGTCCTAATTTTCAAATAGAATTTGAAAATTTGAAAATGATTAAGAACTTAATGAAAGTTGATATCAAAGTTGTTTTTTTTTTGGGGGGGGGTCACATCTGGCAGCGCTCAGGGGTTACTCCTGGCTCTGAAAAGGATGAAGTGTACTTAGCCCCTTGAAAAACTAACTGCTTGGGGCTGGAGTGTTAGGACCCTTGGAAAGGTGTTTGCCTTGCATGAGGCAGACATAAGTTTGATCCTCACCATGCCTATGTTCTCTAGTCTACAGGAGCAATTTGTGGATGCAGAGCAAGAGTAAGCTCTGCATAGCTGGGTGTGGTGAACCCCCCCCCTTAAAAATTAAAAGGAATTAACTTCCTCCCCACAAAAATTTAAAAAAATCCACTAGCTAATGTAGCATTTTATCATTAGGTTTGTCTGCAAAACCACTGAATCATAAGAAAATGTTAACTAGCAAGCAATTGTAGTTTAGATTTTGTGAGTAATTCATAAACAATTAGTAAGCTTAAGAACTATGAAGAGTTCTAACCAACCAAGAATGAATTTGGTTCTTCTAGCTCATCAATGAGTCATAGCTACCCACAATAACTTAATAAAAATTCAAGTTCATCCCAAAATGTTCCAGTGAGTAAAAATGGGCTTTCACCGAGTCTTTTGTACAAACTGGTAATACCCACATAATCTCAAAATGTTCTGTTATTCTACTAAAGATTTATTATCTTATGCTTACACTACCAACAAATGCAGAACATTACACCAAGAACAATAATACACAAATGTAACTGTACATCTCTGTGCTTTAAGGAAAAAGCATGAATATCTAGAATATCTAGAATATTAAAAGCTTGGGTACAGCACTGGTCTGTAAAAAGATACACCATGAAATGACAATATAATTTGGAGAGTACTAAATGTGAAAAATACCAGGTTTGTTTGTCTGGTTGGTTGGTTTTGTTTTGGGGCCACACCACTGGCGCTCAGGGGTTAATCCTGGCTCTAAGCTCAGAAATAGCTCCTGGCAGGCTTAGGGGATCATATGGGATGCTGGGGGTCGAACCTGGGTCCGTCCAGTTCGGCTGCTTGCAAGGCAAACACCCTACCACTGTACCATCACTCTAGCCACCTGCTTGTTTGTTTTTAAGCTTAATTTCATACCATTTGGAAGGTGCAATGCCCTTTACCACCAGGAGCAACCACCAACCAGAACATGATGTAGTCTCTAAGCACTGCCAGGCACATCTCCTAACTTTCCACTACCACCCCCAATATAAATAAAATAAACTCATAAAGACAAAGTGAGAGCTATGAAGTATAGAGTCCCTGCTGGACTCAGAGGCTTGGAAACACAGCCTTGGTAGAGATCAGCAACAAACTCTAGCAAGGGTCTCTGTTTTATTTCATTACTATTCAAATTGAGGAATACACACACAGATTAGTATAAATACTATATTTATTAAATATCTTTACAGTTTATTTAAATGTATTTACAGAACTATTCCTGCATAAGTTATATTCAGACATCCAACTTAGGTCATTGCCTCTTGGGTAAAACAAAAAATGATAGTCTTAACAAAAAAAAGCAGCTCATTAGTATACACAAATTCAAACTTACTTCATTGTTTTTAACCATCCTTTCCACAAACTAACTGCTAACAGTTAAAATTTTGACTTAGACAATGCTGACTTTTAGTTGATGAGTTCATCAATTTTGCAAAGAACTTAAACTTTTAAAAAAATAAATAGAATCAAAATGTTTTCTACTTTATATTTTCAGTTTAACAAGCAATATTTTTATATCGTAAAATCTGTTAATTGCAAAAGTGAACTTCAAGAAAATTGAATGCTTATGTAGCTTCTACCAATAAGAGCTGGTGTAAGGTGACAAGGATCCACAAACTTACAAAAAATACAAACATTAACAGTTCTACCCAATCTTGTTTACAATCACCAAAACTCAAAACTGACTCAGTAAATAAACTCCCACAATTCCTGTCCTGGTACTTGAAGTGATATGTCGATACTGTGTGGTACTGAAAGCTAACTGTCTGCCCTGCACAAATGCAGCAGACAGGACAGGACACTTCCAGCAGGCAATGCTTGAAATGCGGCTCTAATCCGACATAGCACAACCCGCAGACATGCACACCTGGAATGGATTCTTTTGTGAGTTAGTAGCCATCAACCATGTCAAGCCAGTACAGTGCTTCAAAGAACCTGTCTCTCACTTCACATCATCTTTCCATTTTTAAGACCCTATGGGCTCTATTTCATTTTCACTCCATGAGTATTTTTTTTTGTGCACAGGCAAGCTTAAATTCACAGGAAGAAATAAGGTTCTGATATGTTTAGAGTGCACATTTTAAAACAGAACAAAATAAAAATTTCAAGCATGTGATAAAAATATTGATTTTTATAATACAGTATTGCTTTATAAATATAGATGGAAAAGCTATAAACTTTACTGATCTTTGGTGCATCCAGAGAGGGATAAATAACTTGCTATTTGTAAATTAGAAATCCAAATTTTCTCTTTTGTTATAAAAGTCCATTACATGAGGCAAATGTGTGTGCTTTTATACTATTTCATTTCAAATATAATTCACACACATTAAGTTCAAAATTAGAACCACCAAGTGTTATCTCAGTCACAACACACAGAAACTAGGGTCTTTGTGACCTGGAAAATTCCAGTATAGGTCCAATACAGCCTCTGAACAGAGAGTAAAGGAGAGTTACTTGGTAAGTAGCACTCCAGCTGACTCCTGGCAGTCATAAAATTAAGTGCCTAACACAAAAATAGCAGGGTAAAAAAAACGAACAAACAGAAAAAACCTGCATCAGTAGTAATCTATACACCCAGTCCATAGTCAGTTCCACTGTAAAATTCAATTCTTGTTCCATGATTTTTTTATATTGCTGGAACTTATTTTCCATTTCATTTTATTAGAAATTTGTTTTGTTTTGGGGCCACACACAGTAATACTCAGGTGTTGCCCAAAACCTTATTACTGGCAAGCTGAGGGGACCATATGGGATGTTGGGGACAGAACCCAGGTAGGCCGAAAGAAAGGCCAGCTCCCTACCCACTGTACTATCGCTTTGGCTGGCTCCATATACTCTCAATTTCTAAACTGATTATACAAATCATATGAATCACCACCAATGTAGCTTTACATGGATTGTATCTGATTGGTTAAATAAGAGCAAAGAAAGCCGTGACTGAACCAGAACTGGCTTTACTAGTAATTAAATGTTGGCATTGGAAAATTAATGCAAATATACGCAGATCCTAAGGCTATAAATACCTCTGACCAGAAATTAAAAAAACAAAAACAAAACAAAACAAAAAAACCGCACAAGAACACAAGAGGACTGAAGCTGTTAGCCAAATATAAATGTATTACAACAAATCCCTTCTGGATGCAACTTTCTTTACTTAAACAGAGACTGCAAATATTTTGTGCAAAATAAATACCTGCCACTCACCACTCACGCTTCCATGTTTTGTCACAGCACAATGGATTCTCCTTAGACAGTTTTCCCCCAGTCCCTTTTCCACCAAAGAACTGTTTTGTCAAGTTAGGGTAGTTAAGGCATTCTGACATGTAATTAAAAGGTGATTCAAAATAGATATCTAACATTATGCCAATTTAGGAATAGTAGATAAATTACTGAACAGCTTACAAATGAATAACTCATTCTTATTATAAATGAAATGCCTGTTACAAGCATGATGCATTGAAATATAGTAATGACATGTACATGGTACATGTTAAACAATTTTAAATAAAATAAAAGCTTGACAGTTACTCAAATATACAGTACAAATTCACAAAACAAAATCTTTCAAAACAAGTTGAGGTAACCTCAAACATAAAAGTATTAATGCAATAAACCAGGGAGTAGTATCTCCTTTAGAGAAACAGACTTTCTATTTTCTCCACAAGCAGATCCTCATCAGGTTTAACTGCATTCTCCTCTATACACCAATGTTACCTGACTTATATAAAACATGGCTTTAATTTAAGGATTTCTAAGTATATATCTTTTTCTACCACCAAGTTAATGAAGGAAAAAATTGACCCAAAAATATATATCTTTACAGCAGTTGACTTGTACACAAACCTTAAAAATACGTTTGGGCTTACAGATAATGGGAAAACTGAATGCGGGATAGTTTTCTATCGAAACTATACACTGCAAGATGGCTATTTGGAAACTGTAAACATTAAGCTGATTCAAAACCCCCAAACTCTGTGTAGGACAAATGCAAAGGCCAGGTCATCACCAGGATACTTCCTTGTGGGCTCTTGTGCTGCTGTCTCTGCCCCAGTGCTCTTCCGCGAACTCCCCGAATTTAGAGCTCGTTCTCGAGAAAGCCAGGCTGCTCGAGCAAGGTCTGAAAGAGACTCGGAGTAGCAGGACCATCAAAAGCCAACACCATTCAGTTATGGCTGTTCTCTTAGGCCTTTTAAGCCCAGGAGATAGATGGAGCTCCCTGTGAAGAATGGCAGCTGGTAAAAATATCTAGGAGGGATTTCAGCCAAAACATGAACTTTCTAGACTTTGAAGAGTTTTGTACTCTCAGTAATATTTCCATTTTAAAAGTCTAGTACCCCGGTCCTCCTGCAGCTCAGGCTACCAGCATGTGAACTGAACTTCTCAGTAAACTGCCAACACTTTCATTATAGCATTATCAAGCATCTTTGAAAAACCATGAAACATTTGCATCCAATAGCTAAACTGAATTTTCTTTACAATCTATAACAAAAAAGCCCCTGGATCGAGATTCTCTAACCTGGAGCAGTATTTCAGAGCAGAATTATTAGCTCCTCAAAAATAGGAGATTATAATAAAAACATAAAGCCACACCCAATCATCATAACAGACGGTATAATACATGTGTAACATTTCTTTTGATGAAAAATGGTTCTACAAGATGTACCATAGCATACAATTTGCGTTGACTTTTAAAATCCCTTTTACACATTGTAATTTTGAATCCATTTACCAACAACATTTATGATACTGATGAGCCATTTTTGAAAAGTGATAACCAACTTTGGCTTTCAAAGCCTCCACCCCATCGTGGATAGGGGCAATGAGAAATGAAGACCAATTTTCAAAAATCTTGATTCTCTTCAAATGCTGCCAGCAGATATGAACTAGTGAATGACAGTAGTGGTTCTCAACAAAGATCTCAACTGGGTTTCAAAAAGACGGGCAAAAGGTTTACATCACTGGCCATTGAGATCAGTGGCAAAGAAGGTGGTCCTGCCAGCAGGATCAACTCAGACAGCAAGAGGGAGTTTGGGATGATGAAAAGGAAAGGCAGGAGCTGACACTCGCAAGTCAGTCTGTATACTCAGCCACTATGGAAAGAAGGACGGTGATGTCGTCTGGCTTTCCACCTAAAATAAAAATAAAGTCATATTCATATAGCTGAAAAGAAAAGGCCAATTAGGGGTTGGAGAGATGGCATGGAGGTAAGACGTTAGTCTTGTATGCAGAAGGATGGTGGTTCAAATTCCAGCATCCCATATGGTACCCTAAGCCTGCCGGGAGCGATTTATGAGAGTAGAGCCAGGAGTAGTCCCTGAGCGCTGCCTGGTGTGCCCCAAAAACGGAAGGAAGGAAGGAAGGAAGGGAGGGAGGGAGGGAGGGAGGGAGGGAGGGAGGGAGGGAGGAAGGAAGGGAAGGCCTGGAGAGATAGCACAGTGGCGTTTGCCTTGCAAGCAGCTGATCCAGGACCAAAGGTGGTTGGTTAGAATCCTGGTGTCCCATATGGTCCCCCGTGCCTGCCAGGAGCTATTTCTGAGCAGATAGCCAGGAGTAACCCCTGAGCAACGCTGGGTGTGGCCCAAAAACCGAAAGGAAGGAGGGAGGAGAGGGGGAAGAGGGAGAGAAGAGGGAGAGAAGAGGGAGGGGAGGGAGGGGAGGGAGGGAGGGAGGGAGGGAGGGAGGGAGGGAGGGAGGGAGGACAGAAGGGAGGGAGGGAGGGAGGGAGGGAGGAAGGAAGGAAGGAAGGAAGGAAGGAAGGAAGGCAGGAAGGAAGGAAGGACGGAAGGACGGAAGGAAGGACGGACGGAAGGACGGAAGGAAGGAAGGAAGGAAGGAAGGACGGAAGGAAGGAAGGAAGAAGGTTAAAAATAAAATCCGGCCAGTGTGGTGGCACTAGAGGTAAGGTGCCTGCCTTGCCTGCGCTAGCCTAGGACGGATCACGGTTTGATCTCCTGGTGTCCCATATGGTCCCCCAAGCCAGGAGCAATTTCTGAGCACATAGACAGGAGTAACCCCTGAGTGTTACTGGTGTGGCCCAAAAACAAAAAACAAAAACTAAAACAAAAAAACCAGAAGTTTTTAGGGGCCAGTGAGGTGGCGCTAGAGGTAAGGTGTCTGCCTTGCAAGCACTAGCCAAGGAAGGACCTCGGTTCGATCGCCCAGCGTCCCAAATGGTCCCCCCAAGCCAGGGGCAATTTCTGAGCGCTTAGCCAGGAGTAACCCCTGAGCATCAAATGGGTGTGGCCCGAAAAACATAAATAAATAAATAAATAAATAAATAAATAAATAAATAAATAAATAAATTCCTTCACAAGTACTAGGAGATAAAAGCTTCTAAGGTAGGTAGATCTGGTTTGTCACTATAGCCTACATGGAAAAATATAGTTATTTGGTAAGGGGAATTAGCAAAAACAATATTGTCAAAATATGTCCAGCTTCTTTGTAACCAGAACTCTAGAAATGGCTACCATTCTCAGTATTAACTGTAAATAAGAATTCTGGTTAAGATAAATTATTTTTATTTGGGGGCATATCCAGCAGTGCTCAGGGGACCATATGAGTTTTTGATGACCAAGCCTGGGTCATCTGTGTGCAAGGCAAACACACTACCTGCTGTGCTATTGCTCTATTCCCTGGTGAAGATAAATTCTGCCTCATAAGAAAGTCATATGCTTTTACACATAATCCTAATAATCCTAATTTGGACAAATACAGCTGATACTTAAAGCAAGAGTAGTCCTGTATTTGCCAAATAACTGTGATATTTGATTTTTAGTTTTTGTTTTATTATTTCCTGGAAGACTAAAAAAAAATGTTTTACATAATATTCTATCATCAAAACCTGGCTAACTCCGCTAGTTCTGACCTGCTAGCACCAACATGTCCCAGTTCTAAGGGTTGCATTAGCCTATTCCCAAAGTGACATATGGCTCAAGAAATAGGACTCCTCAGGCAAGGTCAGTCAGTTATTTCTTCAAAACCTGCTGTGGCAAAATTTAGCATGCAAATACCATCCATGAGTTCAAAAAGCCAGAGAGAGGGAGTAGTAACTGTCAAGAGGAGTGAAGGGCAAAATATCCAACTGTTAGGAATGTCCAGGCCTTCCAGGCAGAGTTTGGCACCTTTTAGGCTCAAGTCCAAGGCAGTGAAGTACTAGCCATTAAGGGCTTTAGGTTTGGCAGCCAATTAAGTTCTTTCCTGAAGGACATCCTCTGTGGGAAAGATCTGATGACATGGCTGGTTCATATGCTCCAGCATTAAAGGCTGCTGACCTTACTCAAAGCCACAGACTTAAGGCTGGAAAGGGAGATCTTACCATCTGACCTCAACTGTCACTTACTTCACTCAGAGTCTAGAATAGTCCATTCTGCTGTGTTCCCAATCAGTTCCTATCATCTTCCCAAAACATGCTTACCTCTCACATTCAATCCGTTGTCACATGCGAACTGTGCAAAAGGTGACATGTAGTTTGGATCATAAGCTAGCTCATGAGCTTGCTCAGCAATGCTTCTTGCTGTCTGTTGTATACTCTCATAATTTGAATTCTAAAATGAAAGGATGGAGGAGTTATTATTTTCATAATGCCTATGATTTCCGTAAGCACTAGGGGAGGGGGACAGATGGGTAGAGGGTGTGTGGCTCCCAAGAGGCTCTCAAGAGAACTAGGGGCCCCTCCAAGTGCTTTTTTAAAATTAAAATATTTGGGCCCAGAGAGAGAGCATAGCGGTGTTTGCCTTGCAAGCAGCCGATCCAGGACCAAAGGTGGTTGGTTCAAATCCTGGTGTCCCATATGGACCCCCGAGCCTGCCAGGAGCTATTTCTGAGCAGACAGCCAGGAGTAACCCCTGAGCACCACCGGGTGTGGGGCCCCCCCCAAAATAAAATAAAATAAAATATTTGGCAGGTCCATATCTAGCAACATTCAAGGATCACTCCTTGAATCTGGTCTGCATTCAGAAATTGTTCTGGCATTACTTGTGGGAAAATATAGGGTGCCAGGGTCCAAACACTGGGTCAGCCATATGCAGTGCGAACATCCTCCCCACTGTGCTACTGTTCTGGCCCCTCCTGGTGCTCTCAACCAACTCAGTCACAGTTCACTTCAGGGCCCAAGGATGTAATGCTGCTTGGGCCCTGAGGAATGCCAAATATCATCCAGGACACTCTGGTGGTACTCAGGGGCCTCCAGGATTGCACCCTGCTCTGTTTGGGAGACCATGTCATGCTGGTGATTGGATAGGGGTTGGAGCATACAAGTATTAAGGTGTTTAACTGGCTTTTGAGCCATACCCAGGTGTACTTAGGGCTTACTCCTGGCTCTGCACTCAGGAATCATCTGTGGTACGCTCAAGGATCATATGGGATACCAAGGACATGGGATCACATCCAAGGTAATCATCCTACCCACTATACAATCTGTCTGAACTCTTAGTCTTCATCTTTTTCTTTTTTTTTTTTTTTTTGGGGGGGGGGGGGCTACACCTAAGCTCAGGGCTTACACCTAGTTGTACCGGGAAACCTTGGGTGTGAACCTCCCCCTTAATCCCCCCCAAAAAGAGAAAGACTAGGAGCCGGAGCAATGGCGCAACTGGTAGGGTGTCTGCCTTGCACGCGCTAACCTAGGACAGATCACAGTTCGATCCACTGGAGTCCCATATAGTCCCCCAAGCCAGGAGCAATTTCTGAGCACATAGCCAGGAGTAAACCCTGAGAATCACTGGATGTGGCCCAATATAAAATAAAATTAAAAAAAAGAAAGACAGGGAGAGAAGATGGGCAAGACCATCCTTCCCCACACATTTTTTTTCTTTTTTATTCGTTAATTTTTTTTCCCCACACATTTTTGAGTGATCCCCAAGGATACTTCTAAGAGAGAAATTATTTATTTCAAAAACAACTTACAGTGCGAGTGATAGTATGGTAGGTAGGGCGAGGCCAACCTGGGATTGATCCCCCGAGCTCTGCCAACCAGGAGTGATCCCCAAGTTCAGAGCCAGGAGTAAACCCTGAGCATCACCAGGTGTGGCCCAAAAACCAAAACAAAAAAACTCTAAAATTACTATTTTCCTAAATTTACAAAATTATCCCTTCCAAAATCTGAGGTACTGCAAACAAAACAATAAAACTGTTTCCCAGGGCCAAGCTTTGAACCAATTACCTTTAACTTTTTTAGTTCCTGCAGGATCATATAATCAGGCATGTTGTCAAAGAGCCCATCGGTTGCTGTCAGGATAATGTCTCCTAACTGGACATCAAAAGATGTGCTATCAGCAGCATCTGGGCTGTTGAAGGACAAAATAGGAACAAGATTATAAGAAAGCCCTCTAAAACCTATTGCTCAAAGTTCCAAGCAGGCACTAAGTAATCATTCAATGACATTTAAAAAAAAATATTATTATAGGGGCTGGAGAAATAGCACAGCGGTGTTTGCCTTGCAAGCAACCGATCCAGGACCTAAGGTGGTTGGTTCGAATCCAGGCATCCCATGTGGTCAGTCCCTCGTAGCCAGGAGTAATCCCTGAGTGCTGCCGGGTGTGACCCAAAAACAAAAAAAAAAAAAAAAAGCAAAACTCTATAATGAGTCAGTAATAAAAAACAGTTAAGGGGCCAGAGTGCTAATATAGTTGGTAAAATTCTTGCACTGTATATGGTTGAGCTGAGTTCAATCTCTGGAACCCCATATAGTCCGTCAGTCCCCCAAGCCTGTCAGGAGTGATTACTGAGTGTAGAGCAAGGAGTAAACTCTGAGCACTAAGTGTGGACCAAAAATGGAAGAAAAAAAATAAGTTACAAATTTCACTAAAGAGGCCAGAGAGATTGCACAGTGGTAGGGCGTTTGCCTTGCACACAGCCAACCCAGGATGGGTGGTAGTTCAAAGCCTGGCATCCCATATAGTCCCCATGCCTGCCAGGGGCAATTTCTGAGCACAGAACCAGGAGTAACTCCTGGGTGCCACTGGGTGTGATCCAAAAACCAAAAAAAAATTTTTTTTCACTGACAACTGAAATAGATATTTTGAAAACTTAACTAAAGCCAGAAAGTAAAACTGAGTTTGAAGATCGGTCATGCATGGTTTTAAAGGAGGACACATTATTATGAGTCGAGATATTATCATGCCTTTAAAATTCAAGTGGAAATGAGTCTTTATTTCCTAATTCTTTAGAACCAAATTTTATACTCTTCATTTTCCACTCATTATTTTCTCTGCCATTTTAGACCTGGTTCTTATTAAACTTTATTATATAAGGCTCTTATTAAACTTTATATAACTACCATAGAGGATAGAGAAGAGGATGCAAAGCCTGGGAGAATTCCTATGAAATATCTACAGTGTATATATTACATTGTAACACATGTAAAGCACTAGCAATTACTAGGTAACTAGTAAATCTACATTAGTACCAGTATGTATTATTCGGGCAGAGCAAGGACTATATCTTCTCCAAAGTACACAGGTATTCATATACAGGTATTCATGAGTGTTCATGGAACATTCTTTCAAGAAGTATCTGTATTCACTATGTACCTTAAATCTAACTGTGAAAGAGTTGTAATTCACACTGGTCTCAACAAAAAAAAAAAAGGAAGTATCTGTTTAATGCACAAAAGGCACGTGCGTTCCAGGCTGGAGAGATTGCATAGAGGTAGGACATTTGCCTTGCATGTGGCTGACCTGAGATGGACCCGGGTTTAATCCCTGCCATCCCACGAGCCTACCAGGAGCAATTTCTCAGCATAGAGCCAGGAGTAACCCCTGAGAGATAGCATGGAGGTAAGGCATTTGCCTTTCATACAGAAGGTCATTGGTTCGAATCCCAACATCCCATATGGTCCCCCGAGCCTGCCAGGAGCAATTTCTGAGCGTAGAGCCAGGAGGAACCCCTGAGCGCAGCCGGGTATGACCCAAAAACCAAAAGAAAAAAAAAAGAAGTCCTAAAATTTACCTATACATGAATAGACATAATATCGTGTTAAGTGAAATAAGTGATAGGACCACAATAGTGTAACAGTTGGAAATGATCACTCTGGAGGGTAAGTGATATGCATGATACCCTTTCAAGTAACACTATTGCAAACCACAGTACCTATAAAGAAAAAGGGGAAAATGAAAAATAGGGAAGAAAAGTGTCTTCCATAGATAGAGAGGGCGAAGGCACACAGGAACCTGGAAAAATTGGTAGCAGGAAGTGTACACTGGTGAAGAGATAGGTGTTGGAACATTGCATGACTGAAACGTAACCATGAGCAACTTTTTGTTGTTGTTTGGTTTTGGAGCTACATGTGGTGATGCTCAGTGGTTACTCCTCCTCTTCACTCAAGAGTCATTCCTGGTGGTACTTGGAAGACCATGTGAGATGCATGCAAGGCACCCTACCATTGTACTATTGCTCAGGTTCCCATCAAAAACTTTTTGTTTTGTTTTATTTTTGGGTCACACCCGGCAGTGCTCAGGGGTTACTCCTGGCTCTACACTCAGAAATCGCTCCTGGCAGGTTCAGGGGACCATATGAGATGCCAGGATTTGAAGCACCGTCCTTCTGCATGCAAGGCAAATGCCCTACCTCCATGCTATCTCTCCCCCATCAAGAACTTTTTAACTCTGTATCTGACAGTGATTCATTTTTTTTTAAAGTGTCTGTTTAATGATTCAATACAGGAAGAAAAAAAGACCCTCCAAATTGGTGGGGGAAATGAATATAATATTAATTAAAAAGCCTGGTGCAGACAGTGCTATAGATAGATGCTTTTCTACTGGGATACAAATCTGGAAGATTTCAAAGAGAAAGGCAATAGCAGCTACCTCTGAGGAGAGAATGTGTGGCTAGGGGCCAGGATAGGAAGTAGGATCTTTCTGTGTAAAACTTTCTAAAAAAACAGATGGAAATAGTTTGTTTTTTTTTGTTTTTTTTTTGGTTTTTGGGCCACACCCAGTAATGCTCAGGGGTTACTCCTGGCTATGTGCTCAGAAGTTGCTCCTGGCTTGGGGGACCATATGGGACGCCGGGGGATCGAACCGCAGTTCGTCCAAGGCTAGCGCAGGCAAGGCAGGCACCGTACCTTTAGCGCCACCGCCCGGCCCCGGAAATAGTTTTTTTATTCTCAGATAATACTTGATGAAAATAGATCTGATGAATAAGGGGAAAAACCCAGATGGGGAGAAGAAAAACATCACATATTCAAAGTCACTTGAGTTGGTCTGTCACTCTCAAAGGCCAGCTTCACTGCTTTCAGGCCTCCAATGCGAGGTAGCTGATAATCTACCTTACCCTGTAATAAGGGAATGAGAGCCAGGAAAAAATTCATACACTGTGCTGAGAGAGAGGGGCGAAAACCAAAGCAATCAGCTTGACCAAAAAACACTCCAAACTTACATCAAGTTTAAATCTAAAACTAGCTATAAAAGGAAAAATTGTAAATGTAAAAGATTTAAGTATTGTCTAGTAAGTAGGAATAATGACTAAAGGAGGGAGAAAAATGACTATAAAACTGGTGGAAGTCAGGCTAGTATCTCTTGTGGAATAAAGAGCAACAACACAAAGACACTTGACATTCGCTCCATCTTTAGAAACCAATCAAATGTTACAAGTTTGTGGCCCGAGAGATAGCATGGAGGTAAGGCGTTTGCCTTTCATGCAGAAGATCATTAGTTCAAATCCTGGCGACCCATATAGTCCACCGAGCCTGCCAGGAGTGATTTCTGAGCATAGAGCCAGGAGTAACAACCCCTGAGCACCGGGTGTGACCCAAAAAACAAACAAATAAAAAATGTTGCAAGTTTAAACTAATGGCCAGGTTTGACACTGAATCTCTTTCTGCTGAGATATTCCTTTCCCCAGGAGTGTCCTTCACTATTCTGCCTGAGAGAGGAGCTGCCATTGGACAGTCCATCTTCCTCTCCCAACACTCTTACTCATGAGCTTGGTGTTCTGCCAGCTGCAGTTTCTCCCATTTTGATGGAACATACTGTGCTGCTGGAAACTTTTGACTGCACTGAAACACGAGCTAAAATCACATGCTAGCAAGCTATCTCTTCTCTGAAAGCAACCTCTACCTCGCCGGCAGGCCAGGCAAAGTGCTACCCTAACCAGATGTCCCGAAGGTAGCATGGAAGATAGGACCAGGCCATCTAACACAAGCAAGACAAAAATCAAATAGAAGAAAAATGAAAATACTGTTTTGTATGAACTGTTAGCTGAGCCTAATATCTATTTCAAAGGCCTTGGGGTTCTGGCCCAATTTTATAGTTCAGCCTATAATAAAATACTATTACAATTATTGTAATCCATCATACTGCATATAAAAAATGCTTCTAGGGGCTGGAGAAATAGCATGGAGATAAGGCGTTTGCCTTGCGTGAAGGACGGTGGTTCGAATCCCGGCAACCCATATGGGCCCCCGAGCCTGCCAGGAGTAACTCCTGAGCATTGCCCGGTGTGACCCAAAAACCAAAAGAAAAAAAAAATGCTTTTTAGGAGTCAGCAACAGACTTAAGATGGGAAACAGTGAATACTTAAATATATAATATACTCATCATAATTTTAAAAAAGGCAATTATAGGGGCCGGAGCAATAGCATAGTGGGTAGGGCATTTGCCCTGGATGTGACCAACCTGGGTTCAATCCCTGGCATCCCTTATGGTTCCTTGAGCTTGTCAGGAGCACTTAGAGCGAGGAGTAACCCCTGAGTGGCCCTAGGTATGGTCCAAAACAAAAGATGGCAGTGATAAGCATTTTAGTTTGGAGTTAAGATCTGGCTTACTAAGAACTAAGTAATAACAAGTTACAAATTTTTGTAATCTACTGTTTTTGTTTTTGTTTTCTTTGGATTTGGGCCACACCCAGTGGTACTTAAGATTACTCCTGGCTCTGCACTCAGAAGTTACTCCTGTCAGTCTCGGGTACCATATGGGATGACGGGTATCAAACCCACGTCACCTGCGTGCAAGGCAAATGCCCTACCCACTGTACTATCACCCTGGCTGCTGTAATCTATTGTTTTTAATGAAATGATTATTTAATAGTTATGAATTCCAATGTGACAGGTCCTCTCAAATTCTGAAGATAGTTCATACTATCTTGGAAGGGATTTAACAATTTAGAAATGGACTGAGAAGGTAACATCACAGGTCATTTCCAAACCACCTGCCTCCCATTTCCTTAAAGTTAAATTCTTTAACTTAACACAAACTCTACACAAACTGTAAGTGATTTTTAACCTCATAAAATCAGATTATTATTAATACGTCAATAATGTGGAGCCAGAGAGAGCTCAAGTGGTAGGGTGTTTGCCTTGCAAGCAGCTGACCCAGGACCAACAATAGTTCGAATCCCAGCATCCCATATGGTTCGTGGTGCCTGCCAGGGGCGATGTCTGAGCACAGAACCAGGAGTAACCCCTGAGAGCCACGGGTATGACCCAAAAACAAAAACAAAACAAAAAAATCAATAATGCATTCTTGGGCCGGGTAGGTGGCGCTGGAGGTAAGGTGTCTGCCTTGCAAGCGCTAGCCAAGGAAGGACCGCGGTTCGATCCCCCGGCGTCCCATATGGTCCCCCCAAGCCAGGGGCGATTTCTGAGCACATAGCCAGGAGTAACCCCTGAGCGTCAAACGGGTGTGGCCCAAAAACCAAAAAAAAAAAAAAAAAAATGCATTCTTGAAAATCAGGAATTTATTTTAAAGCAGATTTCTGTCTGCATTCTTCCTTAATATCTAGATACAAGAGGTGGAGAAATAGCACAACAGAAGGGTGTTTGCGTTGCAAGAAGCTGAACGGTGGTTCGAATTTCAGCATCCTGTGCCTGCCAGGAGCAATTTCTGAGAGCAGAGCTATGTGTAACCCTGAGCACTGTCAGGTGTGACTCCCTCCTCCCCAAATATCTGAATACAACAATCATACACAGAAATAGCAATCATAAATGTCTACTAGTTCTCCAGCATGATTTAACAAATACAACTCTACTGTGTGGTCTGTCTTGTGGTCTTGGAATGAAAATTGATAGCTCATCAGAATTTAATTTCTCTGCAATATCGAGCTCAAACAAAACACCTTTCAATGTCAAACTCTAAGATCCTCCTGATAAGAACACATTTTCTTTTTTTTTTTTTTTTTTTTTTTTGGTTTTTGGGCCACACCCGGTGACGCTCAGGGGTTACTCCTGGCTATGCGCTCAGAAGTCGCTCCTGGCTTGGGGGAAGGAACACATTTTCAATGTGACTTTTCACATGAAACCAAAAAGTGCTTATTCCCACTTAAAGGGGAGACAGGAGTCAACCTCTGAGTGAGCCTAGTCTAGTTAACTCTTTGTAAATGAAAAGGAAGTTTACCTGTCACTCAAGACGACTCCTTCGGCTTCAGGTGGTGCAATTGAGAGCTGGAATGGAGTGTTGAAGTAATGCTGCTGCTCGTCAGATCGGTGCACAACTTCACCACCTCTAACTACCAGAAAGCCTGAATCACCAAGATTAGCTGTGTGTAAGCGGTGGCTAGTTCTGTCCAGCACCACAATGCAGGCAGTACTGCTACCTAGAAACAAAAATCATCTCCATTTATTTTATCTTCATAAGCTGCCTCTGCATACACATTTTCATCATCACAAAGATATATAACATAATTTGGATCTCCTTTGCCTAAAATCCCCAGTTAATAGTAATTATTAATATTAATATTGTATTAATACTGATTGTGTTAATATTAATTGTTGACCAGGGTCAAGAAAATAGGGGGAGAAATGAAACCTATTTTATCTAATAGTAAAATGGTCTACAAATGATCTGAATTCTTCCATTCAGGGGAAGAGAGGGAGAAAAAAGGAAGGAGAGAGGAAAGGGGTTGAGAGAGAAAAAAGACGACAACAACAGTGACAAGAAAAAGGCTATTTAAAAAAAAAGAAAAGAAAAAGGCTATTTAAGGGGCCAGAGAGATAGCATGGAAGTAGGGCATTTGCCTTGCATGCAGGACAGTGGTTTGAATCCCAACATCCCATATGTTCCCCCCGAGCCTACCAGAAGCAATTTCTGAGCAAAGAGCAAGGAGTAACCCCTGAATGCTGCCAAGTGTGACCCAAACATTTAAAAAAAAGGGGGGGGGCTGTTTAAACAAACAATTTCAACTTATTGTTATAACTGGGGCTGGATAATATAGCAGGTAGGGCACTTGCCTTGTACATGACTGACGCAGCTTCAATCTCTGGCACCCTATATAGTCCCCACTCCGAGCACTACGAGGAGTGATCCCTGAGCATAGAACCAGGATTAAGTCCTGAGCATCACCAGGTATGGTCCAAAAACAAAATAAACAATGCCATAATTTATGCTAGTTGTCTAAAGCATGTTGTTAAGATATTAACAAGCCTTAAAAGCCAGAATGAAAATGCTACATTTTCATCATATTTCTCATTAGTCATTGCAGGAAGCCTTCTCCACACAATTCACTAACATTTAAGATTGGGCACATAATAACTTTTAATCATATTTCCATCTCCTGAGGTTATGAAGAACTCATTAACAGTTTTTTTGGGTAATTTGTAGCTGTAAACTTTACAGAGACAACTAATGCTCAGAGGTGAGAGACAATATTTCTGGAAGAAAACAAAACACTACCACTTAACTTAGCAGCACAGCCACAGCATGAACTTCCCCTAACTGAAAGGCAGTACAACTAAACCTATTCTGTAGGTTTAAACTTAAACCTACAGAAAAAGGGCAAAATAGAAAAATAAACAATTCAATATGAAACTAATGTAAAATTATCTGTTTAAGCATGAAAAATTAATTTCTCCAATTACCTTTCTGCCTACTAGTTTAACTAAATACTAGAGTCAGAAGAAGGTAGTAAACAATGCTTGCAAGAACTGGGGGTCAAATGGTAAATCCTAACATGTTTGAGACCCTGGCTTCAATAGTACCATATCCCCTGCACTATGTACCTACCCCCACAGGTCCAGTCTTCAGCATATTAGGTATGATCTCAATAGTGATAGTATAGGAACTGTGGTCACCAATTTTATGCAGGTGAGAAAGTAAAACAAAACAACCTTAAAGGGCAATACACCCTTTAATACATGTTCTTCAACACAACAATCCCACTGAAGAGGGGACAGGGAGATAGTTGTGTCTTGCATATCCAAGGACCAGAGTTCAATCCCCAGCTCCACATGACCCCACTCAGCACCCTGGTTACTCTACACCACTAGTTCTGAGAAACACTGTGCTCAATCATCCAAGGACTGCTGGGAATAGGCCCTGCGCCCTCTTAAGTGCTGCTTGGGAGAACCCAAGAAAAATTAATTCTTTAATTTCAGGAGGAAACTAGAAATCTATTTAAGATTAAGAGACAAGTTAAATAAATTACAGCAACCCTGGGAGTAGCAGTCTCTAAGTACTGCAGATTTAACCCGACAAAAACCAAAAAGCTGGGCAAGTGATGCTTACTCAGTAGCATATGGTCCCCCGAGACTGCTAGGAGAGATTTCTGAGTGCAGAGCGAGGAATAACCCTAGTGCCGTTGGGTGTGTCCCCAAAACAAAAGCAAAAGCAGGGGCTGGAGAGATAGCATGGAGGTAAAGCGTTTGCCTTTCATGCAAGAGGTCATCGGTTCGAATCCCAGCGTCCCATATGGTCCCCTGTGCCTGCCAGGAGCAATTTCTGAGCATGGAGCCAGGAGTAACCCCTGAGCACTGCCGGGTGTGACCCAAAAACCACAAAAAAAAAAAAAAAAAGCAAAAGCAAAAGTAAAATAAAGGGCTAGAGAAATAGTATAAAGGTTAAGATGCTTTTCTTGCTTGTCTTGCACCCAATTTGCGCCTTAGCACCACATCTGGTCCCAAAGTGGTACCAGAAGTAATTCCTGGACATAAAACCAGGAGTAGGGGCCGGAGAGATACCATGGAGGTAAGGTGTTTGCCTTGCATGCAGAAGAACGGTGGTTTGAATCCCGGCATCCCATATGGTCCCCTGAGCCTGCCAAGAGCAATTTCTGAGCCTAGAGCCAGGAGTAACCCCTGAGCACTGGCGAGTGTGACCCAAAAAACAAAATAAATAAATAGATAAAATAAAACCAGGAGTATACTCGTAAATCTTGAGTACTCAAAGTCCAGGTGAGACCCAAAATAAAAATCAAATAAAACAAAGAAAAAGAGTCAGGAACAATGATGATGCTCACTAGCAGATCACTTACCTTGCAGGGGAGAGACCCTGGGTTTGATTCCCAGCACCAAATGGTCCCCTTCGCACCAAGACCAGGGTTGTTATCCCTGAGCACAAAGGCTGGCCCCAAAACAAACTAAATAAAAAGTAAAGCAGGGCTAGAGAGACAATTCAAGAGGTTGAACACCTGTTTTGCACGCAGGAAGCCTGTATCCCAATTCCTAGTACCACACGATCCCCTGGGTACACTGGGAATGACCTCCAAATACCGTACTAGGAGTAGACCCTGAACACAACATAACATACTGAGAGTTGGGATCAGAGATAGTATGGTAAGTAAGTTGTTTACCTGCCTTCATTCACCTGGCCTGGGTCTAATCCTGGCAGGCTCGGGGAGCCACATGGGATGTGGGAATTGAATCGAGGCTGTCTGAGTGCAAGGCAATCACCCTACCTGCTGTACTCCAGCCCCATTATATCATTGTTATTAATTTTTCCTTAATGAAAATGTCTAATAATAAAAGCACATATAAGTATTTTTCTCATAATGTTTAGAAATTCAATAGATCAATCTACAGACGACATGTGTACTACCCTACCACTCTACTACTAACCTACCATTAAATGTCTAAAAAAAAAAAATAAGGCACCAGAATGTGGTTTAGTGGTAAAGTTCAAGCCTTACAAGTACAAATTGGAAGTATCTTTATATAATCTGCTCCATAGCTTAGATCAGAGCTAAAACCAACATTCTTAGTCTAATTCAAGAAAAATTCCAGTTAGCAAATGACTGGCAAAAATTTCAATCATTAGAATCACTAAACAAAACATTTTTTGAAAGCTGATGGGACTTAACGAAGAGCATAAGTAGCATGGTCTTCAAGTTTTTACTGTAAAAAGGGCTCATGTTGACTCTTTACAACTCACTGGCAAACCCAAGCTATCACTCTGCTTCAGCTGAGACAATAACCTGCTGAGTTAAAATAAAAATGGTCCACACAGTGACAGTTAAAATATGCAAAGCAGCCATAGCAAAGACATGGCTGGCCTTACAGAATAGTATGGGTTGCAGGCACACTTCTATTTCCTCAAATTACTGGTGTGTGCAGATGACTCAAACATGACAGCCTAATAAGAGAGAACTCATGTTAGGGACAAGGAAGCAAAGAAGAGATTGAAAATGGTGTGGAGGACAGTACTGCATGTTGCAAGGCAAAACAACTGTATGATCCAGATAGGCAGTCAGGCAAATTCCTCACACTAAAATGGAAATATTTTTTTTTATCACCAAGCTCTTTATTTTGCAAACATCTGCAAACTCTTTTGTGCAGCAAACAGAGAAAAACATAACCTTATTAGGTTTGGTCCCTCAAATTCTTAAATCTATGCTGGCTTAAGACTAACATTCGGGCCCAGAGAGATAGCACAGCAGCGTTTGCCTTGCAAGCAGCCGATCCAGGACCAAAGTGATTGGTTCAAATCCCGGTGTCCCATATGGTCCCCGGTGCCTGCCAGGAGCTATTTCTGAGCACACAGCCAGGAGTAACCCCTGAGCACCACCGGGTGTGGCCCCAAAAAAACAAAAACAAAAAAAAAAGACTAACATTCATTTATGGATTTCTGAGTAAATTCATGTCAACAATTAGCATGTAATGCCAATCCGTATCTAAAAGAACCAGAGAGACATAATACAGAAGATAGGGTAACTGCCTGGCATGTCACCAACCTGGGTTGATCCCTGAGGTACCACATGGTCTCCAAGAG
The DNA here is from genome assembly GCF_024139225.1 of Suncus etruscus. Taxonomy (NCBI): domain Eukaryota; kingdom Metazoa; phylum Chordata; class Mammalia; order Eulipotyphla; family Soricidae; genus Suncus; species Suncus etruscus. Next base: position 19,806,653 of record NC_064862.1, read on the forward strand.
TGATCCCCAAGTGCAGAGCCAGAAATAAGTCCTAGCACTGATGGATGCAGCCCAAAAACAAAATAAGAGAAGCTAGATATTCTATTATTATGGCCTTTGTAATTTAATTATTTTTAAAAGCTTTCTATCAATTCCTGAACTAAAAAAAAGAAGTACCTAATCTTGTAAAGTCATTATTTATAACTATATCTGAAATTCAATAAAGTTGTGCAGTCTTAGCCAAAATATTAATTTAGTTACAATAGTTGATTAGAAATGCTTAGATCAGGAAATAAAGAAGAGTGTGTGTGTATCAAATATGCTAAGGATTACTTCAGTGTATCATTTTTAGAAGAAAAAAAATTCCTATATTCAATAGAAAATCTCCTTTTTGTTGTTGTTTCAGGTTATAGTGGCGGTGCTCAGTGGTTACTCCTGGCTCTGTGCTCAGAAATCGCTCCTGGCAGGCACAGGAGACCATATGGGATGTCGGGATTTGAACTACCTTCAAATGGATTGGCTGCATGCAAGGCAAATGCCCTTCTGCTGTGCTGTCTCTCCGGATCTCAATAGAAAACCCACTCCCACCTACCCAAAGACGCTCACAAGTTACTCCTGACTCTGCACTTTGAAATTACTCCTGGCAGTGCTCAGAGAACCATGAGATGAGTGTCAAAACTCTCAAACCCAGGTTGGCTGTGTACAAGGCAAATGTTCAGATATATCAGAATAAATAAGAAGAGAAGAGCTAAGAAGTAAACAAAGAGTTCACAATGCAAATCAAGTTAGTTGTATTTGGGGGGGAAGGGGTCACACCAGCATCATCCAGGGGGATACTCCTGGCTCTGCACTCAGAAATCGCTCCTGGCAGGCTCAGGGGACCATATGGGATGCTGGGATTCGAATAGCCGTTCATCCTGAATCCATCCTGAATTGGCTGCGTGAAAGGCAAACTCCCTACCACTGTGCTATGTCTCCAGCCCCACGTTAGTTGTATTTTGAACTAGCGATTTCTAGTCAAGTAAATGTGCTGGGCAGCCAGAGATACTCAGGCTGAGTACCTGTGTCTACAGACTGTCAGGTGTTACACAACATATTAGATAGTATTCTGCAATGTTGTTTCTCTCAACATGATTCTGAATAGTACATAAAGCTTTAAGTTGTTCTATGTTTTGAGGGAAAAAACAGGGGCGAAGGGACTCCTAATCAATGCTCAAGGGACTTGCGGGGGAGGGGAGGCTTCCTGTTAGTCTCAGCCAACTGGTCAGCAGTTTAATATTACAGGCCCAAGACTGTGGAGAGCTGCTCAGACGCTACAGTATTGGATAAGTGTTCCAGCTGCCAGATTGCTGGAGAAACTGTTTGCTGGACTCCCTGCTACTACTGCCTTTTGCTGCTGTTTCTTTTCTCTGGTCCTTTCCCTGGCTGACTCCTTGTCCTGTCCCAACCTTGGCACTCTCTTTCTCTCTCTCAGCCTATGGGATTGGCTGTAAGGTTCCTGGCCTTCCTGCTTTGCCTCTCCCTCAACTAAACCCTATTTCTAATTCTCTTGTTGGGGTTTTGATAGACCCTGACACTAGGCACTCAGTAATTGCTCTTGACAGGCTCAAGGGACTATATGGGATCAAATTCAGAACAACTGATATGGCAAGCATCCTACCCACTAGCCCCAAGGTTTTTTTTTTTGTTTTGTTTTTGGGTCACACCCAGAAGTGCTTAGGGGTCACTCCTGGCTCTACGCTCAGAAATCACTCCTGGCAGGCTTGGGGGACCATATAGGATGCAAACCATCAACCTGCATGCAAGGCAAATGCCCTACCTCCATGCTATCTCTCCGGCCCTGTAGCCCCAGTTTTTTAAAAATTACATTAAGTCTGGTGCAACAGTACAGTGAGTAGAGGATCATACAGGGAACCAGAAATTGAAGCCACATCAGCCACAGGAAAGGCAAGCACCCTACTTTACTTGCTGTACTATGGCTCTGGCCCCACACTCACCTCCCAGATCTCTTTACAAAGGAAAAATTATAGGATATTTACTTACCAAGCAAAGGTACTTTATTTTGCAGCAGCTCACAGTAGCTTGTAGTCAGGATTCCAATGGGATTACTTGGTACAAACCGTCCTTCTTTCACTAACCGTTCACATGTCCGCATTAAAGTCCCTGAGAACTGAGACGGATCAACTCCATAGTCTCTCCATCCTCCTACACCATCTGCAACCCCTAAAAAAAAAAATTACATGTAAAAGACAGTCTTACCAACTTCAGAATTCTTACTATCTTTCCTAAAAAATAATCTTATTATCTACCAATCCATCTGTTCACCCTGAAGTTGAAATTCAGAATTAAAAGTATTATTGTATTCACATGGCTTTCCATATCAATTCTCTTAAGTCCCCACTTAGAATCTGATCTTCCATAAAATTTGTACCATGAGAGCCACTAGCTACCACAGGGTGGCATCACATACCAACTAAGAATTCAAACAGAATTACTATCTTTGTACAGAAGTATCTTGTTTGTTTTTTATTTGGGGACCACACTCAGGCTGGGTGCTTGGGGATCATTACAGTGATACCTGGAGGTTCATGAGGTACCAGGGACCAAACCCAGGAATTCCACAAACCTTATGCTAACTTGTCAAGCTATTTCTCTAGATATAGAGAATTGGTATATAGAATATTATTAAATATAGAATATAATAAAATATAGAATAATTTTGTTATTGACTTGCTATTTAAGCCTGTGTTCTCCCTATTTAAGCCTGTGTTCTCCCTTGAACACGTACTCACTTGTCTCTGTCTCTTTGCTTCTTCCACTCAGGAGAAATCTATATACTCTTGAACATATATGTTCTCTCTTTCCCCTCACATCTAAGTAAGTTTCAATTAAAAACAGGATGAAAGGAAGGGAGGGAGGGAGGGAGGGAAGATTGATGCAGCAGATTAATTTCTGCTGTATTTTATAAGAAAAAAAATCTTACAGTACTGATGTGGGGAGGCCAGAGTTGGAGCAACAGTATATTTAATTGTTAAGATGGCACACAGCTGATGCAGGTCCACCTATAGTCCCCACGGCCATCAAGAGTGATCTGAGTGTAGAAACTTGCGCACAGATGGATGTCCCCACCCCACCCCAATAAATTACTGTGGGGACTGGAAAGATAGTACAGGGGTTAAGGTATTTGTCTTGCACACAGCCAACCTGAGTTCAATCCCTGGCACTCCATATAGTCCCCTGAGCCATGCCAGGAATAAACATGCCAGCCCTGCACATAGAGCCAGGAATAAACCCTAAGCACTGCCAGTTGTGACCCAAAAAGCAAACCTAAAAAGTACTGAGGCGGGTGGAAATATAACTGAGCCAAGGCTAGTGATCATTAAGAATGCCAAAGCAGGGACTGAAGATGTAGCTGAAGTGACAGAGCATATGCCTTGCATCTGCAAGGCCCTGGTTCATTCCAGCACTGCATGCATGACTACACCACCACCAACAGCACCACGGGATGTGTGCCTTGCAGCCTCTACAATTAACAACAATGAAACAAAAACACCAAACTTTCTGTTTCAAAAATGGTAAACAAATATGGAACAAAAAATAAAAGAACATAAAAATGTTCTGTATCCTTAAAGCAAAACACTAAGCCATACAGGGCCTGTGCCGTCTAATACAACTACCACTACCACTACCACAGCTGGCTACAAAGTTCTTGTAATAAAACTGATTCAATCTGAGACAGCTCTAAGTAAAAAACAAATGCAGAATTTGGAGAACTTTATGTAGAGTAAAATGGGTCACATAAAATATAACTTAATGGTCGAACATTGCACTGCATGTGAGGTCCAAGAATTGATCTCCAATACTACCCACACAAATTAAATAAAAACTCATTAATTGTAGACTAAGTGATGAAACATTTTGAATAACACACTAGTAAAACATACACATGAGGGGCAGGAGAGAGAGCACAGCGGTAGGGCTTGCCTTGCAAGCAGCAGACCCAGGACCAATGGTGATTCGAATCCCGGCAGCCCATAAGGTGGCCCGTGCCTGCCAGGTGTGCTTTCTGAGCAGAGAGCCAGGAGTAATTCCTGAACACCCCTGTGAGTGGTCCAAAAACAAAACAAAACAAACTTGTACAAATGAAGTTCACTCATTTCTATTTTTAAATTTCTGTGATTACTGTGAGATTATTTCTTTGTGTGTTTGTGTGTTTTGGTTCACACCCAAAGATGCTAAGGGGTTCCTGGTGGTGGTTCCCCCCATATTTAAATTGTTTTCAGGATTACATTTTACTTAAAGACTAAATATAATTTTATTCACATATAAAGACAGTTCTGCCATAGGCAGGGGCAAGTGGAGTGCGTGTGTGACCCCAGTACACTCGGGTCTAATCAAACACCAACTCGCTCATGCTTGAGAAGTAGGACTCCTCTCTCCTTGTCACTTCAACCAACACACAGGGGTTTCCTGCAGAAGTTGCACTCTGCTGAAGATATGGCTGGAGCTCCAGCCCAGCTCGACTCCAGGGGGCCAACAGATTATCCGTTAAGATTTTCATCAAGGGGCCGGGCGGTGGCGCTAGAGGTAAGGTGCCTGCCTTGCCTGCGCTAGCCTTGGACGGACCGCAGTTCGATTCCCCGACATCCCATATGGTCCCCCAAGCCAGGAGCAACTTCTGAGTGCATAGCCAGGAGTAACCCCTGAGCGTTACCGGGTGTGGCCCAAAAAAAAAAAAAAAAAAGATTTTCATCATTATGAAAGAAGCAGAACGCCTGTCTCGAATAGAGGCAAGGGTGGGGGAGGGGCATTGGTGGTAGGAATGTTGCACTGATGAAAGGGGGTATTCTGTGTATGACTGAAACCCAACTACAAACGTGCTTGTAATCGTGGTGCTTAAATAAAGATTTATACATATTTAAAAAAAAGATTTTCATCTTTTCGAAGTGTCACTAGGGGTGAGGTGATCCTCAAGAGTTCCACTCCCCTGGGTCTGATGAGTTGATTGCTTGGATGTAGATGTTATGTCTGCTCATCAGTTCATCACATACTTTATGTTTTTAGCAGCATCTGCAACCTGAACAAGGATGATGTGGCTGAGGCAGTGGAGGGCTGACTGGGAGACTGGTGTCCACCAGCATCTATCTCATGAACATGATACTACACTCATGCTAGCAGTGAAGGACCTGGCCCTTAGGGTTCTTCAGGATGTGCAGAGCTCCAGCCAGCTGCATGGAGCAGCAGGGAGGTGGAGAAGATGAAGTCAGCTGCATAGGACTGGATGGACTATGTCCACCAGGGAACTTATGTTGGCAATATACCCTCCAACATATCCAAAGGCTTTGCCAAGAGTTCCAGAAATGATGTCATCTTGGGGTATGACTCTGTCCTGGTTGTCGGGCCCTGTGTAAGCCCCATACATGAACCTCATCCACAAAGGTGATTGCTCCAAACTCAGGGACAGTATCATCACACAGCTCTTCCAGTAAACATACTGCTCTATCCATCGAGTGGACAGTTATAAATCCAACAATCTTGGGGGTGGAGGAGTCAAATCTTATAGTAGTTCTGAGGTGGCTGGTATCACTATGGTGGAAGGTGTCCTTCGGTACTCTACTTTTTCCAGAACCCTTGGATCACATAAGTGTGGTTCCCAGAATAGAAGAAAATCTCATTTTGGCATCAGTTTATTAGAATGTGGTGTTAGGGATCAAACCCAGGTCAGTCATGTGCATAGCAGCATCCTACCTGCTGTATTATCTATCCAGCCCTTACTATGACATTTAGTGTCAGTGATTCATATTTTACTTGATGGTACTAATAGATTTTCACAGTTCTAAAGAGCTGTTAATAAATTGTTTATGGGAGCCTTCTTCATTAAAAGGAAATGAGTATTCAATAGTCAGTAAAACATCAAAGCCAACATTGTAAGACATCTATCTATTCAACTCCCTGTAAAGCACAACGATGGTTGCTCTTTTCAACATTACTATGAATTTGTTTTTAAAATTTAATAGAAAAAAATTAAATGCTGAGTTAGGCAACAGAGAGGGTTAATACAAGGGTTAAGATACATGCCCTGGGGCCCGGAGAGATAGCACAGCAGCGTTTGCCTTGAAAGCAGCCAATCCAGGACCAAACGAATCCGGGTGTCCCACATGGTCCCATGGTCCCCCGAGCCTGCCAGGAGCTATTTCTGAGCAGACAGCCAGGAGTAACCCCTGAGCACCGCCGGGTGTGGCCCAAAAACCAAAAAAAAATAAAAATAAAAATAAAAAAGATACATGCCCTGGGGCCGATGAGGTGCCGCTTGAGGTAAGGTGTCATTCCCCCACACACACATGGTCCCCCCAAGCCAGGGGCAATTTCTGACCGCTTAGCCAGGACTAACCCTGAGCATCAAAAGGATGTGGCCCAAAAAACCAGAAATAATAAAAAAAAGATACATGCCCTGAGGCAGCCGACCCCAGTTTAATCCCCAGCACAAGTCTCCCAAGCATTGTCAGGTACAGTCCTGAGTGTCCCAAAACACCACCAGGTGTGGCTCTAGAAGCCTCCAAGTACTGCTGAGGTGGCCTGGTAACCATGGCATCACAGGGTACCTAGCACCACATCTTCAGGCCCCCACTATGAACAACCAGCCTTCTTGAAAATGCTGGGAAGGGCCTCTAGGGCTTCTGAGGACCAATTGAGACACACCCCACCCATAAAAGGATATTATATATCAAGTATCAGGTATGTATGTATGTATAAAAAACATTAAATCTGATTTGGTTGGTTTTTTTTTTTTTCTGGTTTTTGGGCCACACCCAGTAACGCTCAGGGGTTACTTCTGGCTATGTGCTCAGAAGTTGCTCCTGGCTTGGGGGACCATATGGGATGCTGGGGGATCGAACTGTGGTCCCTCCAAGGCTAGCGCAGACAAGGCAGGCACCTTACCTCTTGCGCCACCGCCCGGCCCCGTTAAATCTGATTTGTAATACAATATTATGAATCTCCTAGAAAGTATTTGGATTTTATTTTCATAATGAATCTAAAATTATCAGGGATTTTATTATTTTAAGGCTTTTTGAGCAGTAAACATTTTATGCAAATGTATAGCTTGAGAGTGGGGGGGAGGGTGGGACTCAAACCCAGAATTGCAGGGCCACACCCCCAGCCTCATCATCAGTGGTTTTTATACATTCTACTTTTTTCCTAGCCACTCCTCTCCTTCCTTTGTAGTTGCTGCAAAGATTGTGGATCACATACACATTGGGCTGTTGTGCTCACATTGTGCTGCTTGCTCGAGATCGCACACTGGGCTGCAATGCTTGCACACTCAGCCACAGTGAGCACTGAGGTTTGCACTGTTGGTATGGTTCTTGCACACATACTGGTCGGGGCTACTGTGGTCTCACAAAAATGCTCAGCAGGAGGTGCACTACCTGGCTGTGGGGCGCATGCATCGCATGCATCTTTTTCGCTATGCCAGGGACCACAGATAACAAGAGCTGCAAGGCTCAAACAGAGCTACCAGACCTGCACTTGGTGCCTGTTCTTGCAAGGCAAGTATTCTAAATCACCATGCTAATAATCCTCCAGGGCCCAATACACAAGTTTATTTGAGGGCCACACCCAGCAGTGCTGGGGAAACCCAGGACTCCTGCATGTCAAGCCTGTTGCCCAGCCTACTGAGTTACCTCAATTCTTTCTGTTCGTTCTGAGCCACTCCTGGTGGTGCTCAGATATTACTGCTAGGTGCACACATAATTCATTGCAGCACTATTTCCAGTAGCCAGAATCTGGAAACAACCCAAACACCCAACAACAGATGAGTGGCTAAAGAAACTATGGTACATATACACAACGGAATACTATGCAGCTGTCAGGAAAAAAATGAAGTCATGAAATTTTACTATACATGGATAGACATGGAAAGTATTATGCTGTGTGAAATGATTCAGAGGGAGATGGACACAGAATATTCTCATTCATCTGTGGTATTTCAGAAAAACAAAAGACAGCATGGCAATAATACCCAGAGACAATAGAGATACGGGCTGGAAGGACCAGTCCACAATATGAAGTTTATCTTCAAGAGTGGTGAATGCATTCAGAGACAATAACTACATTAACAACTATCATGACAATGGTAGTGAGGGAGAGAAATACAATGCTTGTCTCAAAGACAGGCAGAGTGGGGGAAAGAAGAGAGGGGACTGGTGGTGGGAATGTTGCACTGGTGAAAGGAAGGCTGTTCTTTTTTATGACTGAAACCTAACTAAGACATGCTTATAATATAATGCTTAAATAGATTATTAAAATAAATTATATCACTACGTGGGTAGTAACTTTCTCCAACTTTTGTGATCAACAACAAGAAAAAATTTCACATTAGAGTAATCCAAATTAGCTAATTAGTAATGTACCATCTGGAATTTCTTTCAAAATAAGGAGGAAGCAGTATCCGATAGAAGAATGGATAGTGTAGTTATTAATAAATAGATTCATCTCACTACTTTCAAGGAGAGACATAAAGACAACAGACCTAACCTAGTAATTGGAGGTAGGAGTGTGGGCCACATCTGGTAATGCTCAGAAATTACTCCTGGCAGACTTGGGGCACCATATGGGAAACTGGGGATTGAACTCGGGTCTGCCGAGTACAAAGCAAATGCCCTACCCTCTGTGCTATCGCTCCAGCCTCCTAACCTAGAAGTCCTAAGCAGCAACACTTTTTGTTATGCAAGCAGGAGATTTAGAAAATTCTTTTTTTTTTTTTTTTTTTTTTTTTTTGGTTTTTGGGCCACACCCGTTTGACGCTCAGGGGTTACTCCTGGCTATGAGCTCAGAAATCGCCCCTGGCTTGGGGAGACCATATGGGACGCCGGGGGATCGAACCGTGGTCCGTCCTACGCTAGCGCTTGTAAGGCAGACACCTTACCTCTAGCGCCACCTTCCCGGCCCCGATTTAGAAAATTCTTAAGAGAATCTAAAGCAGTTTAATATAAATTTACTTTTGATTAATTATAACTTCACTAAATAAGTTTTCTTCACAATTTAAAATGCAACTCCACTTGTTGAAGCAATTCATTCTTTTCAAACCACTGAACACTCAAGGGAAAAGTTTCTTGGCCATTTTTGTTATTGTTATGGTTGCTGCTGTTTTGGGGGATAACACCTGGCTGTGTGCACTCAAGAATCTGGCTCCAGTGGTCACACCTGGCAAAAGGTGACCACATGAGGTGCCAAATCGAACCCAAGTCAGTCTCAAGCAAACAAGTGTCCTACTCCCTGTACTATATATATCAGCTCCTCTTAGCCAGTTTTTTTTTTGTTTTTTTTTTGGGCCACACCCGTTTGACGCTCAGGGGTTACTCCTGGCTATGTGCTCAGAAATCGCCCCTGGCTTGGGGGGACCATATGGGACGCCGGGGGATCGAACCGCGGTCCTTCCTTGGCTAGCGCTTGCAAGGCAGACACCTTACCTCCAGCGCCACCTACCCGGCCCCCTCTTAGCCAGTTTTTGATCTAAGAGTCACAATTACCTTTAAACAAAAACTACAAAAACTTACAAATGCCCTTCACAAGAAAATCATTAAAATCTGAAATAGCACTTGTAAGTTGGTCCTGGCACTAACTAAATAACCTGTCAGCAAGTTATAGAGGCTGACCTGACACAGCCCCTTCAACATTAATCAAGTTTCTCCGAGAATAGTTTAACCTTTCAGGCACCTGTTTGCTTTCCTACAGGAAAAGATCCCAAACAAAATTCTACTGGTCAAAGGTCTTTTAGAGGAAAAGAAGATTCTAAAGCTCGTACACTTTTCAATAAAGCTATAGGGGAGATATATATTTTACTTATACAATAACCAATTATATAATAAGACCGGTTGTGTTAGGAGTAAGAATCGTGCAAAAGGAACATCAAGAACTGATAGCAAATCTTGTGTTTTATTCTGAAGGATGACAAATAGCTCATCATCACAATTCCCCTTCGTAAAAGTAAAATCTTTTTGTATGATTAAGCACTTAAGGAATAATTTAGTTTAAAAGTCACAAAAAAATTATTTCTAATTCTTATTAAAAACAGAAGTTGATAAAAGAGCCTTTTTCTTTGTACTGCTCCCACTCTGCCTGCTAACATGGGAATGGGATTTATCATTTTTACTATTTTTTTATTTGTTTTGGGCCACACCCAGTGATGCTCTGGGGTTACTCCTGGCTATGCGCTCAGAAATCACTCCTGGCTCTATATGGCTTCGGGGGGAGAGGGCCCATATAGGATGCCAGGGACTGAACTGAGTTCTATCCTAAGTCAGCTGTGTGCAAGCTCTACCACTATGCTAACACTCCGGCCTCTATTTTTACCTTTTGGTAATTATCTGAATTATAGCAGATTTTACTTGTTTTATAAAATAATTTACAGAAATGCCTATAATTCAAGATTTTAGTATTTCTTTATTTCATTATTATATAAAGTGATAAATATGTATGAAAATACATATATAATTTCCTATAAAGTTTGACTAATTGGGACCCACAATTATTATTGTGGAGCTGAGACAACTAGTTATTTTTGAGGCTGACTTCTCTCAACAGCAACTTCAGTGGTGACTGTCATTATCACTTAATAAAAAATCATGCTAAAGCCAGAAGAACCTATACATGTACATTTAAAGCTTAATTTAATTCATATCAGAAAGAATACTTAATTTCTTGCAAATACAGAAACTGCAATTCAGAGAGAGAACACCTTTCAAGCCATGGAATTAATCCAGATATAAAGGGAAATGTCATTCAGAATACATTTTAAGGATCAGAGAGATAATACAACAGGTAAGTTGCTTGCTTTGCACATGGCCAGTCCAGAGTTGATCTCTGACATTCCATATGGTGCCCAGGAATAATTCTGAGTACAGAGCCAGAAATAACCCCTGAGCATCGCCATGTATGGCCCAAAATCAAACGAATAAAAACATAAAGTGAGTTTGTTTGAATATTTTAGATAAAAATTAGCTAAAAGTACTATTTATTTTACCTTATCTTAATGTGGCTAATAGAAAACACAAGATTACATACATAAGGAGCTCAAGAGATGGCTCAGTGGCTTATAGAACTTGCTCAGCATGTACAAGGTTATGAGTGCTAACACTCGTCAGTCCGAACTGCCTGCAAGCTTGAGGCAATCCTGACAGCTCTGCTATTCAGATCCCTAGAGAGAAAGGTTCAAAAGCTGGTTCAGTGGCTTCCAGAGCACCAAGGGAAGGATCGAAGGCATGAGCTTATTAATGCATAGTGCTGTGTTTGCACCAAGGTAATCCTTATTGTCCCAAGGTCTGGGATCCCCAGTGAGAGGAGAAAAAAAGATTATGTAATTTGCCTACAATGTGGCTACAATCAAAAGTTACCATGGTTTCTGGTTATAAATGATAAAACCCAAGGTCAGAACAAGAGTTCAGGGGCCGGATTGGTGGCACAAGGGGTAGGGCATTTTGCCTTGGAAGCGTACTGACCTAGGACAGACCATGGTTCGATTCCCCAGCGTCCCATAAGGTCCCCCCACAAGCCAGGGGCATTTTTTTTTTGATTTTTGGATCACACCTGGCAGTGCTCAGGGGTTACTCCTGGCTCCAGGCTCACACCTGGCAGGCTCAGGGGACCATATGGGATGCTGGGATTGAACCAATGACCTTCTGCATGAAAGGCAAAAGCCTTACCTCCATGCTATCTCTCCAGTCCCATCCCAGGAGCAATTTCTGAGCTCACAGCTAGGAGTAACCCCTGAGCTTCACCAAGTGTGGCCCAAAAACCAAAAACCAAAAAAATAAAAAGAGAGAGAGCTCAATGGACAAGTGCATGCTTTCTTGCAAGAGATCCAGATTTAAGAACCAGTTCCACATGGCCTGCCTGAGTAACTCAGGAGTGACTTCTGAGTACAGAGCCATGAGTAGACCTCACGTACCACCAGGTGTGGCACAAAATAAAAATAAAAAAATAAAAATAAATAAAAAAAATAAAAACAGGGGCTGGAGAGATAGCATGGAGGTAAGGCGTTTGCCGTTGATGCAGAAGGATGGTGGTTCGAATCCAGGCAGCCCATATGGTCCCCCCACCCCACCCCGTGCCTGCCAAGAGTAGCCCGAGTGCTGCCGGGTGTGACCCAAAAAACAAACAAACAAAAAAAAAAACATAAAAATAACTTGGGGGTGGTGCGGAGAGATAGCACAGTGGAAGGGCGTTTGCCTTGCACACAGCTGAACCAGGATGGCTGGTGCTTCAAATCCCAGCATCCCATATGGTCCCCTGTGGATGCCAGGAGCTATTTCTGAGTACAGAGCCAGGAGTAACTCCTGAGTGCCGCCAGGTGTAACCCAGAAACCAAAAAATAAGTAAATAAAATAACTTATGGGGGTCAGAGCGATAGCATAGCGGTGAGGCATTTGCTTTGCATGCCCAGCATACCATATAAAGGAAATGTCTTTCAGAAAACATTTCAAGGGGGCCAGAGTGATAGCACAGCAGTAGAGCATTTGCCTTGCAACTGGCCGATCCAGGATGGACCCAATTTCAATCCCCGGCATCCCATCTGGTGCCCTGAGCCTGCCAGGAGCGATTTCTGAGTGAAGAGCCAGAAGTAACCCTTGAGCACTGCCAGTTGTAACCATCACCAAAAAATGAGGTAATTTAAAATATATATAACAAAATGCACATTAAATGTTTAAATGTACATAAAATGTAAATAATTCTAAAAGAAATTATTTTCATGGTTCCCTAAAAAATAATCAAATAATATAATCCATTCCTTTTGGGAGGGGTTTGGGCCACACCCGGTGATGCTCAGGGTTACTCCTGGCTTGGGGGACCATATGGGATGCTGTGATCCGAACCATTGTCCGTCCTGGATTGGATGCATGCTACCACTGTGCCTGATATAATTCATTCTTTTGTTTTTGGGCCACACCCGGTGGCTATGCTCTGAGAAATCACTCCTGGCTTGGGGGGGGACCATATGGGACACTGGGGGATTGAACCACAGTCCATCCTAGGCTAGCATACGCAAGGCTGCTCCAGCCCTATAGTTCATTCTTAAAGAAAATCCCGAACCCAATATGAGTAACTTTGTAAATCACAATGGTTTATATAAAAATAAGAAAATTCTGAAAACAGAGAGAATGGGTAGAGAGGGGAAAGATTAAGAAAGAGATCAGGTGTCAGCTACCAAGATTTTATATTAGAGGTAAGGAGAAAAGTAAACTAGATAATCATTGGAGATTTAAAGAATGAATACAAAGATACTTGTAATTGATATCAATGTTTTTTTATTAGGTTTCAGGATTCTGGAATAATCATGAAACAGATGACCACTAGTTGGGATGAAAGTGGGATTTCCCTTAGAAGATACTGAATTCTGCCTTGAGCAGGCTGAATTCTGGGTATCAGCATAGTATTTTTGTGAAAATGGTCTATCTAAAACCCAGAGCTCTTAAATTTCGGCTGAGAAAACAATGTGGGTCAGATGGCTCACAAAATTCAGTAATCAATCCACATCATAAGGAAGGATGAGATGATCAGGGAGCACATACAGAGTACTAGTTCAAGGAGAGGGAGTATGTACCTTAGGGCCAAATTCCTGGCTAAACAGTTCATCTGTGAATTGCATGTAACATATGATAGTGGAAACTATATAGCTGTGTGTAAAAGCACTTTGACCCCTGTACTGTCTCCTGCCCTTAATCTTACTCTATGCATCAAATTACAGCTAGAGATCACCAATTTAAGTTTAAATAACAAACAAGTAATCATCCAATTTATCTGAATGATAGTTTCCTTAGCTGTAATGAGTTTGAGCTTGATGACTAGAAAGCTCTTATATGCAAAAGATAGTTTGCACTGAAAATAGCAGCTCTTTTCCTTTAAAACACTGTAATCATCTTCTGTGTCCATAAGTAACATTCTGTCAGCACAGATCTAGCTTAAGTGTTTCCTTTGACCCAAAAATCCAATTAAAACCTTTATCAGATGAAGATAATGGCCATATATCTAAAATAGCTTATAAAAGGCTCATCTAACAGAGTACAAAAAAATCCCTTGTTCTGTTTTTCTATCTCCCAGAAGGTCTTTTTGTGGTTTTTTTTTTTGTTTTGTTTTTGGGGTTTACTCCTGGCTATGCCCTCAGAAATCGCTCCTAGCTTGGGGGACCATATGGGTTGCTGGGAGAGCGAACCACAGTCCTTCCTAGTTGAGCTTTACTGCTGTGTCACCGCTCCAGCCTCTCCCAGATGTCTTTTTATTCTTTATAAAAGTAGTAGTCTGGGGCCGGAGAGATAGCATGGAGGTAAGGCGTTTGCCTTTCATGCAGAAGGATGGTGGTTTGAATCCCGGCATCCCATATGATCCCCAGAGGCTGCCAGGAGCGATTTCTGAGCATAGAGCCAGGAGTAACCCCTGAGCACAGCCAGGTGTGACCAAAAAAAATAAATAAAATATTAAAAAAAAAAGTGCCGGAGAGATAGCATGGAGGTCAGGCGTTTGCCTTTCATGCAGGTCATTGGTTTGAATCCTGGCATCCCTTATGGTCCTCTGAGCCTACCAGGGGCAATATCTGAGCGTGGAGCCAAGAGTAACCTCTGAGCACTGCCGGGTGTGACCCCAAAAACCAAAAAACCAAAACAAAACAAAAATCTAATAACGAAAAAAAAAAAAGAGAAAGAACAAGATTTAAAAAAAGAAAAAAGTAGTAGTAGTCTGGGTATCTTTTTAAAGATACTGGGGCTGGAGAGATAGCATGGAGGTAGGGCGTTTGCCTTGCATGCAGAAGGACAGTGGTTCAAATCCCGGCATTCCTTATGGTCCCCCGAGCCTGCCAGGAGAGATTTCTGAGCATAGAGCCAGGAGTAAACCCTGAGCACTGCCGGGTGTGACCCAATAAACCAAAAAAAAAAAAGAGCCAGGAGTAATCCCTGAGAGCTGCTGGGTGTGACCCAAAAACATAAACAAAAAACAATTTGATATAACAAACATTGTGTAAGTTTCAGGCATACAGCCTTATATACTGGTAAATCAATGTCTACATGTACTACATATTTACCACCTGACATGCTCCTTTTTTTGGTCTATTCTCTGTCTATTTCTCTCTGTCATCCACACCACTTCAATTTTTCTTTTAGTTTTTTTGGGTTTTTTTTTTTTTTGGTTTTGGGACCACACCCCGTGGCACTCAGGGGTTATTCCTGGCTCTGCGCTCAGAAATGGTTCCTGGCAGGCTTGGGCTGTCGACAATATGAGATGCCGGAAATTGAACCAAGGTCCGTCCAGTGTTGGCTGCGTGCAAAGCATACACGCCCTACCTACTGCCTACCTCTCCAGCTACCTCAGTGGTTACTCCTAGAGTGCTTGGGGGACCATACTGGAGTTGACTACATGCAGGTTGAGTGCCTTAACCCATCCTAGCTCTGTGGTCTAACATACAGTTCATCTAGTAGGATGGCTACTTAACCATGAACTAAAACTAGAGGAGAAATTGAATATGACTCTGGCTGAATTCTAATAGCTAATTAACAAAAAGTATCTGGAGACCCTTTGTACTCAACAATAAGGTGTCTGGTTTTACACTTTCTGCAGTGATAAGAAACTTTATAGAAGTGGTCCAGTGGGTTTCCTTTCAGATGCTTAGCCTCTTTCAAATACTATAGTGTTCTCAAAGCTAATCTTATTTGTCTAGAAGTATTACAACATAAAGCACTAACTAGAAAATAACTAGAAAATTTCTATCAAATAAACAACTCACATTTTCATCAACATTCCTGAAACTTCAACTTTATTTATTTATTTATTTATTTATTTATTTTTGGTTTTTGGACCACACACCCAGTGAAGCTCAGGGGTTACTCCTGGCTATGTGCTCAGAAATCACTCCTGGCTTGGAAGATGGTATGTAACGCCAGGGGATAGAACAGTAGTCCATCCTAGGTCAACCATGTATAAGGCAAACGCCCTACCACTACGCCAACGCTCTGGCCCCATGAAACCTCAACTATTTGAGCATTTAAGAACACTCCCCTGTGATTCAGGAATGTGAAATGTGTCTGCAAATAATTATCCCAAAGGTAACAAAAAACTGGATTACTTTAAAAAAAAAAACCAACAGATTCAACAACTGAAGAATTCAGAAAAGTACAAGTTGCTTTGACTAACAGTCCTTTCAGTTCTCTAGAGATGAAATTATATGGATTGTGATGTTCTACTTGCTTTAACAAGCAAGTGATCTATTCCCTTTGCACAAAGTTTCCACCAAAGCAACCACTCTGCATTAATCACAATGAAACCTGCATCTTGACTCTCCAGAGACTGAGCCTTCGTCAAAATCTCTAAGCAGAACAGCTAACTCAAGAGCTAACTTGATAAGCTGAGGCAATGGAAATAAAAGGATGGAAAGGAGAAAAATTTTGCAATATGAACGAAAATAAGACTTCTACAATTTTAAATCTGATAAAGATATGAAATTGCCAGGAAACCTAACAAACTCAGTAACTCAAATGTTCATTTTATTTAGAATTTAAAATACAATAGCTATTCTCTAGCTAGTAAACATTAAGTTATTTAATGATTAATGCATTAAGGGGCCAGAGTGATAGCAAAGCAATAAGGTGTTTCTCTTGCACACGGCTAATACAGGACAGACCCTGGTTCGAATCCCAGCATCCCATATGGTCCTCCAAGCCTGCCAGGAGTGACTTCTGAGTGCAGAGCCAGGAATAACCCCTAAGCGCCCCAAAACCAAAATAAAATAAAATACATTAAATGCATATAGGTACAAATCACACCTGCCTTGTCTTAAAAACTGAAAAATAGTCAGAAGGTACACAGCAAGAAAGGTTAACATGTAAGGGGCCGGAGAGATAGCATGGAGGTAAGGCGTTTGCCTTTCATGCAGAAGGTCATTGGTTTGAATCCCGGCATCCCATATGGTCCCCCGTGCCTGCCAGGAGCAATTTCTGAGCGTGGAGCCAGGAGTGACCCCTGAGTGCTGCCACATGTGATCCAAAAACAAACAAACAAAAAAAAGGTTAACATGGGTTAACATGTAAGAGAAGCCTTGGGGACACTATCAGGTGTGTCACACACACACACACACACACACACACACACACACACACACACACACACACAAAATGCTGAAGAGAAAGTTAGAAATTATGAAGGCAAAAAAATTAAAGACAACCTTTTACAAATGAAAATGTTGGGGTCCTGGGCCCGGAGAGATAGCACAGTGGTGTTTGTCTTGCAAGCAGCTGATCCAGGACCTAAGGTGGTTGGTTTGAATCCCGGTGTCCCATATGCTCCCCCGTGCCTGCCAGGAGCTATTTCTGAGCAGATAGCCAGGAGTAACCCGAGCGCCGCCAGGTGTGGCCCAAAAGCCAAAAAACAAAAAAACAAAACAAAAATGTTGGGTCCTGGAGCAGTAGTGATAGTATAACAGGTCGGGCGTTTTGCCTTACACACAGCAGACCCAGTTTTGATCCCTTGAGCACAGCCAGAAACAATTCCTGAGCAGAGACAAAAGCAGCCTCTGAGTATCTGGGTGTGGACCAAAAACAAATGCTAGGGGAGCAGAATGACAATACAGTAGATAGGGCACTTGCCTTGCATGTGGCCAATCCAGGTTCAATCCTTGGTGCCCAATATAGTCCCCGTAGCCCCCTCACAAATAAACCCTGAGTGTAGAGCCAGGAATAAGCCTAGAATACTACCAACTATTTTCCCAAAACTGGTGGGTGTTGTGAAAAGACAGCAAGCAAAAAAAGAAAAATATTCTGATTTTACAGGTTAATTTAAAGTAACATAACACATAGAAAATAAAGCCACATATCCTTTACCTAACTCAAAGACGATTCTGTTTACTCTGCTTTCTTCACCTCTCTCTTTGAAAGAAAGAACTGGCTTTTACTAAAATAGCAACCACTGAGAGGGATCATGAGTCACATGCAATCCTGGCATAGTCACTCTTGGGGGAGGGGGGCCCACACTGAGTAATGTTCAGGAGTTACTTATGGCTTTGAACTCAGGAATTACTACTGGCAGTGCTTGGGGGACCATCTGGGATGCTCGAGACTGAACCTCAGTTCACAACATGCAGGCAAGCATGTAGTACCTTCTGTACTACTGTTCCAGCCCCAGACACTCTTACTGTTTTTTTGAGAAAACTTGTACTTTTAATAAATTTACCAAGTAGAGAAACTACTGTTCCCTAACTTAGGAGCTTCAGACTTATTCCTAGTAGTACCCAGGGTGATGAGTGGTACCCATGGTGATGAGGGTACCCATGTGTGATGAGTGGCTGCAATGTAAATATCTTAATCTCTGCACTATCTCTCCAGCAACAATGCTATCATATTTTTCTGTTACAGACTGTTCAGTAAGTAACTATCTTTTAGCTACTTATTTACTTTAGGACACATCTTTTTTTTTTGTTCTCCATTCATTTTTCAGTGACGAGCACAAGTTCCATTAATTGGAAAGATTAATAAAAACTACACAAATCATTTAGAAATAAATCTCACATTTATATCAAAATTAAGGGGCCAGAAAGAGTGCAATGGGTAAGACACCTGCCCTGTATGTAGCGAACCCGGCCACATATGATTCCCGACATACCATGTGGTCCCAAGTGGGCAAGGAATGAATGACTCCTGAGTCCAAAGTCAAGAGTTACCTCTGAACACTATAGGGTATGCCTCCCAAACAAAGCAAAAAGTTCAAAATTAAAATTACTAAGCACATTTTTCATTGAACATTTGGGAGGCAGTGCTTTGAGCCACACCCAGTGGTGCTCAGGAACTACTCCTGGCAGGCTCTAAACACCATATGTGGGGGCCAGACAGATAGCATGGAGGTAGAGCGTTTGCCTTTCATGCAGAAAGACGATGGTCCCAATGCCCTACCCATTGTACTATCTCTCTAGGTCCACCCACTATATTATCTCTTTAGGTCCAAGTTGGGAAAGGTTTAAGATATATGACTATAATAAATACACACCAGGGACTGGAGTGATAGCACACAGTAGGGTGTTTGCCTTGCATGCTGCTGAGCCAGGAAGGACCCAGGTTCAATCCTCAGCATCCCATATGGTTCCCCAAGACTACCAGGAGCGATTTCTGAGTGCAGTAACCTGAGTGCCACAGGGTGTGGCCCATAAACAAACAAAAAAATTAATGCATACCAATAAAATCAGAGGAGGATCAGATTACATCAAGAGAAAAATTTAGGGGCCAGCGAGGTGGTGCTAGAGGTAAGGAGTTTGCCTTGCAAGCACTAGCCAAAGAAGGACCGCAGTTCAATTCCCCCCCCCCCCAGCGTCCCGTATGGTCCCCCCACGCCAGGGGCAATTTCTGAGCGCTTAGCCAGGAGTAACCCCTGAGCATCAAACGGGTGTGGCCCGAAAAACAAAAAACTAAAAAAATAAAGAGAAAAATGTACAGAAAAGCATTCATGAAGAAGAGTAGCGTGATAAGAGCCTTAAAGAATGAAATCATGAGTTGTGAATGAGGAAAAGTGGAAAAAGGCATTTTTGGCAGTTCCCTACAACTGACTAGCATAAACAAGGTTACCTTGGAGCTCTAAGAGCAAAGAAACCTGGTCTCTGGAAAATGCTGACACCCCTAAAAAAAAAAAAACTTTACAGCCCAGACAAAGCTTTACAAGTTAAGACTTTTATATCCCTGGGGAAAAGGGGCTAGTCAGAGGTCTCAGTAGTCCTAGAAGCACAATCTTAATACAACTAGGTGGGAAAGGTCTTATATTCATTCTAATTAGGGAGTTTGCTTCAACTATTATTCTAGGAATAGGTAACAGTGAAATGGTTTCAGATTCAGCTAAGATTTCTCTAAGTTGGGGCCTGAGAGAGAGCACAGCAGAGCCTTTGCCTTGCACAAAGACAACCCGAAATTGATCCCCACCACACCACATGGCATCCTGAGCCTGCCAAGAGTAACACCTGAGCACCCTTGGGTAACCCCCCGAAAAAAGAACTAATAAAAAAGTTTTAAACGAGGGCCTGGAAAGATAGCACAGCGGCGTTTGCCTTGCAAGCAGCCGATCCAGGCCAAAGGTGGTTGGTTCGAATCCTGGTGTCCCATATGGTCCCCTGTGCCTGTCAGCAGCTATTTCTGAGCAGATAGCCAGGAGTAACCCCTGAGCACCGCCGGGTATGGCTCAAAAACCAAAAAATAAAATAAAATAAAAATTTTAAATGATCAATTCTAACTTCAGAGGCTGTGTGATACACTACACAAGAGCAGAGGAGGCTTCTAGAATCAATTCTAGATTGATTCAAACCATTTCCTGGAAAAAATGAAGTTATCCTACCTCTCTGGGTCTCAGCATCTTTACCCATATCTAAAAATAGAAATGGTGGGGCTGGAGAGATAGCACAGCAGCATTTGCTTTGCAAGCAGCCAACCCAGGACCTAAGGTGGTTGGTTCGAATCCCAGCATCCCATATGGTCCCTGGTGCCTGCCAAGGGCTATTTCTGAGCAGATAGCCAGGAGTAACCCCTGAGCACCGCCGGGTGTGGCCCAAAAACCAAACAAACAAACAAACAAAAATAAAAATAATAAAAATAGAAATAGGACACTTGCCTTGCACTCGGTAGACCCAGGTTTAATCCCTAGCTTCACATATGGTTCCCTATGTACCATCCAAATAATTCCTGAACATAGTCAGGAGTTACTCCTGAGCACTGCCAAGTGTGGCCCTAAAACAAAACAAAACAAAACAAAACAAAAATTCTCTAAACCAGTGTCAGAGCGTAAGGCAGGGCGCAGTGGCACAGGGCATAAGGCATTTGCCTTGCGAGCTAGCCTAGGACAGACCATGGTTCGATCCCCCGGCATTCCATCAGATCCTCCAAGTCAGGGGCAATTTCTGAGCGCATAGCCAGGAGTAACCCCTGAGCGTCACCAAAAATAATAATAAAAATAAAAATAATACTCTGAACAACAGAGGACTGGTGAGGAATATGGATGATGAGTGCCTGCAGCTGAGTTCAGTTCACAGCAGACATATTAAATAAATGAGATATTCCTCTAAAGATGATTAAAAAAAAATACAGACGTTGGGACCAGAGCAATAGCACAACTGAAGGGCATTTGCCTTGATTGCAGCCCTCCCTGGTGTTATCCCTGGCATCCCATAGAGTCCCACAAGCTTTCAGGGCCAGGAGTCATTTCTGAGCAGAGTCAGGAGTAACCAGTGCTGCTGGGTGTGGCCCAAAATGCAAACAAATAAACAAACAAAAACCACAAACACTGGTAGACAAGATAATCTGAGAAGTTACATTATCACATTCCAGAGCTGTGCAAGGTGTCCTGTCCTGAGCTGGCTACAAGATCCTCCTCTCACAGACTGAGTTGTTTTTTTTTTGTTTGTTTGTTTTTGGGTCACACCAGACAGCGCTCAGGGGTTACTCCTGGCTTTGCGCTCAGAAATCAATCCTGGCGGGAACCATATGAGATGCCAAGATTCGAACCACTGTCTATTCAAATCAGTTGCGTGCGCTGTGCTATCTCTCTGGCCCCAGACTAGTCTTAATGGAAAGAAACCTGGAGAGGAATACGTCACTCCTAGCTTTATTTGTTTATTTCTTTGGAGTGCAAGTGAGGGGATGATGACCACACTCAGTGGTGCTTAGAGCTGCCCTGGGATCATTCCTAGGGATACTCAGGGGACCATGAAAAATTCAGTGGAGGGGATCAAATCAGGGCTGGCAGCATTCAAGGCAAGAATTTTAATTTCTGGAGCCAGAAAGATAGCATGGAGGTAGGGTGTTTGCCTTGCATGCAGAAGGGCAGTGGTTCAAATCCCGGCATCCCATAGGTTCCCCGAGCCTGCCAGGAACGATTTCTGAGCATAGAGCCAGGAGTAACCCCTGAGCACTGCCAGGTGTGACCCAAAAAACAAAAACCAAAAAAAAAAAAATTATAATTTCTATATTTATAACCCAAATAATTTCTTTAAGCTTTTTGTTTCTTTGTTTTTGAGTCACAGCCAAAGGCACTGAGGAGTTACTCCTGGCTTTGCACTAAGAAATTACTCCTGGCAGGCTCGGAAGACCATATGGGATGACAGAGATCAAACCTGGGTGGGGAGTGGGGAGCAGTATGCAAGGCAAACTTCCTATCCACTGTGATATTGCTCCAGCTCCAAAAGCTTTGTTTTTCTAATCTGTGAAATAAGGTGAAAGAGGACAAATTCACTCAAGAATTCCTTTTTCGCAGATCCAAGATTCTGAAATTCTGAGTCACTATAAAAATTAGAAACCTATTTCAGACTCTACTCTACAAAATGAAGGTTAACAGATAGTTATATTTTACTTCAGACAAAAATTAATACAGAATAAAGTAGTTCTGAAGCAAAGGTTCCATTTCAAGTTTCCTAATTTATTCTTTCCCCAAATTTTACTGCCACATGTATACTTTCAAAGATATTGTAACACAGTGCTGAGCAAAAGCATTGCCCTATGTCCTTTTCTTTTGGTTTTTGGGTCACACCTGGAGGCACTCGGGCTACTCCTGGCTCTGCACACAAAAATTGCTCCTGGCAGGCTCCGGGGACCATATGAGATGCCAGGAATCAAACCGGGGTCCGTCCTGGATTGGCCACATGCAAGGCAAATGCCCTACCACTGTGCTATTTCTCTGGCCCTTGTCCTTTTCTTTCTTGTTTTTTTTTTGGAGGGGGGGGGGGTTAGGGCCACATCCAGCAGTGGTCAGGGGCTACTCCTAGCTCTGCACTCAGGAATTACTCCTGGTGGTGTCAGGAAGACCATATGGGGTACCAACAATTAGACCGGGGTCCACTGAATGCAAGGCAAACTCCCTACCCACCATACTATCACTCCAATCTCCATTTTATTGGGGGGGAGGGTGTATGCATCACATCTAGCTGTACTCAAGAGTTTATTCCAGGGCCCAGAGAGATAGCACAGTGGTGTTTGCCTTGCAAGCAGCCGATCCAGGACCAAAGGTGGTGGGTTCAAATCCCGGTGTCCCATATGGTCCCCTGTGCCTGCCAGGAGCTATTTCTGAGCAGACAGCCAGGAGTAACCCCTGAGCAATGCCGGGTGTGGCCCAAAACCCCCAAAAAAAAAAAAAATTAAATTAAATTAAAAAAAGAGTTTATTCCATATAATGTGCTGGGGATAGAACCTTACCCACTGTATTATCTCTCTCTAGCCTGCCGTGTCCTCTTTTTTTTTTTTTTTTTTTTGGGGGGGGGCCCACACCTGGCGGTGCTCAGGAGTTACTCCTGGCTGTCTGCTCAGAAATAGCTCCTGGCAGGCACGGGGGACCATATGGAACACTGGGATTCGAACCAACCACCTTTGGTCCTGGATCGGCTGCTTGCAAGGCAAACACCGCTGTGCTATCTTTCCGGGCCCTCACACAAATTCTTATACAAAATGTAACATTGACAGGAAGGCAGAAATACTTTTGCAGTACTCTCCTACTACTAAGAGAAAAACATTTGCTGGATGCTGGCATCTAGAAAGATCAAAATACATAGCCATAGTAGGGCAAAAAGAAAGAAATTCCCTTTCTTCTGAACACAGCCTATAAATAAGTAAAAGAAAAAAATTCAGTGTGAAAATATCTTGGAATCGGCCCGAGTCAAAATAGTACTGGGCCCTTGAGTAGAAAGCATTCTTTGTAGAAAGTCACTTTTGTAGTCTCTGGCAAAGTTCTTGCAGTCATTTCGTAGTCCTGGGGATTCACACCAACAATTCAATTCTAGAACTGTTCACCAGCTACAAATTTATTCACCTCAAAAATAACTGTTTAAGAATCTGGTAAATTTCTAAGCTGTTAAATCTAAGACTCAAAATCAAACATAAGCATAAAAAACAAACACATAAATTGAATAGGACCACACCCAGCAATGGGCAAGTGGTGTGGTTCTCACACTTTAGTACATTGGCTACATGTGTTCTACCACCTGAGCTATCTCCACAACACAAAAGCTCTTAAGAGTTTCATAGAACTGGAATAGTATAATGTAGTATTACCTTTCTGGAGGGAATCAGAAAGTGTTTATTCTTTCTAAGGGCTAACATTTATATCAGAAGCCTTGAAAATGTTTATAGTCAGGGCTGGAGAGATAGCAGGGAGGTAAGGCATTTGCCTTTCATGCAGGAGGTCATCGGTTCGAATCCCGGTGCCCCAGATGGTCCCCCGTGCCTGCCAGGAGCAATTTCTGACCCTGGAGCCAGGAATAACCCCTGAGCATTGCCGGGTGTGACCCAAAAACCACAACAACAACAACAAAAAAAAAAGAATAAAAGAAAATGTTCATAGTCTTTGAAGGAATTTCTCCAATGAAAATATTCAGATGTAGTGATAGTCACTCTATAAAATGGGAAACAATCTAAGTAAAACAGAGGACTGGTTAAATAAATTACAAGACCATGTAGGCATAACTCCATAAACCAAACAAATATTGGAACTGAAGAGACAGTACAGCAGGTAGGATGTTGGCCTTGCATGTGGCCTGCCTGGGTTCGATCCCCTGCATCCTATTTGGTCCACAGAACACCATCAGGGGTAACTCCAGAGAAGATGCAATTATGAGCAATGCCAAATGTGGCACACACGTACATACAAGTTATAGATAAGCAAGGAAGAGGTCTCAAATGGTAAAGTACATTTAGGCCTGTTTGATCCACCACATTGCATGCGTTCCACACATACACACTAGTCCTATCAGAGAATAGCCCATGAGGCCTCCAAGCACCACCTGATGTAGCCTTGATGAGGTGTCAGCATGATGGAGAATGTCTCTTTATTGCAGTTATAAAAAAAAAAGAAACAGTAATATATATATACGCGTGCCGCATAGTTTTTAGATACTACAATCTTGTTATTAAGGTTTAATTGACGTGCTGGCACTTTTGAGGAAATTCTTTGGTTTTGTGCGGCAGTCTGGTCACTCGGGCTCAAAAAGGTTAGCCATCACTGTCCCAGACCTTTTCTCAAAGCAGAGATGCCAGAATTACTGGTATCCAGACAGCAGGCAAGAGTTTAACACACTGAACCATTTTCCAGATCCATCTTCTATGATTTGTTTTGTGTTTTCGGACCCAGCAGTCCTTACCTCAATGTGGTAGATCCAACCACATGCAAATTAAGCACTTAACCTCTATACTATCTCTTTGACTCTCCAAAAATTTTATTTCTATTTATATATTTATTTGAGTACACACCTGGGGTTACTCAGGGCTTATTCCTGGTTCTATGCTCAGGGATCACTCCTAGTGGACTTAGGACTTTAAGCTGCGCTGGAAATCTAACCTGGGTCAGTCACGTACAAGCCAAGTACCAAGGGTACTATACTTCAGCTCATCTCTAAAATTCTAAACTAAATGAATAAAGCTATGTCAACTGTCAATTCAAGGAAATGTTTTGTGGGGGCCAGAGAGATAGCATGGAGATAAGGCTTTTTGCCTTGCATGCAGAACGACGGTGGTTCGAATCCTGGCATTTCATATGGTCCCGAGCCTGCCAGGAGTAACCCCTGAGCGCTGCCGGGTGTGACCCAAAAACCAAAGAAAAATAAATAAATAATGTGTTTTGGGGCTGGAACGTTGGCGCAGCGATAAGGCATTCTAGGTAAGACCTAGGATGGACTGTGGTTTGATCCCCCAGCGTCTCATATGGTCCAAGCCAGGAGCGATTTCTGAGCAAATAGCCAGGAGTAACCCCTAAGCATCACAGGGTGTACCCTCACCCCCAAGAAAAGAATATATTTTTGCTTTGGTAAACTTTAATTTTTCTCTCTAAGCTAGACTTTTATTTTTATTTTTTGCTATGCTAGACTTTTAAGAATTTAAATGATGAAGGGGTTGGAATAAAAATAACAGTGGGTAGTGTACTTGCCTTGCATGTAGTCAACCCAGGTTCATTCTAACTCCAGTACCCCATATGGTTCTCCCATATCACTCCTGCCAGGAGTGATCTCAAGCACAAAGCTAGGACTAAGTAGTGAACACTCTTGGTGTTGACCCCAAAACCTAAAAAGAGAAAAAAGGATAAGATACAACGAACAAAATGTAAATACCGGATTTTAAAGGAGTAAATGTGTATGAGCCACACAAAGTCCTCAGCTTTCAAAAGCCCGCAGCTTCAAAAGCAGTGGGTCAGCTTTTGAAGTTTTTTGGTGTAGACGCAGTTTGGCGTATTGCTCAACAACAGAAAAAGTATTTCAGATTTCAGAGAAAAAAAACCTTTATAAAAGTCTGGCAGATTTTTAAAAGAGCTGGCAACTTCCTAAAAAAGAGAGGTAGACATAGTTTATTGTTAAAAGACAAAAATTAGGATCCATAGACAGGGCTAGAGAGTGAGTACAGCAGGTAGGGTACTTGCCTTACACACAGCCAACCTGGGTTCAATCCCTGGCACTTCAATATGACCTGAGCCCAGCAGAAGTAATTCCTGAGTACAGAGCCACAAGTAATCGTGAGGACCAACAGGTGTGGACCCCATCCCTCCCCAAAAAAACAAACTAAAACTTAGGATACAGAGATCTGAGTTATAGTATAATGGGTAGGGAATGCCTTGCACGTGGTCAACACGAATTCAATCCCCAACATTACATATGGTCCTATACATCTGCCAGACTTAACTCTTGAGCACAGAGTCAGGACTATATCATAGTACAGAGCCTGTACTATCTCCCTGGCCTTCACATCACTAATTTTTTTTTTTTTTTTTTTTTTTTTTGGTTTTTGGGTCACACCCGGCGGTGCTCAGGGGTTACTCCTGGCTCTATGCTCAGAAATCGCCCCTGGCAGGCACGGGGGACCATATGGGATGCTGTGATTCGAACCACCGTCCTTCTGCCCCATCACTAATTTTTTAATAAGACCAAAAACAAACATATTGATTTTAATTAGCACACTGACAGAGCACAATTTTTCTACATTTTTCTAATTTTCACAAATTTTCTAAATTTTTCTAAAATTGCTGACTAAAATAATTGAAAGCCTCCAGCACTGTCAGGTGTAGTCCCCAAACCAAAAAGAAAACAAAATTAGGGACCGGAAAGAAAGCATGGAGGCAGGGTATTGCCTTGCATGCAGAAGGACAGTGGTTCGAATCTTGCCATCCCATGTGGTCCCCTGAGCCTGCCAGGAGCGATTTCTGAGCGTAGAGCCAGGAGGAACCCCTGAGTGCTGCTGGGTGGGACTCAAAAACCAAAAAAAAAAAAATTAGGATCCATATTTTTATTTTCATTTTTGAGGGTAGATGGAGGATTTTGGGTCACATCTTTTGGTGCTCAAGGACTACTCCCCCGCTTGGTGTTTGGGGGACTATGCAGTGCTGTAAATTAAACCTGGTTCTACATGCAAAGCATGAACTCCCACCTTAAATAAATCACCTCCCTCTCTTTTTTTTTTTTTTTGCAGGGGGGGGGGGGGAATCTCAAGCAATGCTCAGAATGCTGAAGCCCTCTGTGAGAGATAATCAGTCAGATTGGCAATTCAGTGATAGAGCTCCAGGATGAAGTAATGCTAGGACCTCAGGTGCTGCAAATTACCCAGGCCACCCTGGCTGGTGTCCATAGGGCCTCCAGAGCTACATTCAGCAATGTTCAGGGTCATCCTGGGTCACACTCAGTGATGTTTGATGTTCAGGGGACCAAGTAGTAGTACTGGCAGGTGAATCTACATCAAGCACAAGCCTTCCCCTATACGAGTGATGGCTAACCTTTTTGAGCCCGAGTGCCCAAACTGCCACACAATGCCCGTTCCTCCCACTGGCCAGTCCAGCCCTGTTGCCAGGTGAGCTGCAAAGCAGACACTGGCACACTCGCCTCCCACCGCATGTCTTAATTGTGGACCCCTTCCCGAGTGCCAGCTGCAAGGCCTTCGTGTGGCATGCGTGCTATAGGTTCGCCATCAAGGCCCTATACTATCTCCCTGGCCTCCATATCCCTATCTTTTTCTCTTCTTTTTCAGGAACATACCCAACTATGATCTGGAATAATTTGTGGTTCTGCACTCAGGAATCCCTCCTGGTGGTGTTCAGGGGACTGTATTATGGTGGGATGTTGGGGATCAAACCTGGGTCAGCCATAATCAAGGAAAACACCCTACCCACTCTATCGCTCTAGTCTGTATTTCTTAAAAAGAAAAACACTTTAATTTTCAGCAGCAAACTGACAAAACAGTTTTTCAGCTAATTAGAAGGAGATTGAATTTAAAAGTTAAATTTCCTTAGAAATGAATACTAGTACAAAGCATTTTCCTGAAATCCAAAACCTAAATCTCAGGTACGGGCTCTCTAAAAGGCATAGGAGTCCACAGCTAAATGTCAAAAATGGATCTGACATTTAACTTGAACTTGACACAAGCGTTTATTCACAGAAATGGTTGTAGGTCAAATACTCTGACCTGGTATAGTTTCTCTTGAGTCACACACTAGTACAAACTCCATTTGGACACTGTTGCAATCATTCAGGTTATGTACTGCCTAGTTCCATAAAGCAGGGCTAAAGTTCAGGAACAGTCTCCACCTGGCCCCCACCGCACCCCACCCCAAAAATACCACCTCAAACGACAAAATTGGCATTCTACCTTCCATTACAATCTAATTTTTTTCGGGTATTTTTGGATGGGTTTTTTTTTTTTTTTTTTTTTTTTTTTTTTGGTTTTTGGGCCACACTCGGTGATGCTCAGGGGTTACTCCTGGCTATGCGGTCAGAAACGGCTCCTGGCTTAGGGGACCATATGGGACACTGGGGATCAAACCAGGCCCGCCCGTCCTAGATCTGCTGCGTGCAAGGCAATTGCCCTATCACTGTACTATCCTGCCGGCCTCTAATCTTTTTCGTATTTAGTTTATATTGTGGGATACAGAAACAACGTGATACTCATTTATGAATATAAAAAAAAATGTGGTGAGAAACCGGGAAGGTGGCGAAAGAGGTAAGATGTCTGCCTTGCAATCACTAGCCAAGGAAGGACCGTGGTTCGATCCCCCGGCGTCCCATATGGCCCCCCCAAGCCAGGAGCGATTTCTGAGCATCAAAGGTGTGGCCAAAAAAAAAAAAATGTGGTGAAATCTATATAGTGGAATATCATTCAGTCATAAAAATACTTATATTTGCTATAATGTAGGTAATCTTTGAAAACAATGCTAAAAGTCATAAACAAAACATAACATAATTCCATTCATATGAAATATTCAGAATCTATAAAGGCAGAATCCTACTTTCTTTTGTTGAAGCTGAGGAAAGAGTTAGTGAGGAAATTTTATATGGCAAAAAAATTTCATTAGTGATAATGAAAATACTCTGTAAGGGGCCAGAGCAGTAGCACAGCAGGCAGGGCATTTGTCTTGCATGCAGCCAATCTGGATTTGATCCCCAGCATCCTATACAGTACCCTGAGCCTGACAGGAGATTTTTGAGCACCACTGGGTATGGCCAAAAAAATACCACAAAAGGGCCGGGCGGTGGCGCAAGAGGTAAGGTGCCTGCCTTGCCTGCGCTAGCCTTGGACGGACCAGAGTTCGAACCCCTGGTGTCCATATGGTCCCCCAAGCCAGGAGCAACTTCTGAGCGCATAGCCAGGAGTAACCCCTGAGCGTTACCGGGTGTGGCCCAAAAAAAAAACAAAAAACAACAAAAAAAATTACCACAAAAATAAAAAAATAAAACACAAACTCTGGAACTATTTAGTGGTGATTGCACCATTTTTCTGAATGTACTAAATGCCACCAAATTTTTCACTTGATCTGTTTCTGTTTTATTTTGATGGGGCCACACCCAGAGATGCTTGGTGAACCATGAGTTGCCAGGGATCAAATCTGGGTCCCACTCCCATGTATAGCACACAATCATCCCATTAAAATATCCCTCCAGGGCCCGGAGAGATAGCACAGCATCGTTTGCCTTGCAAGCAGCCGGTCCAGAACCTAAGGTGGCTGGTTCAAATCTCGGTGTCCCATGTGGTCCCCGTGCCTGCCAGGAGCTATTTCTGAGCAGACAGCCAGGAGTAACCCTGAGCACCGCCGGGTGTGACCCAAAAAAAAACAAAAACAAAAACAAAAACAACAACAACAAAAAAAAAAAAATATATATATATATCCCTCTGGTCCTGAATTTTTCACTTTAGTGGGTAAATTTTAAGGTAGGCAAATGAACTCTCTCAAGTTTTAATAATCCAATCTGGGTATGTTTGCAGTTTCTTAACAATTTCTTATTTTCAAAATACTATGATGATATACTAATTAGTCTAATTTTATTATTTTCTTAGACTAGCTTATTTCCTGATGAAGTTTAAACATATATCAAGTTGAAGGAGAACTCTAAAAGTTGAAACTAGAGCACATACAGTCTCCTGATGGAAGTACTCATCTAAAGAAAACCTCACTGGGACCAAAGAGATGGTACAAAGAGCTTTAAATGCATGTTTTACATTCAGGCCTGAGACAAAAATAATCCCTGAGCATCACCAGATGAGGTCAAAAAAGGGAACATTTTGAGATAGAGGTTCTGTCAAGACAGTTAAAATGATCATGACTAGTGTTGGGGATGTGGTACAGTGAAAAGCATATACCTTGTGTGTGAGGTCATGGGTTGAGTCCAAGGAAGGGAGGGAGGGAGGGAGGGAGGGAGGGAAGGAGGGAGGGAGGGAGGAGGGAGGGAGGGGGGAGGGAGGGGGGGGGAGGGAGGGAGGGAGGGAGGGAGGGGGGAGGGAGGGGGGGAGGGAGGGAGGGAGGGAGGGAGGGAGGGAGGGAAGGAAACTAGCCTAATAGAGCAAAAGTACAATGGGTAGAGTGCCTGCTTGCCTTACACATAGCTAACTTCATTCAATCTCCAGCAGCCCCTATAGTCCCGAGCACCACCAGGTATTAATTCCTGAGTGCAGATCCAGAAGTAACCCCCCTGAGCATCGCCAGATGTGGCACAAAAAATATTAACTTAATCAGGGGCCAGAGTGATAGCACAGCAGGTAGGGCATTTGTCTTGCATATGGCTGACCTGGATGCCATCTCAAGCATCCTATAGGGTCCACCAAGACTGACAGGAGTCTCTTCTGAGCTCAGAGCCAGGAGCAATCCTTGAGGCCCCCTGAGTGCTCAAAAACAAAATAAAAAAAAAAAAAAAAAAAAAAACCTGTCCAAATTCTGGGCACAATCAAATTCAGTTTCTTAAGTACATAAAATTGGGGCTGGAGAAATAAAATGAGGGGTATGGGGCTTGCCCTGCATGTAGCTGACTATCCCTTGCACTACACATGACCCTCCAGGCACTGCCAAGAGTTATCCTTGAACACCAACAACAGGTGTGGCACAAAACTGAAATACAATGCAAAGACTAATACCTCAAATAATTTGAGCTTTTTTATAGGTTTAAAATTATATCAAATTTCAAGTTATCAGCCCCACTGTTTTGGTTCAAAGATATGGTTTAAGTGGTAGAGCACATGCCTCTCGTGTTCAAGGTCCTGAGTTTGATCCCTGGGACCTTTTGGCCTCCCAATCACCACTTGAAGTGACCTCTCTGATGACTTCCAGAACCAAGTCCAGGCCTGAGCCCAAGCAGTTCTGACCCATTTAAGAACAGAACAAAACAAAAACACAGGGGTCCTAATGATAGCACTGTAGGTAGGACACTGCTTTCCATGTGGTAGACCCAGGTTGGATCCCCAGCACTCAATATGGTCCCCAAACACTTCAAGAATGATCCCTGGGGCCGGAGAGATAGCATGGAGGTTTGCCTTTCATGCAGAAGGTCATCAGTTCAAATCCCAGCGTCCCATATGGTCCCCCGTGCCTGCCAGGAGCAACTTCTGAGCATGGAGCCAGGAGTATCCCCTGAGCACTGCTGGGTGTGACCCAAAAACCACCAAAAAAAAAAAAAAAAGAATGATCCCTGAGTGCAGATCCAAGAGTAAGCCCTGAGCACTACTGGGTGTGGGTCAAAAATTTTTTTATAAAAATATTACTTTACGGGGCCAGCGAGGTGGCTCTAGAAGTAAGGTGTCTGCCTTGCAAGCGCTAGCCAAGGATCAGGACCGCGGTTCAATCCTCCAGCGTCCCATATGGTCCCCCAAGTCAGGGGCAATTTCTGAGCGCTTAGCCAGGAGTAACCCCTGAGCATCAAACGGTTGTGGCCTGAAAAAACAAAAAATATATATATATGTGTGTGTATATATATATATATATGTGTATATATATATATATATATATATATATATATATTACTTCACAACTCATTATTGAGGTTAGAATTTTCATCGGAGACTATGCTTTAAAGGTGATATTTTTCAAAAGCTATTTCCCTAAGTTGTGGTTTAATGTACAGAGATGTTTTTGTTACATTTTAATTATGAGTCACAGAAGTGAATAGTCGTAAAAACATAAACCTCATACACACCCTTAAGCAGGAAAAAGCAATAGGACAAACAGTACCAGAAGATAGACTGGTTTTGAATTCACCTATCTTGTCAGAAAAACTGCAACTTTAGTATAACGGAATCCCAGAAAGACTCGACCTAGTTCTCTCTTTAATACAGTAACCTTAGGGGAAGCATTTGACAGTCCGCAGGTATGTATTCTCTTCAGTAAAAGAAAAGAACTGGACCCCAAAGTTTCTGAATCTTACAACTCTCAGGCCAGAGACATAGTATAGCGGACAGGATGCTTACCTTTCTTCTCAGTGGCCAACTAAGCTTGATCATTAGCAGCCCCATGATTGCCCCTAGGCAGCACAGAGCACAGAGCCAGGAAAAACACCTGAGCTCTGCCGGGCCAGTATGGCTAAGACCAAAAATCTTCAAACTCTCACAGTCTTTTATTCTACTGTTAAGTAGCTATGGCTACAGAAGGCCTGGCAAGTACATACTAGACTCCTTTCAGGCTTTTGTGTCCCTAGTCATCAATGCCATATAGAGTAGTAATAAGAGAACTCGTGATTAGCCACCAGGAAGAAGGAAAAAGCAAAGTACACACGACTCCTGCTGGTTCTGGTTTACTCTTGTTGGCCCTAATAAAGAGAAAGCACCTTTGCCAATTTTCCTGGGCTTCGGAGTGGTTCCTATGTCTCACCACACCCACCATACTTGTGTTTTCCTAAAAGACATTTAGTGGGAGACTCTACAAAAACAATGTCTAACACCAAGTATTTTTAGTCACTGCATGACTAATATGACAGATTACTCTTAAATTAAAAAAAAATTAGTTTTCTCTCCTTTGGGGGGTAAGGGAGGCGGCAGTGCTGGGGAACAAGCGTAGGGCCTCACACATGCAAAATGTTTCTACTGCATAGCTATGTCCCCAGTGTGCAGTTTTCTCTTACGCAAAAATAAATAGCTTTCATTCCAAACAGTAAAGGAGTTGTGGAAGATCGTACTGAATTACAGATCCTTAGCAATTAACAGTTACCCCAAGGAAAATATATAGATTATCTAAAGAAGAAGTTTCAAAGCAATGGGTTAATATAACACTATTAAGGACAGTCTTTTAAACTTTTTTTATAAGAAGCACACCTAGTAGTAGTAGGAGGTCCCCAGGGCTACCTACAGTGCTTGGGAAGCCACACAAAGTGCCAGAGATCAAACTCAGTGCCTTGCACATACTAGATATGTGCTCTTCCATTTGAGCTATCATCCTGGCCACTCAACACAGGCCTTAATGCAGTTCCATTTATAAACCCAACTTCCAGGTTGGAAGGCAGTTAGGTACTGCAGACTTGCGAGGCTCAACACCTATTCAAAAGCAAAAAATAGTCAACCTGTTGTAGATGGGATGATTGTTAAGCATGGCAGAAATCACAGGAGTCCTAAAGAATCCTTTTTTTTTTTTCTCTCTCTCTCTCTCTGGCTCTCTCTAATGTGATCAAAGGCTACGCCAAAATCAAGTAAGCATTACTTTTTAGCTGGTTCTTAATCTTGCACCTTTGTTTGGTCCTCTGTGTGGTACACGGATGGACTGTATCAATGAAGTTCCTGAAAACCTACACAAAATTTTGTCTCACACTGTGGAAAGGAGAGAGTTAAAAACTCCAGAATACTGGGCCAGAGAGATAGCACAGAGGTTAAGGCGTTTGCCTTGCATGCTGAAGGACGGTGGTTCAAATCCCAGCATCCCATAAGGTCCCCTGAACCTGCCGGGGGCGATTTCTGCACGTAGAGTCAGGAGTAGCCCCTGACTGCCGGGTATGACCCAAAAACAAAAACCAAAAACCAAAAAAAAAAAAAAAAAAAACCTCCAGAACCTAGGAAAATTAAGAACTGGTTTAATGCCAGATAGAAAACAGAAGAAATCTCCATGCCCACATAAAGACTAGAAGTAATGCCTGTTATTTTAGTTCATTAAAATAACAATGAACATCTTTCTGAAATTAAAAAAAAAAAAAAACATGATGTGATTAGCTTAATTCTCGAGGTTCAGGCAATCTAATCTTTTCATTTTCTACATGACAAATGAGGAGGACCTTGCCCAAAACCAGAGATCAGAGTTGGCAAATGACAAATCTGAGCATCAAACTAGGCTGGGTTTTTGCCAGGAGGATTATATTTTTTTTCAGAATAGTTTTGTTCAAAATTTCCTATTTTCCTTAGAAATATCCTAATATTAATAACCTTAATATAAGGCAGTCATAAGAAAATTTAAATGGGGGCCAGAGTGATAGCACAGAGGCAGGGCATTTGTCTTGAATGTGGCCAACCCAGGTTCGATCACCAGCATCCCATATGGTCCCCCAGCCTGCCAAGAGTGATTCCTAAGCACAGACAAGTGTGACCCAAAAATCAGAAATAAAAAAAGACATATTATTAGTTCCTAAACTGTCGATTCAATCACAAATATTTAGAAAAGTCAGTATGTAGAAAATGTATAAGGGAAAATCTTCAGTGGCTCATATATACTCCCTATTCCTCTGCACTATGATAGCAAAAGGAGCAGAGATCACAAGCTCATTGAGTGAAGCACTTCCTTCCTAAGTGTGACAAAAAAGAAAAATCACTCTATTGGGTCTTTGTTGTTAAGTTTTGGAGGGCCACAACCAGCAGTGCTCAGGCCTACTCCTGGCTCTGTGTTCAAGAATCACTCCTGGTGGGATTCAGGATTGTAGGTTCATCTGTTATCGTACAGGCAAGCACCTTGCCTACTTACTACCTCATCAGTACTTTAAACAAAAGATACTGAATCAGCACTTTAAACAAAAGATACTGAATCAAGGTGAATTTGTATTATTCCAATCTACAACTGACCTTTTGAGAGGTATGTATATCCCTCAAAATCAAGAGTCAACAGTGTTGACAAAACAGCAAATGACTTTAAGTCCAAGTAACTCGTAAGTTAAAACAGAAAACAACCTTTACAGTTCCATGTTCACAAATTGTGTGCTGTAGAAGCAAAGATAATAGACAGTTATTGAGGTCAAATTAAAAAATAATTATTGTCATAAAAAATTTACAGGAGTATTTGCTCCGATGCCAAACTTTGTCTCTGCACATAAAAGAATTTTTTTTTTACATAAAAGAATTTAAAGTAACTAAAACACTCAACCCATTTGAGAAGTGAAACCGACGTGACATTTGAACCCAAGTTCAATGACAACGTGTCCTTCAATTTCAAAGAAAAGTGCTTTATTCAAAGGTGGCTGAGGGGGCTGGAGAGAGAGAAACAGAGACAGAGAGAGCAAGAGAAGAGAGTGAGAGAAGAGGAAGAGAGAGAGGGAGAGAGAGAGAAAGAGGGGGGAGGGAGAGGGAGGGAGAGAGGGAGAAGAGAGAGGGGGGGAGAGAGAGAGAGAGAGAGAGAGAGAGAGAGAGAGAGAGAGAGAGAGAGAGAGAGAGAGAGAGAGAGAGAGAGAACAAGCAAGCGGGGAGGACGCTTGCCTTCCACAAGGCCGACCGAGGTTTTGAGGCCAGTCGAGGTTTGATCCTCAGTAATCGTGCCTCCCCGCCAAAGTCCACCATGAATGACTGCAGAATGCAGAGCCAGGAGCCCCCGGGTGTGACCCCCAAAACCAAATATATACAGTCCCTCAGCAGGCACATTTTATTTCCCCCAGGGACAACCATGAGTTGGGTCCAGTTTCTGACAGCCCGGTCATTTAACTAGCCCTTTTTCGCAGACGCCAAAACGCAGCTGGCACAGGCCTTGGGGGATGGGGGTGGGGGCACCTGTGGCCTGAGCAAAGGCTTCTCCAAAATGCTTCGCTTCTCAGAAGACTGACATGTAGGAGCCGGCTCGACCAACCGGCCGTCCCTCTCTCTCTCTACCTGGGGGTCAGGGGGGAAGTCTTCCACCCGGGGAAACCCCAGGAAGGGCGAGCCTCTTCCTATCCCGCGGGGTCCCAGGGGAGGGAGGGAGGGAGGGAGGGAGGGATGGATGGATGGATGGATGGATGGATGGATGGATGGAGCTTGGCTCAGAGCTCCCAGCCTGGGGAGATGGAGCAACCAGCCCGGGGTGTCCGAGCGGAGCCGAGCTGAGCAAAGAAAGCGACAAGGCCTCCCCTCCTCCGAGGCCCGGACGGGCACCCTGGGCGACTTGCAGGTGGCACGGGAGAGAGGTGAGCGGCCCGCTAGGCGCAGTGACACCTTATGACATTTAACTCGGCCGGCATTGGCATTAGCATTAGCCGAGTGACTCGACTTGGAAGCGTGGCTCGGGGCTGACCCCTACGGACGGGCAGACGGACGGACGGACTTGACAGCCGGGCGGGTCACATTCCCGGGCGCTGGGTGACCTTGAGCACGTGGCCCGGGCCTCGCGAGGCGCCTCGATCCGCTGCTTCCCTTCGCTTCGCCTCCCCGCGGGCTGGGGTGCCGTTTGGGGGCGTCGGCGGGCGGGGTTCGCCGAGTAAGAAGCGCTTCGCCGGCTACTACGGGGCTGGCTGCCCCCGAAACACACACACGCGCCAAGCGCGCGCGCTCCAGACACACCGGGGAAGCCCGGGCCGGGGGGGGGGGGGGGGTGAAGTCCCCGGGAAGGGGGGGCGGCGGACTCGGGTCGGAACCGAACCGAACCGGTCCGAACCTAACCGAACCATTCCGAACCGAACCGGTCCGAACCGAACTGAACCGGTCCGAGCCGAACCGAAGCGGGCCCAGCCGGGCCGGACAGTGATTCCCACTCACCGAGCACGTCGGCCGAGCGGTGGCGGGCCACGAAGCACGCGTCGTCGCCGTAGCAGGCGCCCTTCTTGAGGAGGCCCTTGCGGAAGTCCTTGCCGAAGCCGCAGCCCGCCGTCACCAGCCCGAAGTCGCCGCCGCCGCCGCCGCCCCCGGCCCGGGCGTCGGGCTGCGACAGGCCGCCCAGCACGGCGCGGGCCACCAGCCGCCCGTACGACAGCACCGAGAACATCGCCGCCGCCGCCGCCGCCGCCCCGCTCAGCAGCCGGGGCGCCCGCGCCGCCCGACAACGCCGAGGCCCGGCGCCCGCGAGCTCCTCGGGGCGCTCCTCAGGGCGGCGCGCAGTAGCCGCCGCCGCCGCCGCCCCGACCCGCCGCGCGGGGCCTCGCGCGCGCTCCACCGCGCGCGCCGGAGCCAGAGCGAGCACGGACGATCAGAGCCCGCGGCTCCTGCGCCTCGGCGCCGCTGAGGGGATCCCGGCTGCTGCAGGCGCCGCCGCCGCCGCCGCCATCTTCCGCTCCGCTCGGCGTGTTCCGGGGCCGCGCGCCCGTGGCTCCGCCCACTTCGGGTTGGCCACGCCCGCAGTCCGGCGAGGCTCCGCCCCTTCAGGCTCGCTCCCCGCGCCGCCGCTGCTCACTACTTTCCCCCCCACCTCACCCCCGCTCCGCTCCGCAGGCACAGGGACAGAGCATGCGCGGGCGTTGGCCACGCCCACGCTCCTCGCGAGGCCCCGCCCCCTCGAGCTGCCTCGCTCGCTCACGGGCACCGCCGCTACTCACTACTTTTCCCTCATCCCACCCCCGCTCCGCAGGCACAGAGATGGAGCATGCGCGGGTTTTGGCCACGCCCACGCGGGGGTCCCCGCCTCTTCGGCCTCTCGCGGGCTCGCTCGGCGCCTCCCTAGCCGCCACCGCTATTCACTACTCCCCTCCCCCGCCCGCTCCGCAGGCACCGAGCACGCGCAGAGCAGGCCCGCCCCGCCCCGCGCGCGCGCTGTCTTCTGGGAATTGTAGTCTCCCCGAGTTGTTGGAGTCGCTGGGCTTTTGTCATTAGCGTTCCAACGATCTAGGATAATTCCCCTCCCTCCAACCCCAACCCCAGGCCGTGGAGGGCATCGTGGTTATTGAAGTTATTGAGAATCCCAGGAGGATTCTTTGAGGGTTGTTGTGGTTTTCTTTTTTTTTTAGTACCCTGTAGAGTTTAAAGGCTATGGTTTTCAAATCATTGTTCTTTTGGGGCCGGAGAGATAGCATGGAGGTGTGGCGTCCAAAAAACAAAACAAAACAAAATATATAAATATATATATAAATATATATATATCATTGTTCTTTTAAGGAAAAAGCTGAAAGAAAACAGGATTGGATCGTGTACATGTATTTATTACTAAGAAGCTTTACTGAGAAACATAATTTGTGCTCACCTAAGTGACACCTTTCAACTTTATATATTGGACAGATTTAGGGAGGGCAATATGTTTGGAAGGAATAGAGGCATCTCTTTGAAGAAATAGATGTATCTTTTTTGAGATGAGAGTGGGGCCGATTGTGAAATAGTGGTGAGTTTTATGTATAGCAAGAGAACAACAGATACAGTCATTACAAACCTGTCTTACACTGCTTCAGGTTCTGCATATGATTCTGCCAAATAAATGAGCAGTAAAAAAAAAAAAAAAAGCCAGACTCCAAAATGTCTTACCCCAAACAATGGTTTTCTTGACCTCTTAGGTGTCCAGAGAAATCACCAACTTACCCAAGATGAAGCCCCTTTGCTCTTTCCACAGCTAGTCTCTCCTGGTGAAAGGGCAGCCTTTGGCTAGAAAGGCAGCCTCTTTTATGGGACTGAAGAGAGAGGACAGTGGGTAAGGAATTGCTCTGCACACCACCAACCCTGGTTCAATCCCCAGCACCATAGGCACAGTAATTACTTCAGTAAATGAATGAGAGAACATACATGACACTAGTTCCAAAGCTCTCTAAGGGCAAAGATCATTTGTCATTGTATTATTGGAAGCTAATGCAATGCTTGGCCCACAGTAGGGGAGTTTGTAAATGTTTGAATTTAAAAAAGGAATAACTGAATAGAAGCTATAAATAATAATTTTAAAATAGTGTTTGTTGGGGGGCCAGAGCAATAGCTCAACAGTAAGGTGTTTTTGCCTTGCACGTGGCCTACCTAGGACAGACCATGGTTTAATCCCCGGCATCCTATATGCTTCCCTGAGCCTGCCAGGAGTGACTTCTGAGCGCTGAGCCAGGAGTAACCCCCGAGAGCCACTGGATGTGATCAAAAAAAAAAAAAAAATAGTGTTTGTTGGAATAAAGGCATGCTTGATGAAAAAAGAAATTCACAAATAAAGAAACCTGAGATTAAGGCAAGTGATCTCATTTGGAATAATTTTTAGTGCTATTGAAGCCTAAGTACACAGCACCCAGGAGCACTGGGCTTTTTACTGTTCATTGGCAGCACAGTCATCACTCTGGGGATACCCATCTCGTGCAGCAAATGATTCCACTCCGAGCATTATTCCATGACCCAAATTACTGTCAAAATTTAACATTCTGTGGTTCACAGCGTTCCAACTGCTTTTTTTAGTCATAAAGGTTTTCATTAAAATTGATCTGAGCAAATCACTTCAGAGACGTGAGTGGCATTTTGTCAAATATGTAAAAAAAAAAATGTCAAAAAACTAATTTACTGGGGCCGGAGAGATAGCATGGAGGTAAGGCGTTTGCCTTTTTTTTTTTTTTTTTTTTTTTTTTTGTTTTGTTTTGTTTTTTGGGCCACACCCGTTGATGCTCAGGGGTTACTCCTGGCTATGCGCTCAGAAGTTGCTCCTGGCTTGGGGGACCATATGGGACGCCGGGGGATCGAACTGTGGTCCGTCCAAGGCTAGCGCAGGCAAGGCAGGCACCTTACCTCTTGCGCCACCGCCCGGCCCCATGGCGTTTGCCTTTTATGCAGGAGGTCATTGGTTCGAATCCAGGCATCCCATATGGTCCCCCATGCCTGCCAGGAGCAATTCCTGAGCGTGGAGCCAGGAATAACCCCTGAGCACTGTCAGGTGTGACCCAAAAACCACCAAAAAAAAAAAAAAAAAGCTAATTTACTGGAATAAAGATAAAATAATTCAGAGAAATCCTTGCTGGCTTTCATGGCCACAAGAATTGGAGTGGGATGAAAAAAGGGGGTGGGGCTTCGGGAATCTTCTGCTTGGCATTTCTACGTTAGCCAGATAGGCTAAAGGTTGTTCTTTTACGCACACACAAATCACTACCCGGCAGGCAGGCTGTCAGGTAATTCTACCCCAAGGACACACTTTTTAAAATAGCAGTTCAACCTCTTGCCTTGTCACCCTCCTGCACACCACCTGTACTTTTCATTTGGGGGGCTGTGTCACCTCATTTCCATGTGGCTCACAAGAACCGGTCGGGTGGGATCAGCAGGAACTGAAGATGTGACTCGGGCTGATAACCTCTGTTCTGATGTGATAGAATTTCCTTGAATTTCCCTGCAAATGAGGTGCTCAGAGAAGCACAATTTGAACAGAACCCTTTGTCAAAGTTTCTGCAACTTTGGGGAAAGGGGAGAAGACAGAACCTCAAATTCCCTTGAATCCTTTCTTCCTGGAGCCAGCTCTGAAAAGTTTCCCCATCATTGAAAAAGCCAGGAGAGGGTACTTGGAAAAAACAACTTCCCCTGCCCTGTCCCTCAGGAGCACAATTCCCTTTTGACATTTTGCTCGACTTAAAAAGCCCTGCGCGTTGACATCCTTAACAGAGTCACATTCCGAACACTTCAAGGATTCCTGGGAGGTCAGTCGTCACTGAGAGAAGAACAAGGGGTAAAAATACCATCTGGGCTCCCAGTGCGGCACCTCCGTGGTGTTGGGAAAGAACTCTGCTGGAGTCACCCCCAACTCCTAAAAAAAGACACACACACACACACACACACACACACACACACACACACACACACACACACACACCAGCACAAATTCCCTAGTGAGGTTTTCTGCTTGGCTGGCACACTGATCTCTTCTGATTTCTCTGTAGGAGCACTAATTGGTTTATGGCAAAGTTTCACCACCTCGGAACCACTGACATGTTATGTTGGCACAGAGAATTCCTTGCTGTGGGCTTGCTGTGCCTCAATAAGCAGCAGCCCAGGCCTCTCTCCATCCAATGCCATAGCATATCTCATGTCCTGTGGGGAAAAAAACAAAACAAAACATACACCCCAGATATTACCTGATGTTCCCTGGAGAATGGGGGGAACCTGGGTATGCCATGGGGTATGCCCATGTCAAGCAGGTAAACAAATAACTTACGCTTCTTCTGAGGCACCAGATACTGCCTAAGATTAAAAAAGAAATAGATTGTTTTTACCTTGAGCTTAGTCACAGGTATGAAGGAGCTAAAGAGAAGTCAGATAAGCGCCCTGGACTGAAATAATGGAAGAGCAAGGGGAGGAGAGATGGGTGAGAGAATGAGTGAGAGAATTGCTAGGTCCTTCTCCAAAAAGCGACATCTGTGAGAGGGCTGAGGAGAGAAAGAACCATTCCGGGAAGAAAGAGAAACTCAACCAATGAAGAGGGGATGTGAGGAAAACAATCCAGTTCCTGAGGGTTGGAACAAGAGGAGAAAAGGGTCTTTTCACCTAGTGTGGTCAGTAAACAGAAGGAAACATTGCCATCTCAATGCACAGGGTAGGCCTCAGAGAAGTCAATCCTGAAAGATCACAGGGTGAGCTCACCACAGGACACTTCCAAGGACAAACCTAGGTAAACCGGGGTGGTCAGAGTCTGGGGAAGGGCGGCTAAACATGGCAGGGAGTCGGAGAGATAGCATGGAGGTAAGGCGTTTACCTTGCATAGAAGGTCGGTGGTTCAAATCCCGGCATCCCATAAGATCCCCTGAGCCTGCCAGGAGTGACTTCTGAGTATAGAGCCAGGAGTAACCCCTGAGCGCAGCCAGGTGTGGACCCCCCCCCCCAAAAAAAAAAAAAAAAAGCTTTTGCTAATCTTGAAAAGAGAATGTTAGGGAACATAAGCTCCTGGCCATTAAAATAAATAAAGTTTTGCCTTGCATGAGGTCAACCCGGGAGGGACCTGGTTTATTCCCAGCATCCCATATGGTCGCCCAGTCTGCCAGGGGTGATTTCAGAGCACAGAGTCAGGAGTAACCCCTGACAGCTGCTGGGTGTGGCCCAAAAACCAATAATAAATAAATAAATGTTTTTAAAAAAATAAAATAAGATAAAAAAATTTCAGAGCTACACAGAAATAGTAGAGGAATTCAGGAGCCTGCTTTACCTGAGGCCAATTCAGACTCAATCCCCAGCTCTGTGTGGTCCCCTGGGCCAAAAGCTCTTCAAGTGCCAGTGCTAATAATAACACATGACTATTATGACACATAAAAGTGATCATAAACGGTTAATTATGATAATAAAAATAATAATGAGTAAAAATTCTATACACCCTAGGATGAGTATTATCTTCTGCTTTGCCCACATTTCCTGTGCTGAGTTCCTGTTTAAACAGGCTGCCACCCAACACAACCAGCTGTGTGTGCTCTGTGCACTCCCTCCGTGCACAGACTGATTCATCTTGCCTGTTGCAGGTCTCCTGCCCTCAAAATCTAAATTCCATCAGAGCAAAAGACTTTGTCTTTTTCATTTACAACTTTTTCTCAAGGTTCCAAAACAGTGTGTAGTATCTAATGGGTGCCAAGAAAGTTAGTGGAAGAGCAGGATAAACTGGAGAGGCGCTGGGAAACTTTTAGACACCCAGAAAACTTAGTGCCTACACTTTACTCTGCAAAGACGCCATTTAAAAAAAATTTCTTCTGGGGCCCGGAGAGATAGCACAGCGGCATTTGCCTTGCAAGCAGCCGATCCAGGACCAAAGGTGGTTGGTTCGAATCCCGGTGTCCCATATGGTCCCCCGTGCCTGCCAGGGGCGATTTCTGAGCCTAGAGCCAGGAGTTACCCCTGAGCACCGCCGGGTGTGACCCAAAAACTAAAAAAAAAAAAAAAAAAAAAAAAAAAAAATTCTTCTGGGGGCCAGAGTGGTGGCGCTAGATATAAGGAGTCTGTCTTGCAAGCGCTAGCCTAGGACTGACTGCGGTTCTATTTCCTGGCGTCTCATATAGTTCCCCACCCCCCAAGCCAGGAGCGATTTCTGAGCCATAGCCAGGAGAAATCCCT
Source organism: Suncus etruscus (assembly GCF_024139225.1). NCBI lineage: Eukaryota > Metazoa > Chordata > Mammalia > Eulipotyphla > Soricidae > Suncus > Suncus etruscus. The sequence continues at coordinate 19,849,963 of NC_064862.1, forward strand.
GAGCATCACCAGGAGTAACTCCTGGGTGTCACCGGGTGTGGCCCAAAAAACAAAAACAAACAAGAAAAACTATTGCCTTGCATGTAGCCAGCTCCTGGTTAGAGTCGATCCCCAGAGCTATATGTGTCCCCCAAATAATCCCGAAATAATCCCTGAGCAAGGTTTTTCATGGTCAGTACTAGGCTAGTGATGTCACCAAACCCCTAGGCCTGCTTCCCTATAGGAGAAGCACTTCCAGAACTCAGGATTCCCATTTTGCTCAAAACACTGTTTAGCTGGCAATATAATTAATCATGACATGGTACTAGAGCAATAGCACAACTGGGAAGGCGTTTGCATTGCACGTGGTCAACCCAGGTTCAATCCCAGCATTCCATATAGGCCCCTGAGTCTGCCAGGAGTGATTTCTGAGTGTAGAGCCAGGAGTAATCCCTGAGTACTGCCTGGTGTGGCCAAAAAATCTTCAACAAACAAAAAAGATGACTAAGATGTCATGTGACCCAGGGACCTTGGCTAGAATGAACTGAATGAAGAATGAGTCTCCAAACCATAAGTGCCTGTTAAAAGCTTATTTGTCTTCTATGATTCAGAGAGGAAATGGACTTCTGTCTAGTACAAGGAGGCTAGCTGGATGCCTCCTTTCTGCTTCCTGCCTGTCCTAAGGTGCTGCCCAGGTCCTTTCTCTTTTCTTTCTGACTGTGGCCTGACCTTTACACCTGGTTCCTCCTTTGGAAATGGGAACCTGTCCCTCTGGGGACTTGCAGTAACCCAGCCTGTGATTCAGCCCTGTCACCGAGAGGGGGAAAAGGAAATCAAGCTCACTAACTCAGTTCATCAATGCAGCAGATAGCTGTGAACTCTTGCTGCTTTCTTCAACTGTTTATTTCTCATTTGGGTTGAGAATTTGGAAATACTGTGAAGGGTGTGATCAACAAGTAATTGCACTTAGAATGATCTTTATAAAACTCTGAGAGACACACTGAGGACAGGCCCTTGGGCAGACAGAGCTCAAATTTCTGCTGCAGTCAGTGCTTTAGCTTCAATGCAACTGAGTCCGGAGGATTCTTGACCAGGGCAGTTTGTGATGGCCACAGTTTTCCAGCAAGATCTCAACTGGCAGGGACCTGAGTACAAGGGCCTCTGGGGCGGGCCTTGACCTAATCCATGTGAACACAGCTTTGACCTCTGCCAGCTGCTGGGACAGGAATTAGGTGACTGGGGAAAAGCTGGTCTGTCCGGGGGAAGGCTGACAGTCTCCCAACTGCAGGGCTTTCCGTTTATAAGCCTTTAGGCTCTGAAGGGTAAGACAACTTTGTTTCCTGTATCACCTCTTTCAGCAAAGTTTTTCACTGTCCTTTAAACAATAAATGCTGCTTAATTTTTTTAGCCAAGTCCAGTAATATTCAGGGGCTACTCCTACCTTTGCTCAAGGTGCTGTGTAATTCTATAGCATGGACAGAATTCCTTTCCTGGGCCAGTACCCTTTCACAGTGATAGGGAGTTTGCCTTTCATGCGGCTGACACAGGAGGGACCCAGTTCGATTCCCGGCATCCCATATGGTCTGCCAGCCTGCCAGGGGCGATTTCTGAGTGCAGAGCCAGGAGTGGCCCCTGGGCACTGTGGGTTGTGGCTCAGAGATCAATCAATCAATAAAGTTTATAAAAAAAAAAAAAGAAAGTTCACACCCCCAAAGTGTTCTTCAGTTCCTAGTCCTGAGGTTGGTCCTGAACTGGCCCCTAGCAGGGCTGATCCCGTGACTGTCAGGTTCTGAAAAGCTTCCTCTACCACTGTGATCCCTAATTGGCTCCTATTGTTCATTGCTGAAGCCTGTTTCATGGTTTCCAATTGGGGAAATCCTGACTCTAATTCTGTCCTTAGAATGGGCTATGTTTTAATAATGAAAACAAAGGATAGAACAGGATCTTTGTTAAGCTATGGACATGCTTCATTGAGGATTGAGGTAGAGGAAGCTAACAACACCAAAAAGCTAAAGAAGGCAGTGAGAGAAGGTTGCTGCCTTTGTCTCTGGTGAACTGGTTTGCTCAGGAAATCCCGGAGGAACAAGATTTATTAAAATATGCTACTGTCACATGAGCAGATCAGAGCAGCATTCTTCAGGATGGCCAAGAAGTAATCTCAGTGTCCTTCAATGAACAGATAAACAAAATAAACAAATATGGTAAATATACAACAGAATATTAGTCACCCATAATAAAAGAAGGGTCTCACAGATGCTAAACAAAGATATGCTTTTTTTTTTTTATTGCCACACTGGGCAATACTCAGGGGTTACTCCTGACTCTGCACCCAGGAATCACTCCTGGTAGTGCTCTAGAGACCAAATGGGATGCCAGGGGTCAAACTTGGATTGGCTGTGTGCAAGGCAAGAGACCTGCCTGCTGTACTATCACCCTATATAAATAGTTGAGAGCATGACACTAAGTGAAATAAGGCAGCCTCAAAAAGATAAATACTGGGGCCGGAGAGATAGCATGGAGGTAGGGCGTTTGCCTTGCAAGCAGAAGGACAGTGGTTTGAATCACGGCATTCCATATGGTCCCTGAGCCTGCCAGGAACGATTTCTGAGCATAGAGCCAGGGGTAACCCCTCAGTGCTGTCGAGTGCAACCCAAAAACAAAAAAACAAAAATGATTTTGTTTATATAAAAAACCTAGAGGAATTGGATTCATAGAGAGAAAATGTGGAGTGCCGGTTGGCAGGGGCTGGAAGGCAGAGGAAATGGGAGTTACTGTTTAATGTGTCCTGAGCTTTAGTTTTGCAAGATGAAAAGAGTTCTGTAGGTGATGGAGGTAATGGTTGCACAACAGCTTGAATGTTCTCAATGCCACTGACCTGAGCGCTAAAAAAATGGTGTCTTAAGGGCCAGCATAGTCACTTAAGAGCCATAACCGCATACCGCCTCCACCTGACTAGCACTACTAGGTACAGCTCTGGGCAACCCTAAATACCGCCTGGAGTGCACCTACCAACTAACTAAAGAAAATGGCATGTAAAATTGTATATTATGCATGATTTTACTACAATTAAAATATCTTTAAAAGGCTAATGCTGGGGCCAGAGTGATAGCTCAGAGGCAGGGTGTTTGCCTTGCACGCAGCTGAACAGGATGGACCAGATGGTACCCAGTTCCATCCCCAGCATCTCAAATGATCCCCCAAGCCTGCCAGGAGCGATTACTGAGTACATAGTCAGAAGTAATAAATAAATAAATAAATAAATAAATAAATAAATAAATAAATAGTTAATAAATAAATAAAAGGCTAGTGCTGCACTGGAGAGATAGCACAGTAGGTAGGGCAGTTGCCTTGTATGTGACTGACCTGGGTTGAATCTCCGGCATCCCATATGGTCCCCTGGAGTGAGACCTCCAGGAGTGAGCTCTGAGCACAGAGCCAGGAGTTAGCCTTGAGCTTCATAGGGTATGGCTCCAAAATAAATAAAATTAAAAATAGGGGCCAGAGTGATAGTGCAGTCGCTAAGGCACGTAGCCAACTCGGGTTAGGTCCTCGGCATCCCATATAGTCAATCTCCTGAGCACCATCAGGAGTGATAGCTGAGTGCAGAGCCAGGAGTAACCTGAGCGCCGCCAGGTGTGATCCCCAAAAAACAAGCAGGGGTCGAATCGATAGAGCAGCAGTAGGGTGTTTGCCTTGCACTGGGCTGACCCAGGACAGACCGTGGTTCGATCCCCAGCGTCCCATATGGTCCCCCAAGCCAGGCACCAGCTGTGGTCCAAAAACCAAAAAACAAACAAACATAAAGAAAACGTTTAAATACAAATATAAGTCCTAGCTTTAGGTAAAATAGCTATATCTAAAGATAAGGGTCTGTACCAAGAGTACAAAAAAGGATTCTTTCATATTAGTAAAGAAAAAGGGGGACAGAGAGATAGTGCAGGGGGGAAGGTACTTGCCTTGGGACCTGGCTTTGATTCCTGATATATATGATCCCTTGAGCATCTCGAAGAGTGACCTCTGAGCACAGAGCTAGGAGTAAATTCTGAGCATGCTGGGCAAGCACACACGCACACACACCAAAATAACTCAAACATTTAAAAGTAAACTTAAAGGACTGGTGGTGTGGGGGAATAGCTTAAATACCTGATGCTTTGATGCTGTAGCTCTAGTTTCTTTTTTTTTTCTTTTTTCTTTTTAGATCACACCCAGCAGCAATCTGTGCTCAGAAATTGCTCCTGGAAGACTAGGGTGACCATATGGGATGCCAAGAATTGAACTGGGGTCTGTCCTAGATTGGCCGTGTTCAAGGCAAATGCCCTACCCCTGCCCTACCCTCTGGCACCTGTAGCTCTAGTTTCTATCGCCAGCATCACATGGTACCCAAGTACTGCCAAGAGTAATCCTGAGCACTGAGTCAGGAGTAACCCCTGAGCACTTCAGCGTTTGTCTTCTTCCCCAAGATGAAATAAATACAACAAAAATGTAGATTTATAGGTGAAAGGAAGTAAGGGAGAAAAGAGGGAAAGCATGAAGCAAGGTAGTAAGAAAGGTTAAAAAAAAAAAGAAAAGGGGGAAAGGGGAGTGCAATCAAGAATTATGTCTTATCAAGCCAAAAAGAGGGTTTTTTGTTTCTTTTTTTTTTTTTTTTTTGGTTTTTGGTTTTTGGGCCACACCCGGCGGTGCTCAGGGGTTACTCCTGGCTGTCTGCTCAGAAATAATTCCTGGCAGGCACAGGGGACCATATGGGACACCGGGATTCGAACCAACCACCTTTGGTCCTGGATCGGCTGCTTGCAAGGCAAATGTCGCTGTGCTATCTCTCTGGGCCCTGTTTCTTTTTCTTTTTATTCATTTTTATTTATTTTTATTTTCTGGTTTTTGGGTCACACCCTACAGCACTCAGGGGTTATTCCTGGCTCCACGCTCAGAAATCGCTTCTGGCAGGTTCGGGGGACCATATGGGATGCCAGGATTCAAACCAATGACCTTCTGCATGAAAGGCAAATGCCTTACCTCCATGCTATCTCTCTGGCCCCCTATTTATTTTATTTTTATTGGGACCACACCTAGAGATGCTCACTCAGATTTACTCGTGGTTCTGCATTCAGGAATCACTCCTGGGGGAATTCAGGAGACCATATGTGATGGCAGGGATCAAACCTATGTCAATGACATGAAAAGCAAGCACCTTCCCTGATATACTATTGCTCCAGCCTAGGCATGTGGAAATTTGAAAAGAAATTATATAAGCTTTTCTTTTCTTTTTTGGGGGGTGGGTGGGGGTGGGGTGGGGTAGCACACCCTTAAGTGCTCAGGGCTTATTCCAGACCAGAAATTACTCCTGGCAGACTATAGGATCATATGGGGCATCAGGATTCAAACCCAGGCCTGCTACTACATGCCTTAACCACTATACTATCTCTTCCTGCACCTACACTTTTCTTTTTATTCCTTCCCAAAACATGTTCATGGTTTCTCTCTTTTCTGAGTTTAACAATAGAACGGATATTGCTCCTTCCTATTCTCTCTTTTACTTTTAACCTTTGATTTTTGGGCCATGCCTGGTGGCACTCAGGGGTTATTCCTGGCTCTGTGCACAGAAAATACTCCTGACAGGCTCAGAGGACCATATAGGTGCTGAGTATAGAATCTAGTGTATTCGATCCACTATCGCTCAAGCCCCTCTTTTTTTTTTTCTTTTCTTTTCATTTGTTTTTGGGCTGCACCTTGCAGTGCTTAGAGGCTACTCCTGGTTCGGATGTTCAGGAGTTGCTCCTGAAGGTGCTTATGGAACTATATGAGGTACTAGGATTGATCCTGGACCTTCCACAGGCAAAACATGTATTCAGCCTATTGAGTTAGCTCTCCAGCCTTCTAAGTTCTGTTTTTTCCTTTGCCATCCTCCCTGATTGCACAGAGTTCTTAGTTAATAAATTTTACTAACTGATTTCTAGGGAATAACAAAAATACATCAAGTAGCCTTGATTTGTGTTAAAAATGGACTCATTTAAAAGAGCAGACACAGGGCCCGGAGAGATAGCACAGCGGCGTTTGCCTTGCAAGCAGCCAATCCAGGACCAAAGGTGGTTGGTTCGAATCCCGGTGTCCCATATGGTCCCCCGTGCCTGCCAGGAGCTATTTCTGAGCAGACAGCCAGTAGTAACCCCTGAGCACCACCGGGTGTGACCCAAAACCCAAAATAATAAAAATAAATAAAAAGGACAGACACATAAATTTCTCTGACATGTTAGAGAGGAAACCATAAGCTGGTCAAGCTGGTTCAGAGCATTTTAAGGAAGTAGAAATTTGAGGAAGAAGGAAACATTCAAAACAAGCTAATCTCTGTAGAACAGTTAGGCCTATAAACTTCGGGGTTCTTTTGTAGGGTGGATATTAACTTATAATTAGTAGTGCTCAATTGCTAATCCTGGTTCTTTGCTCAGGGATCTCTCTTAGCAGTGCTCAGGAAACCATATATGGTCATGGGGATTGAATCTGGATCCACTTTGTACAAGGCAGACCTTTAATCTCCACACTATCACTCTGGTGCCAGGGTTTTTTTGTTTGTTTGTTTGTTTGTTTGTTTTGTTTTGTACAGAAGAGAAGAAATTTGAAATGCTAAAGTACACAAATCTAAACCTTTAGTCAGTAGTTGGGTAAACAAAAGGACTTCAAAGGCCATTGTACCCAACCTGGCCTTCCTGGTACATTTTTGTTTGTTTGTTGTTTTGTTTATTTTTGGGCCACACCCGGTGGCGTTCAGGGGTCACTTCTGGCTCTGCGCTGAGAAACCACTCTTGGTAGGCTTGGGGGATCATATGGGATGCCGGAGTTTGAATCACTGTCTGTCCTGGATTGGCTGCGTGGAAGGCAAATGCTGTGCTATCTCCCTGGCCCCTCCTGGTACATTTCTTTTTTTGGGGGGAGGGGGGACACACCCATTTGATACTCAGGGGTTACTCTGGCTAAGCGCTCAGAAATTGCTCCTGGCTTGGGGGGACCATATGGGACACCGCGGTCCTTCCTTGGCTAGTGCTTGCAAGGCAGACACCTTATCTCTAGCGCCACCTCTCCAGCCCCCTTCCTGGTACATTTCTTTTTTTTTTTTTTTTTTGGGGGGGGGGTTTGGGCCACACCCGTTTGACGCTCAGGGGTTACTCCTGGCTATGTGCTCAGAAATCGCCCCTGGCTTGGGGGGACCATATGGGACGCCAGGGGATCGAACCACGGTCCGTTCCTTGGTAGCGCTTACAAGGCAGACACCTTATCTCCAGCGCCACCTTCCCGGCCCCTGTTTCTAATAAAGTTTTATTGGGGCATAAAACTTTAAATGCCTTCACTTATAGATGGTCTAAGATTGTGTTTCTTTTTCTACGAGGATAAAGCTGAGAAGGTGACAAAGATCAGAAAGTCTAAAAAACTGAAATCATTTTTAACTGAATCTTCACAGAAAAAAATTTTTTTTTGATTTTTGGGTCACACCCGTTAGCAGTCAGGGGTTACTCCTGGCTCTAGGCTCAGAAATCGCTCCTGGCAGGCTCAGGGGACCATATGGTATGCCGGGATTTGAACCACCGTCCTTCTGCATGCAAGGCAATCGCCCTACCTCCATGCTATCTCTCCAGCCCCAATATTTTTAATTGTTATCTTTTGTATTTTTGTTTTATTTGGGGTGGTCTAGCCCCTGACTGAAAATTCTTTTTCTGTTTTGTTTTGTTTTGTTTTGTTTTTGGCCACACCCAGGGGTGCTCAGGGGTTACTCTTGGCTCTGCGTTCAGAAATCGCTCCTGGGTAGGGGGACCTCCATATGGGATGCCAAAAATCAAACCCGGGCCCTCCTAAGCAGACTGCATGCAAGGCAAATGCCCTACCGCTGTGCTATCACTCTGGCCTAGGAATATACCCTAGGAACACAAAAATACAATACAAAAACCCCTTCCTTACACCTATATTCATTGCAGCACTATTTACCATAGCAAGACTCTGGAAACAACCAAGATGCCCTTCAACAGACGAATGGCTAAAGAAACTGTGGTACATATACACAATGGAATATTATGCAGCTGTCAGGAGAGATGAAGTCATGAAATTTTCCTATACATGAATGTACACGGAATCTATTATGCTGAGTGAAATAAGTCAGAGAGAGATATAAAAACGCAGAATGGTCTCACTCATCTATGGGTTTTAAGAAAAATGAAAGACATTCTTGCAATAATAACTTTCAGACACGGAAGAGAAAAGAGCTGGAAGTTCCAGCTCACCTCAGGAAGCTCACCACAAAGAGTGATGAGTTTAGTTAGAGAAATAACTACATTTTGAACTGTCCTAATAATGAGAATGTATGAGGGAAATGGAAAGCCTGTCTAGAGTACAGGTGGGGGTCGGGTGGGGAGGAGGGGGATTTGGGACATTGGTGATGGGAATGTTGCACTGGTGATGGGTGGTGTTCTTTACATGACTGAAACCCAAACACAATCATGTATGTAATCAAGGTGTTTAAATAAAATATAAAAAAAAACCATTGGATCATGTGAATTCCCTTTCAGAAAAATAATACATATTTACCAAAATGAAAAAAAAAATTTATAAAAAAAAAAGAAAATTCTCAAATTCTCCCATCTACTCAAAGTGCCTCCTTCTTCATTTATGACTCTCTGAATGCCTCTCAAGCTCCTAATCCTTTCCTCTAAGCTTGGCATTTATGAAAACCTTAGAAACACTTGAAAGAGGTTTTTTTTTTTTTTTTTTTTTTTGTGGTTTTTGGGTCACACCCGGCAGTGCTCAGGGGTTATTCCTGGCTCCAGGCTCAGAAATCGCTCCTGGCAGGCACAGGGGACCATATGGGACGCCGGGATTAGAACCGATGACCTCCTGCATGAAAGGCAAACATCTCACCTCCATGCTATCTCTCCGGCCCGAAAGAGGTTTTTTTATTCTGAGTCAAATCCCAGGTGAGGAACAAGGTTTTGGCGACAAAGGGCGCCACCTGCAGGGAAGAAGGGAAACTACAAGAGTCAGAGCTGCAGAGCTTCCTGAGAAATGCACAATCAACGTGGAAGGGTTCCAGTGAATATTCTTTTTTGTTTGTTTGTTTGTTTTTTTGTTTTGTTTTTTTCGAGTCACACTCGGCAGCGTTCAGGGGTTACTCCTGGCTTTAAGCTCAGAAATCCCTCCCGGAAGTCCCAGGGGACCACATGGGATGCCAGGATTTGAACCACTGTCCTTATGCGTGCAAGGCAAATGCCTTACCTCCATGCTATCTCTCCGGCCCCCGAATTATTTTTTTTATAAAAATTACTTATTTAAAGTTGACATAGTTTATCACAATACATATGTTTCCAGATAAGTGAAAGCAAAGTTATTGAAAAAAAATAAAAAGAAAGAAAAGAAAAAAAGTAGCAAGCACATTGAGAAAATTATTGTCTATCCAATGAAGCAAAGTAACACAATGGTAGAAAGTTTAGTAAAAAAAAGTTTAATAAGCTCTTGTTATCTTCCATTCTATTAAATTGGGGTGTTTCTTGAGGGAGGACAGCATCAAACAAATGAAGTTGTCCGGAAACTCAAAAAGCATTATTACTGATACTATGACTTTTATTTTCTTTCTTTAGTTTTAATTTTTAATTGAAACCATTGTTATTTATGAAGTTCTTCATAGTTGGGTATCAGGTATACAAATGTTTCAGGGCCAATCCCACCATCCGTGCCAATCTCTCTCCACCATTGTTCCCAGTGTGTATCCCCTGCCATCATCATCCCTGTCCCACAGCCTGCCAGCATCACAGACCCATTTTAAGCTTGGATTGTTAAAATTTGGGTCTCATAATTTCATTGTTGTTGACTCTGGCTTGAATATTTATTCCTGTCCTTTCTTTTGCTTTTTGTTTTGCTTTGTTTTGGGGTCACACCCAGCGGTGCTCAGGAATTACTCCTGGTTCTACACTCAGAAATCGTTCCTGGCAGGCTTGGGAGATGGTACAGGATGCTGGGGTCTGTCCTAGTTCAGCAGCATGCAAGGCAAACACCCTACTGCTGTGTTATCACTCCGGCTCCTGACCTTTGGAGGTTTTTTTTTTTTGGGGGGGGGTCACACCCGGCGGTGCTCAGGGGTTACTCCTGGCTGTCTGCTCAGAAATAGCTCCTGGCAGGCACGGGGGACCATATGGGACACCGGGATTCGAACCAACCACCTTGGGTCCTGGATCAGCTGCTTGCAAGGCAAAGGCCGCTGTGCTATCTCTCCGGGCCCTGGAGTTTGTTTGTTTGTTTGTTTGTTTTTATAGTGAATGTGTTTTAATTTATCTTGGTGTTCTCATTGTGCACATACTGTAGTTCAGCTACAGCCTTTACTTCCAGGTATATTCTTCATTGGGCCTCAATTTCCTTCTATACAACATACTCTTGTTCTGGAAGGCAGTGTACTTCTCATCATTCTTTCTGTCCAGAAAGCAACCGAAGACAAAGCCCGCAGGGACAATATGTGCACCCAATATTCCCGTACAAGCTGGAGTATGTTCATCATGAAAGCTGCAGCCAAGGCGCCAACCACGACCCCAACCTGGGCCAAGGGCAGCGACCACCTTTGGAGTTTTTAAGTGCCCAAAGTCATGCCAGCCACACAGTTTCACACTCTTACCCCATTTTATGAATGAACACTGAATACAGAAAATACCTCAGTTAACACAATGGCAGAATTTAGGGTTGAAACCCAAATACTGCAGCTCTAAGGGGCTGGAGAGATTGTGTTGCAGGCAGGGTACTTGTACTTCCTGTATTTGGAAGAATAATCACAATGTATTTTCTCTTGAAAGAATCTATTTTTCTTAGCTCTATCCTTTTTTATCTGGAAGTAATCGATCTCTTAAAGCTGTTATGCAAAGCCATGGAGTGAAATTTACTCTTCAAATAAGCAAATGTTTTCCTTCTTAGTGTAATTTGACCTGTACATTGTTTGAGACTACATGTACCCTCCCTCCAAAAAAAAGAAATCTTTGTCTGAAATTGAAATAGAAAGAGCCATTCTCTATTTCATCTGGCCAGCCACATCTTGAGAACCAAGGTTATCTGCAGTGAGTTGATACTGATGGATTGGATTGGCAAGACTTGGGTATTAATTTGATGGAATTCACAAGTAATATTCATAAAGGGACAGTGCCATTTTAGTCCTTTTTTAAACCAACCTAGACAAAACTTACTTTTAGTATCTCTTTCTCTCTCCTCACCACCAGTGCAGTGACTATAAAGTAGAGATTTGAGCATTTTGAGGCTGGGAATTCAGTTCCATTCCATGAGGGTGTTTGTCTTAATAAACCTGATGTTTCTTCCATACTGCAAGTTTTTCTTTTTTTTGGGGGGGGGGGTCACACCCAGCAGCGCTCAGGGGTTACTCCTGGCTCTATGTTCAGAAATCGCTTATGGCAGGCTTGGGGGACCATATGGAATGCCGGAATTCGAACCACCATCCTTCTGCATGCAAGGCAAATGCCCTACCTCCACGCTATATCTCTGGCCCCATGCTGCAAGTTTTTTATGATCTTCATAACTGTGTTCCTGTTTATCAGATTGTGGGTCTCAACATGAGGGTATGAAAACAGGCTGCCACAGGCAAGGATGTTTTGGCTAAGGGTTCATTTCATATTGAGTTGGGCTCTGTTTTCACATTCTTTCCCCAAAACACGTGGATTAACAGAAGGAACGTGTTGCCTTAAAACAAGCTGGAACAGAAATGCCTGACCCCAAGACAGGGCACAAGAAGCAGGTCCAGACCTCAAGAAGAATTCACTGCCAAGTTGCCAGGAAGAGGTGAATAAAAGCGGAACCACCTGCAGCTCCTGAGAACACAGAGAAAACATGTTTACAACACAGAAGCAGAAATAGAAGTGGGGGGAGAAGAGAGCAGCGTTTCACAATGGAGCTCAGAGTTGCACCTCACTTCTATTGTCTGAGGCAAAAAACGAACAATTCATTTCTTCACCATTCAATTTATGCCTATATATTTATTTATTTATTTATTTATTTATTTATTTATTTATTTATTTATTTATTTAGTGTTTTGGGCCACACTCAGTGACTCTCAGGGGTTACGCCTGGCTATGTGCTCAGAAATCACTCCTGGCTTGGGGGACCATATGGGACACCGGGGTATCGAACCAGGGTCTGTCATAGTTTAGACACATGCAAGACAAATGCCCTACTGCTTGTGCCATTGCTCTGGCCCCATTTGCCTATGTTTTTAATAGGAAAAATAAAGATACCTTATTTTAGGTAGCTTAGAAGGCACAACAGGAGGAGGAGAGGTAAGGGAGAAGGGGAAAAAGAAGGAGAAAGAGAAAGATAAGGAGAAGGATAGAAGAAGAAGGAGCATCTGGGGAGGGAGATAGCTCAGTGGTCTAGAGTACATGCTTTGCATTTTGCAGGTAGGAGCCCCAGGTTTGATCCTTGGCACCACATGATCCCTGAACATTGCAAAAAGTTACAGTGAGCACTAAGGTGGAGTAGCTGCCAGCATCACCTAGTGAAGTGCTCAAACAAAAAAAACAACTAATGGGGCTGGAGCGATAGCACAGCATTAAGGCGTTTGCCTCGCACACAGCCAACATAGGACAAACCCAGGATCAAATCCCAGCATGCTGAGCCTGCCAGGAGTGACTTCTGAGTGCAGCCAGAAATGACCCCTAAGTGCCACTGGTGTGACCCAAAAAAAAAAAAACAAAACAAAAAAAAGAAACAACAAAAAAAAAGAAGTGACAAGCAATAACAGCCACTTTATCCATGGAAGACCAAACCAAGAATTTCAAGAAGCTGAATTGTATTGATGTTTTCCAATGTTGGCCCAGACTATGAGAGCTGAGAATACCAATTATCCTAGAGTAACAGAAGTATATTTTAAATCACAAACACTTATGCTCAACCCAAATGCAGTGATTTTGGACAAAGTATAGACCTTACTCTCGGGCTTTCTATGTGTCCTTTATTTGGGGGGGGGGTTGTTTTTGAGCTACAACAGGCAGTATTCAGGGGTTACTACTGCCTCTGAGCTTAGAGATTACTCCTGGAAGGCTCAGGAGAACAGATGGGATGCAGGAGATCTAATCCGGGTCAGATGGAGGCAAGGTCAATGCCCTACCAGCTGTGTTATCTATCACTCCAGGCTCTATATGTGTCCTTCTGTCTGATTGAGGTAGCTTGCCATGGTCAGGGAAGGCAGAAGGAAGAAAGAATCTTCAGTGGTGGAAGATGGAAAAAGCCTGAAAGAAGGCTGGGGACAGTGAAATGCTGTTAGGGGTTTGCAAAAAAATATGATCTGAGTTTCTGCAACTCTTGTCATTCCACGACATCCCTATTCTGACTTTTTATAAGATATCACAAAATTATTTGAGGTCCATCTACCAAGTATTTGAAATTGAACGTATTTTTTAAAATTTGTTTTGTTTTTGTTTTGGGCCACACCCGGTGATGCTCAGGGGTTACTCCTGGTTACGCACTCAGAAATCGCTCCTGGCTTGTGGAACCATATGGGACGCTGGACCACGAACTGCGGTCCATCCTGGGTCAGCCACGTGCAAGTCAGGCGCCCTACCACCTGTGCCACTGCTCCGACCCCTGAAATTGAACTTAATGGGTGCTGCATCATCATTCAAACATTCTAGTGGCAATGGGAACATGACAGGTGAGACTTGAAAGGATGTCAGAGGTCATTTAACCATAGACAAAAGATAATGTCAAGGTAAGATCACTTTTGGGGTGGAGTGATAGCATAGAAGGTAGGCCATTTGCCTTGCAGGCTGCTGACCCAGGACCAACTTGAATTTGATCCCTGGCATCCCATATGATTGTGATTTCTGAGAGCAGAGTCAGGAGTAACCCCTGAGTGCTGATAGATGTGGCCCAACCCCACCCCAAAGATAAGATCACTTTTTTTTTTTTTGGAGGAGCACATCTGGCAATGCCATGGAGTTACTCCAGGCTCAGCCCTCAAAAGTCCCTCCTGGGGCCCGGAGAGATAGCACAGCGGCGTTTGCCTTGCAAGCAGCCAATCCAGGACCAAAGGTGGTTGGTTCGAATCCTGGTGTCCCATATGGTCCCCGATGCCTGCCAGGAGCTATTTCTGAGCAGACAGCCAGGAATAACCCCTGAGCACTGCCGGGTGTGACCCAAAAACCAAAAAAAAAAAAAAAAAAAAAAAAAAAGTCCCTCCTGGCAGTGTTTAGGGGACCATATGGAATACCAGAGATTGAAACTGGTATGCAAGGCAGGCGCCCTACATACTGTACTATTCTTCTGGTTCCAAGATTAACTTTATTTGAAATGGAACTAGAAGTAATAACTATAATAGAATTTAAGTGTATTTTGTCCTTGTTCTCTCGGTGTTGTTGGGTGACTTGGGCTCTCTCTCTCTCTCTCTCTCTCTCTCTCTCTCTCTCTCTCTTCCTCCCTCCCTCTCTCTCTCTCTTCCTCCCTCCCTCTCTCTCTCTCTCCTTCCTGCTGTGAGCCAAATTTTGTTTGCAGTTCTCAGCACCTGCAAACAGGTCCTTCGTGGAGTTCGGGAAAAATTCCACGGAGGAGTAGGTGGGCACGCGGAATGGCGAATGACGGAAATATATTGTAAAAATGAATGAAACCACACAGATAGTATGGGGACTCACGTTTACAAGGAACGAGAGACAATTTTATTTTTTAAGCTGGCAGCTTTTAAAAGGTAGAGGCAGGAAGGCAGATGCAAATTCTAGGCATCAAAGAGGCTGGGAGAAGAATGAAGGGACTTTGGCTTAAATTAGCATTTTAAAGAGCTGATGCTGAAGGTGAAAAGGGAGCTTGTAATTAACAGGGAAGTTGGAAGAGTAAGGAATGTTTCAGAGTTTGGGGGAAAAGTGAAAATTACTTTGTTTTGAGCTAAGTTATGGAAAAATCTGTTTCTTGGCGCCAAGGTAGCAAAAATTACAGGGAGCTGTTAAATGGGAGACTTTTGGCTGGATTGATTGCTGTCCTTTGTTGTAGGAAGAAATTACTAAGGCCTGATTTCTTTTTTTTTTTTTTTTTTGGTTTTTGGGCCACACCCTGTGACGCTCAGGGGTTACTCCTGGCTATGCGCTCAGAAGTTGCTCCTGGCTTCTTGGGGGACCATATGGGACGCCGGGGGATCGAATCGCGGTCCGTCCTAGGCTAGCGCGGGCAAGGCGGGCACCTTACCTCCAGCGCCACCGCCTGGCCCCATAAGGCCTGATTTCTAATAAAGGTTTAAAATAAAGAGAGAGATAGTTATAGCCACTATTTAGAATTATTGCCAAACCCTCCACGCAAAGGGTCAAGTGATTTTGACTGCTCTAAGCGGGCCTTTTTGGCAAATAATTCCTTTTCAGGAGAGCACTACACTTTGGTGTGTGCTTCTCCTGAGTGGGGGATGTGGCACCTTCCCTCCCTCTCTCTCTCTCTCTCCCTCCCTCTCTCTCTCTCTCCCCTCCCTCCTTCTCTCTTTCTCTCTCTCATACACACACACACACACACACACACACACACACACACCTGGAAATCACTTGCAGCACCAAAGCACACAGACACAGAGAGGAGCTGCCAGGAGCTCACTTAGGGCATGTGGGGTCCTGGGATTGACCTCAGCAGCCTTACATTTAACTGGAATTTTTCTTTTTGGTTTCTTTTTTTGGCCCACACCCAGTGGCACACAGGGGTTACTCCTGGCTCTACACTCAGAAATCGCTCCTTGCAGGCTTAGGAGACTATATAGGATGCTTGGAATAAAGCATAGGCCTGTCCTGGGTCAGCTATGTGTAAGGCAAACACACCACAGCTGTGCTATCATTCTGGCCCCATTAACTAGAATTTTATTTTATTCATTATTGTAGTTTATTTTGTTGTGAGAGCTTCATCTCGGTGGTTTTTTGTTTTTTTTTTTTTTTTTGGAACCCTGGGCCTCCGTTTAAGAATTTTGTAACCTGTTATTGAACTGTGAAGAGTTCAAGGGTCAGCAAAATGGGGCCGGGCGGTGGCGCTGGAGGTAAGGTGCCTGTGCTAGCCTAGGACGAACCGCGGGTCGATCCCCCGGTGTCCCATATGGTCCCCCAAGCCAGGAGCAACTTCTGAGCGCATAGCCAGGAGTAACCCCTGAGCGTCACAGGGTGTGGCCCCCCCCCAAAAAAAAGGGTCAGCAAAATAGTCAATTCCGCCAGGCTGAAATATTATTATTAAAAGTCAGTTTGTTTATTTATTTATTTTTGTTTTTTTGGGCCACACCCATTTGATGCTCAGGGTTACTCCTGGCTAAGTGCTCAGAAATTGCCCCTGGCTTGGGGGGACCATATGGGACGCCGGGGGATCGAACTACTGTCCTTCCTTGGCTAGCGCTTGCAAGGCAGACACCTTACCTCTAGCGCCACCTCACCGCAATAATTCAGTTTAGATTGAATTTATTTCCTTAAGTCTTGTGGTCTCTATGTCATGTCATAGTTATAATAGATATACTTCATTCTCTTCGAAGACTTATAGGAGCCAGGGCGATAGTACAGTGGTAGGGGTTTGCCTTGCACGTGTCTGACCCAGGACGGACTCAGGTTCAATCCCTGGCATCCCATATGTTCCCAGGAGCCTGCCAGGAACAATTTCTGGGTGCAAAGCCAGGAGTAACCCTTGAGCACCACCGGGTTTGGCCCCAACCTCATATTTAGTAGCTTTAGAAGAGCCTAGCTGAATCAGGGCATTTGTCAAAAATATTGATTTCTGGCTTAAAAAAAAAAAAAAAGTACAAAGTCCCAAGAGAAAGAACCTGGAATTGCCCCTGGGCTTGATTGATTCCTCTAGCACTGCAGCCAGGCCACAGGTGGGATCAGGCCACGCCCCTTCCCTTCGCTGGACCCGTCCACTCTCGGCCCCGCCCCGCCCCGCGCAGAGTCTCGCGAGACCTCAGGAGTCGCTTCCCGTGATGCCCCGCGCCTCACCGCCGCTGTTGCCAGGCAACGCGCGCACTCGCTTCCGGCATCGCGAGATGCTGCTCGGCCATGGGCTGCGCGTATGCATCGCTGTCGCTTCTGCTGGCGCTCCTGGCCTGCTGCTGGGCCGCCGTGTGTGCTGAGGTCGGGGCCACCCCGCCGCTGCCGCCCGAGGGTCCGAACTCTACGGCTACGGAAGCAGCCCCGACGGCCGTTCGACCTTCCTCCTCGTCGCCCTGGCCCTCGCGCACCCCCAGGCTCCCCAGGCCCCCCCCTATCACGGACGGTGGGTACCGATGGCCCAGCACGGGGGCACCACGGTGGTGATCGTCGAGTTCGGACGCGCGTGTAACGATTAGAATGGAACATTAGAACGCATTATAGGGCCCGGAGAGATAGCACAGCGGCGTTTGCCTCGCAAGCAGCCGATCCAGGACCAAAGGTGGTGGGTTCGAATCCCGGTCTCCCATATGGTCCCCCGTGCCTGCCAGGAGCTATTTCTGAGCAGACAGCCAGGAGTAACCCTGAGCATCGCCGGGTGTGGCCAAAAACCAAAAAAAAAAAAAAAAGAACGCATTATAACATATTAATCATGTCATTATAATGCAATACTTAATCTTGTAATCTGACACACGATGTAACATGACATAATATTGCACCTGTACATGCATAGATCACGCATGTAACGTGTTGCATGCAGGCACATGTAATACATTACACCTAGGACGGTATTCCCTAGACGACTATATTCCATATAGCATTGCCTATGGTGTGATATTATGGTGTATTATTCACATTATAACAACATATTAGTTGTATTCTAAGTATGATGTGATATAAGCTCACACATGATGGGATGGTACACGTGATATTGCACATGTACATGCATGCATCATATGCAACATATTGCATGTATGCATATGTAATACATTGCACATATAACTATGTTACCTATAGTATTGCATATGGTACGATATATTATTTATTTACTATAATAATATATTATACTATTATAAAATAACAATTATGATATAATTGATGTGATATTATACACACTATTGTACGTGTACATGCATGTCATTACACATATAATATTTGTTTTTGGGCCATACCCGGTGGTGCTCAGGGGTTACTCCTGGCTGTCTGCTCAGAAATAGCTCCTGGCAGGCACGGGGGACCATATGGGACACCCGGATTTGAACCAACCACCTTTGGTCCTGGATCGGCTGCTTGCATGGCAAACACCGCTGTGCTGTCTCTCCGGCCCCATAATATGTTATTATAATTTATTAATATTATAATAATTATGATGTGATATAAAATATGATGGCAATGATTGTTCATGTTAATCGAGCATCCAGAGTGTGCAGGCAATCACTGGCTGTCTCGTAGGTATGAATTCTCTTAACTCTTGAGAGGGAATGATTTGCATTATAGATGGGAAAACAGCAGTAAGGGGAACAGATCTTTTTTTTTCTTGATTTTTGGGCCATACTCGGCAGTGCTCAGGGGTCACTCCTGGCTGTCTGCTCAGAAATAGCTCCTGGCAGGCACGGGGAACCATATGGGACACTGGGATTCAAACCAACCACCTTTGGTCCTGGATTGGCTGCTTGCAAGGCAAACGCCGCTGTGCTATCTGGGCCGGGAACAGATCTTTGAAAGTACTTGCAAACTTTTGTCTGAGTGTTAATGCTGAAGGCAATAATAAATCCTTTTCACCTTGCATCTTAAGAGGAAAGTAAATCAATAGCTCTTAGATTGTGGTTGGATTTAAATTTAAGTAAATTTAAGGTAAAGGGAATTTTTTTCCTATCAAAAAAATGCTTGTTGAGGCTGGAGCTGTGGTGCAAGCGGTTGGGAATTTGCCTTGCATGTCCTGACCTAGGACAGGCCTGGGTTCGATCTCCAGCATTCCATCCCATCCCCTAAGCCTGTCAGGAGCAATTTCTGAGTGTAGAGCCAGGAATAACCCCTGTGTGCCACTGGGTGTGGGCCAAAAACAAAAACAAAAACTTGCTTGGGGCCAGAGAAATAGTGTATTGCCCCAAGGCTGTGTGTGAAATATTGCGACTATTTTTCTGGGGTAAAGTTCATTACAGTGAGCAGTTTCTCAAAGGGGTTTTGACCTAAAAGACAAAATTCATGGGGACAGGAAGGACAACAGTTCAGTGGGTAGGACATTTACCTTGCATGTGACCAACCTGGTCCTATTCCCAGAGTTTCATATGATTCTTTGAGCACTGCCAGGAGTAATCTCAGTAGGCAGAGCCAGTTATAAGTCCTAAGCACCTCCTGGTGAGGCCCCAAAACAAAACAATAATTTGTGGGTGGGGGCCAGGGAGATTGTTCAGAGGGCTGGAGTGCATCCCCAGCACTGCTTTAGTCCTTGAGCACAGCTCCTGGAGTAGCTCTGTGGCTACTCCAGAATGTGGCTCCCATCCCTTAAATTTTTGGAGGCCACCCCTAATGTGATTGTTACACCAGGATTGTATCTGGAAGCTTGAGGCCTATATATGCGAGGAGTGAGCTTTCACTTTTTTGCTGTCACTTCAGGTGTTACCTAAACATTTTTTGGGGTGGGGGTTAGGCCACTCTCTGTGACGCTCAGGGGTTACTCCTGGCTGTGCCTCAGAAATCGCTCCTGGCTTGGGGGACCATATGGGACTCCGAGGGATCGAACCTCAGTCCATCCTAGGTTAGCCCTTATGGTGTCAGGCACATTCTGGGCCTTGATGCCTGCCTCGTACTCCTGTACTCACAGTTGCTGCTCTGTGCATCTGCGACCTATCTCCAGCTCAGTGTGATGTGAACTGCTGCTGTGATCCAGACTGCAGCCCCATGGACTTCAGTGTCTTTTCTGCCTGCTCAGTTCCAGTTGTCACGTAAGTTTATGGCATATGTAGCTTCGACTCAAAAATCCGAAGAGCAGAAATTAAAAATACTCTCAGGGCTGAAAAAGCCAATGGCTGGTTTTCCATCCCACAGAAGCCAGCCAGTCTAGGAGGGTCTCTATTTCTGTTTTCACCAGCTTGAGGATAGTGGAAGAGAGTGGAGGTTTTCTAAAAGAAAATCTTAGGAACCCCTGAGTTCAGAGAATGGCAATTTTTGTCTTGGGAATTAGTGTCATTTCAAGCGGAGTGGGGAAATACAACTTCTTTGTATAGCTTTTGTTGTGGAGACTGTATTTGTAACCAAAAATTAGATAGTCTGCAAAGCCTGGTGTGTATGATTTGTTCATCTACATTTCTTTTTCTCTATTTTTTTTATTTTTGTTTGCTTGTTTGTTTTTGGGCCACACCCAGTGGGTTACTCTTAACTTTAAGCTCAAAAATTGCTCCTGGCAGGTTCTGTTTGGGTTCTATTTGGGATATCAAGGATCGAACCCATAAGGACCATGTTCAAGGCAGGTGCCCTACCTGCTGTGCTGTGGCTCAGGCCCCACATCTACATTTCTTGCTTGTTTTTGTTTTTGGACAACACCTTGCAGTGTCCACTATATTTAAGCCTGAGATAACTGATTTAAATGTAGCCAGTTGTTGATTTAAGTTTAGCAATTTATAGCAGTTAGTATTCCATTACTTGATTGCTTTCTATACGTACATTATGTTTTCCCATGAGAAAATATTAACCAATGGGAAGTTGAATCTACTTCTAATGTAAAAGTGCTTAAGAGAATGAGGTGTTATCAATTTACTTTCCTGGCTCTTCATACTACATTGTGGTTCAAAAATAAAAAAAAATATGGGCCCGGAGAGATAGCACAAGGCGTTTGCCTTGCAAGCAGCCGATCCAGGACCAAAGGTGGTTGGTTCGAATCCCGGTGTCCCATATGGTCCCCCGTGCCTGCCAGGAGCTATTTCTGAGCAGACAGCCAGGAGTAACCCCTGAGCATCGCCGGGTGTGGCCCAAAAAAAAAAAAAATGGGCCGGGGTCCGGAGAGATAGCATGGAGGTAGGGTATTTGCCTTGCATGCAGAAGGATGGTGTTTCGAATCCCGGCATCCCATGTGGTCCCCGAGCCCACCAGGAGCGATTTCTGAGCGTAGTCAGGAGGAACCCCTGAGTGCTGCCGTGTGTGACCCAAACTCCCCCGCCCCAAATATACATATGGGTCCAGAGAGATAGCATAGCAGTAGGGCATCTGCTTTGCATACAGCCTATTCAGGACTGATGGTGGTTCAAATCCCAGCATCCCATATGGTCCCCCATGCCTGCCAGGAGCGACTTCTGAGCACAGAGCCAGGAGTAACTCCTGAGCGCTGCCCGGTGTGACCCAACAACAAACAAACAAACAAACAATGTATATGTAAATAAACAGATAAAAACCACCAAAAGCGGGCCAGAGAGCTAGTACACTGAGTAAGGGTCTTTGCATGTGGCCAGGTTTAATTCTTTTTTGTTTGTTTATTTGTTTTTGTTTTGGGGCCACACTCCGTGGCACTCAGGTTACTCCTGGCTCTGTGCTCAGAAATCACTCCTGGCAGGCATGGGGGCCATATGGCATGCTGGGATTCGAACCTGTTTGTCCTAGATCGGCTGCATGCAAGGCAAACGCCCTACCGCTGTGCTAACCCTCAGGCCCCAGGTTAAATCCTTGATAACTTATGTCCCTCTGAGCACTGCCAGGAGGGATCCTTGTACAGAGAGCTGTGAGTAAGACCTAAGTACAGCTGGATATGGCCCCCAAACCAAAAAAAGGGCTGGAGGATGTGCTTTGCCTGCTGGTACCCAGTATCATTTTCAGCATCTCATAGTCACCCAAGCATTACTAAAGTGACTTCTAAATACCAAGTCAGGAATAGCCCTTGAAACCTAGCCCTTCTCCCCCCAAAAAAGGTTGTTATACATTAAAATCATCTAGTATAGTCCTGCAAAAACATTTAATGATGTGGAAAATAGTAGGTACTACATATGAGACAGGCCCTAAAGCAATCTAGAATATGATCCCACTTTGTTTTCTCTCTCCATTGCATGTCAGAATTTGTATCAAATTGATTAGGGTTTGTCAAATCTGGGATTGATTGAATATATGTAACTTGTGGACAACTTTATATTTTCTTGTTTTTCATGATCCTTTGAAAAGAACTTTTTATGGGGCCAGAGAAATAGCATGGAGGTAAGGCGTTTGCCTTTTATGCAGAAGGTCATTGGTTCAAATCCCGGCATCTCATGGTCCCCTGAGCCTGCCAGGAGCTATTTCTGAGTGTGGAACCAGGAGTAACCCCTGAGCGCTGCCGGGTGTGACCCAAAACCAAAAACCAACCCCCCCCCCCCCAAAAAAAAGAAAAGAACATTTTCTTAAAGAAAAGAGGTTTAGATTTTTGTTGTTGTTGTTGTTTTTGGGGGAGAGGGGGTCATACCTGGTGGCGCTAAGGGATTACTACTCCTGGCTCTGCACTCAGAAGTCGCTCCTGGCAGGCAGAGGAGACCATATGGGATGCTGGGATTCAAACCACCGTCCATAATGTGTCGGCTGCGTGCAAGGCAAATGCCCTATTGTTGTATTATCTCTCCAGCCTGAGAATTATTTTTTTATTTTTTATTATTTGGTTTTTGGGTCACCTGGCAGCAGTCAGGGGTTACTCCTGGCTCTACACTCAGAAATCGCTCCTGGCAGGCTCAGAGGACCATATGGGATGCCGGGATTCGAACTACCGTCCTTCTGCATGCAAGATAAATACCCTACCTCTATGCTATCTCTCCAGCCCCCTAGACCTGAGATTTATTACAGGCAATTTAAAAATGAAATTTTACAAAATTTATGTAATTGACTCAGAGTTTACAAGATATATTTATATCAAAATTGTACCCTTATCAGTAGTTCATATTGAGAAAAATTTCTTAAATTTCTTAATTTTTTACTGCTACTGGGAAAAGTTTCAAATGTCAAACTTTTTTTTTTTTGGTTTTTGGGCCACACCCAGCAGTGTTCAGGGGTTACTCCTGGCTGTCTGCTCAGAAATAGCTCCTGGCAGGCACGGGGACCATATGGGACACCGGGATTCGAACCAACCACCTTTGGTCCTGGATCGGCTGCTTGCAAGGCAAACGCCGCTGTGCTATCTCTCTGGGCCCAAATGTCAAACATTTTAACATCAAATTCAATTTAGGGGCCAGAGAGATAGCATGGAGGTAGGGCATTTGCCTTGATTGCAGAAAGACAGTGGTTCGAATCCCGGCATCCCATATGGTCCCCAAGCCTGCCAGGCACGATTTCTAAGCATAGTGCCAGGAGTAACCCCTGAGTACCACCAAGTGTGACCCCCTCCAAAAAAAAAGGGGGTGTTCAATTTAAGATCACATGTTTATAAATGTCCTTCATGATGGGTCTGGAGAGAATACAGTGGGAAGAGTGCTTGCTTTGTACTTGGTTGACCTGGATTTGATCCTTCACATCCCATATGATCCTCTGGACACCTCAAAGAGTAGTTCTGGGGTGCAGTCAGGGTGTGACCTAAAAATCAAATGAATGAAAAAATGTCCTTTATGTACTCCGTGAGCACAGCAATGACACAGGCATTGCCAGTTTTAGAATATTCTTGCTAAGATTGTGTGCACTTTCCTCAAAACTTTTTCTTTGAAAATTTCTAGGGGTGATCATCAGTTTTGTAGTCAAAAGGCAGCCATCTATTCCTTGAATTTTACAGCCAACCCATCTCAGAGAGTATTTAAAATTGTTGACCAGATCAATCCCTCGATATTCTGTGTTCATATTACAAATTGTAAGTACCTGATGGTGATATGCTTTGTGAAATTCTGAAAAGTGTCGTTAAAAGTCCTTTTATGGGGCTGGAGCAGTATTGCAAGCGGTAGGGCATTTGCCTTGCATGTGGCTAATCTTAACTGGACTGCAGTTCGATCCCCTGGCATCCCCCAAGCCAGGAGTAACCCCTAAGCATTACTGGATGTGCCCAAAGACAAAAACAACAAACAAAAAGAGAGAGAGAGAGAGAGAGAGAGAGAGAGAGAGAGAGAGAGAGAGAGAGAGAGAGAGAGAGAGAGAGAGAGAGAGAAATGGTGTTAGAGCCACTGAAAAGGGAGGAGGAGGAGGTGGGGGCAGGGGGGTGGGGGGGTCGGGCAGAGGAGGTGGGGTGGAGGAGAAGAAAACAACTTTAACCATAGCCCATATTTCTTCTAAAAACCAGTAGATAGGAGTAACCCCTGAGCATCACTGGTTGTGACTCAAGGGAAAAAAAGTCCTTTATGAAGAAATGTTCTTTTCAATGAGATTAAAAGCAGATGTCTGGGTTGGAAAGTGCCCTTTCAACTCCATTTTATAGATAAGAGCTGTGGCTTTGTGAGCATGCCAGATGGGGGGATGTGGCAAGATAAGACAGCAGGTAAGGTGCTTTCTTTGTAGGCATAGGACCTGAGCTTGATCCCTGACACCTGGTCTCCTGAATGCTGCCAACAATGATTTCTGAGTGCAAAGCCAGGAGTAACCCCCCTCAACATCATTAGATGTGCCCCCCCAAAAAAACCCAAAAATTAAAACAACCAAAATAAAAGTGATAGTGCATGGTTGTTATCTTTGAGATATACTTTATTTCAGAGCTGTTTGTGATATGCAGACATACATAAGGATCTTCTTGGCTATATACTCAGGGATCACTCACTCCTCTCAGTGCTTGGAGGAACATATGGGGTGTCAGGGATAAAATCTGGGCCAGCATGCAAGGTAAACCCCCTACCCACTGTACTATCCAGCTCCAGAAATAAGATTGTTTTTATTTAAAATGTTTACTTAAGTGTGACCTACACTTTAATAACTAAACTTAAAGATGCCTGTTGGGCCCAGAGAAATAGCACAGCGGTGTTTGCCTTGCAAGCAGCCGATCCAGGACCAAAGGTGGTTGGTTCGAATCCCGGTGTCCCATATGGTCCCCTGTGTCTGCCAGGAGCTATTTCTGAGCAGACAGCCTGGAGTAACCCCTGAGCAATGCCGGGTGTGCCCCCCCCCCCAAAAAAAAAAGATGCCTGTTATACTGGCAGACCAGGTGGCAAAGGGTGGTAGGATAGATGCACTCTGGGTCCATTGGTGGAGGGAGATTGACACTGATAGTGGGAAAGCCTGACTCATTGGATATCTGAAATTCAACTATGAAGGACTCTGTAAATCACAATTCTTTTAATAAAAGAAAAGAAAAGAAAAGAAAAGAAAAGAAAAAAATGTACTTAAATGTGAGGGGGTAGAGAAGAAAGTATGTTCAAGAGATCATGGGCTTCTCCAGAGTGGAAAAAGCCTGTACTTTTTTTTTTTTTTTTTTAACTTTTTTTTCCCCTTCTGGTATAAATGGTTGAGAATAAGGTTCACCTTTGGTTTCAATTTCCTTTTTCTTTTTTCTTTTTACTAAGAATATTTGCATGAGGGGCTAGAGAGATGGCATGGAGGTAAGAGTGTTTGCCTTACATGCAGAAAGACGGTGATTCGAATCCTGGCATCTCATAAGGTCCCCTGAGCCTGCCAGGGGTGATTTCTGAGCATAGAGCCAGGAGTAACCCCTGAGCGCTGCAGGGTGTAACCCAAAAACCAAAAAAAAAAAAAAAAAATTTTTTTTTTGCATGAAAACTGGATCTTTTTTTTTTTATCTGGACATTTAGCTCAAAACCTGTCTAGTGGGGCCGGAGAGATAGCATGGAGGTAAGGCGTTTGCCTTTCATGCAGGCGGTCATCGGCGTCCCATATGGTCCCCCGTGCCTGCCAGGAGCAATTTCTGAGCCTGGAGCCAGGAGTAACCCCTGAGCACTGCCGGGTGTGACCCAAAAACAACAACAACAACAACAAAAACAAAACAAAACAAAAAAACCTGTCTAGTTTCAAAGTACAAGAAAGTAAGCCATATTCTCAAAACATCAAAGATCAGGGACACATTTGTGTCTTTTAAATCATTTGTTTTTCTTTTATAGGTGCCATTAGTCCTATGAATGCTTTTATTAATCGAGTACTGCCATTACTTTGAATGCTTTGTATTTGAGGTCTTTGGTTTTGGATTACACCTGTCTGTGCTCAGGGTTAACTCCTGGCTCTGTACTAAGGGGTTGTTTCTGTTGGGTTTGGGCCTCGTATGGATACCAGGGAGCAAACCTGAGTTGATCGTAGCAAGACCAGTGCTCTCTCCACTAGACTGTCTCTCCGGCCTAGTTTTTATTTTGTTAGTGCTCAAAGCTTATTTCAGGTTTGGAGCGTAGGTATTATGTCTGGAGAGGGGAGGAGAAGTGTATAGGGTACAGGGGATGGAACCTAGGTCAGCTGCAAGCAAGACAAACACCCTACTTGCTGTACTATACCTCCAGTCCTTGAATTTTTTGGCGGGGAGGGGAGAGGTCATGCCAAGTAGTTCTGGGGCTAGTGAAGTAGGATGGGGATGACTGAAGAGTGCTGGTCAAATGCAGACTTCTGCATGCAAAGCATGTGCTCCAGCCCTTGAGCCATGCCCATTCATAGTTAGGGTCTTTCCCCTTGCAGCTGAAATCTGAGAAGAAGGTGCTGTGTCTTGTGGTCTTCCTCACTTTCCAGACCAGTTTTTGGTCTCTGATATAAGAGCAGCCCCGTGAGCGTGCCAGCTGCTGTCCTCCTCCTGCTGCTGCCTTCATAGCATGTTGTTCTCTAGGGTACAAACAGAACTCTGTTCCCGTAGCCATCTGGGAGCGCATCTCTGAAGGGCTGACACTGCAGACTTTTAGACCCTGAGCTAGAGAAAGTGATGGATCATTCCTGGATATTGTGGTGCTGTGTACCTATCTTGTTTAGCTATGTCTGAGGAATCTTGTCCAGTTAATAGAATTGAAGGGGCTCAAGGGATGACTCAGTAGCAGAAGCACCTGCCTTGCAAGTGCAAGGCTGCAGGTTTGGTCCCAGATGCTGCCTGTATACACTGAGCATGGTCCCAGCAATTGTGCTGCTCAGAACCCTGATGCCCCACCAGAACATGTGATTTTTGGAGTACAGGCGATAGATGTGTGCAAGATCTGCAGCTGAGGTGTGACCCCACAGAGTACTCATGACTGTGTGAGTGCATATCAGTAAAGGGTGGGAAATAAGTATGTGAAATCTACATTAGTCTTAAATACCATTAAAACAATTTCCAAAGTATTATCCTTGTTATGTAATAATAAATACTTTATATATAATATTCTAATTTGAAAATAATTTTTTCTAAAAACAGATAAACCTGCATTATCCTTTGTTGATCCAGAAGTACCTGATGAAAGTAATTTTGATAGATTGGTGAAAGCATCTCATGGCTTTTCTTCGACCATAGACTCAGATGTTTCTTTCACCAACAAACCAGATGCTCCAAAGGCTGGCAAATATGAGGTGAGCACAGAACTAAACTTCCTTTTTCATTCAGTGACAAATCTCAAACATCTTCCAAAGTCAGTATAAAAATTGCCATTTCTTGAGCACTTTTCTTTTTTTTCTTTTTTGTTTTTGTTTTTGGGTCACACCCAGCGGCGCTCAGGGGTTACTCCTGGCTCTATGCTCAGAAATCGCTCCTGGAGGGGCTGGGCGGTGGCGCTAGAGGTAAGGTGCCTGCCTTGCCTGCGCTAGCCTTGGATGGACCGCAGTTCGATCCCCCGGCATCCCATATGGTCCCCCAAGCCAGGAGCGACTTCTGAACGCATAGCCAGGAGTAACCCTTGAGCGTCACCGGGTGTGACCCAAAAACCAAAAACCAAAAAAAAAAAAAAAAAAGAAAGAAATCGCTCCTGGAAGGCTCAGGGGACCATATGGGATTCCGGGGTTCCAACCACCGTCCTTCTGCATGCAAGGCAAACGCCCTACCTCCATGCTATCTCTCTGGCCCTCTTGAGCACTTTTCATGTGCCAGGTACCACGAAGAACTTTCCAGGCATCCCATCAGACAGTGTTCAGATAACTGTCCCCTTTTCACTGGTGACAAGTAGAGTCATAGAAGCAAGTAACTTGCTTTAGGAGTGCTGGAATTACTAGTTGGCTCTGACCAAGCTCCATTTATTAGTGTGTCATTCCACTGGCAACAGACATGCCGTCCAGTTTTTGTTCTTAGAAACAACCACATGGCAAGAAGAAAAAAAAAAAAAAAAGAAAGACCACATGAACATCTTTTTAACAGGGGTCATACTCTTAAGCAATACTGGTGGGCCTTTCCTGATATTCCCAGCCCGCCAGACTGGCGGGAGCCCAAGGATTCAGCTTTTCTCAGCCTTGTAGTGCCAGGAATGAGATAGGTCTGCTGGTTAAAACCTGACCCTTGTGCTCTCTTGCCAGTTTCTGAATACCTTTTCAGACGCAGATTTAAGTAAATATCTAGGAAATGCTCTTAGAAATGGGTTAATTGGGAGGCTGGAGAGATAGCACAGCGGTAGGTTGTTTGCCTTGCACACAACAGACCCAGGACGAACCTGGGTTCAATTCCCCGAATCCCATATGGTCCCTGAGCCTGCCAGGAGAGATTTTTGAGCGCATAGCCAGGAGTAACCCTTGAACACCACAGGATGTAGCCCAAAAACCAAAGGAAAAAAAAGGGGTGGGGGTTAACTGGTCAAAATAAAGGGAAATTTAAAAATCTTTATGTTGATTGCCCTCCAGAAAGACTGTAACTATTTACAGCCCCAGATCAGAGGGAGTAGGCTTGTTAGTTCAAGCTATTTACATAAATTTCTTCATTGGGCCCGAAGAGATAGCACAGCGACATTTGCCTTGCAAGCAGCCGATCCAGGACCAAAGGTGGTTGGTTCGAATCCCGGTGTCCCATATGGTCCCCCGTGCCTGCCAGTAGCTGTTTCTGAGCAGACAGCCAGGAGTAACCCCTGAGCACTGCCGGGTGTGGCCCAAAAACCAAAAAAAAAAAAAAAATTCTTCATTTATGATGGAGATGCGCAATAGCTATGACTTTTATCTTGAATATTAAGGACATTTTCATGAGGCTTTGGGAAAGAATGCTTGCTGCGAAGAATTTAATGTACACTTTTATCTGTTGCTTCATAATTAATTACTACTAGTGAAGATGTATGATCACCATCACTTATGTCCTGGGTCACCCTGTTCCTGTCTGCAGAGGCAGACCCTCAACTCAGCACCACAGAAATTTTCTGAAGTAGAAACCTGTGAGCATAGTCACTGTGCATTGTGTATGCATACTATATATACACACACTCACAGTTGTACACGCTCAGACCCACACATGCAGATTCAAACACACATCCATACACAAACTTACAAACACATATATTCTCATACACAGAAACTCAAACTCATACAAATGCTCACATACACTCACACACACAGTTTTTTGTTTGTTTGATTTTTTGGTTTTTGGCCACACCCGGTGACACTCAGGGGTTACTCCTGGCTCTGTGCTCAGAAACTGCTCCTGGCTTGGGGGACCGTATGGGACACTGGGGGATTGAACTCTGGTCCATCTTAGGTTAGCGCGTGCATGGCAAATGCTCTACCATTTGTGCCACCACTCTGGCCCCTACATGCACACATTTACTCACACACATTCACAGGCTTCACCTTGCATCATGGCCTGACTCATGGAGGCTGCACGTCAGGTACTGGTTGAATGCCAGGACCCCACTGAGATGGTGCTGCTTATCCCTTTCCAGTACGGTGTTCCGGTGCAGACTTCAGATGGCTTTCTGAGATTTCCGGCTCCCTTTCTGTCATCTCTGTGCATTGATAATAACCCTGCAGGTAAGAGAATGGACGTTTTCTTTCTGTCTGTAAACACTTTGTTTTTAGCTGAAATATCTAGTCATGAGAATTAAACTGACTTCAGAGGGAGAACCAGAGAGTCTGGAAATTGAGAGAGGCTGCTCCAGCTTCAGTTCACTTCCCACCCAGGGCCAGAATCCACCTCACATAGTCTCATCGGGAAACTCTGGTCTTATCCCTGCCCACGCAAGTGCTTGACACTTCTAGGGGCTGGAAGGTTCTTTCTTCATTGGACCTACAGTTTGTCTGTGGCTGCCACTTACAAAGCTCTTACCATGTGTTGTATGTGCTTGTCCATTTGACTTTCTTAGGTAGAATTACTTTGTTTAGGTTTGAGTATGAGGATGCTGAGAACTGCACAGCTTCTTGTTCAGCTCAGGCTGGAGGCAGTGGATGCAGCCTGCAAGGCTTCATCTTCCTCAGCAGTAATAGGTGTGGCTCTGGCTCTTAGAGACTCGTTCTGATAAAGCAAACTTAGGAATGGGTGGGGAATGCCTGTGGTGGCACGAAACATTGAAACAAAAGAAAAATGTTTTATTGGAAAGACACTTGGCCTGGCTCCCAGTAGGAAGAATGTAAATTAAAACCAACCGAGATGCCATTTCCATCTATTGGATTAGCAGAGCTTAAGAAATTTAAGACTGGGGCTGGAGGAATGACATGGAGGTAAGGACGTTTGCCTTACATGCAAAAGGATGGTGGTTCAAATCCCGCCATCCCATATGGTCCCCTGAGCCTGCCAGGAGCGATTTCTGAGCGCAGACCCAGGGGTAACTCCCGAGCGCTGCCAGGTATGACCCAAAATACGAAAGAAAGAAAGAAAAAGAGAGAGAGAGAGAGAGAGAGAGAGAGAGAGAGAGAGAGAGAGAGAGAGAGAGAGAAATTTAAGACTGGGGCTGGAGAGATAGCATGGAGGTAGGGTGTTTGCCTTGCATGCAGAAGGACAATGGTTTAAATCCCAGCATCCCATATGGCCCCCTGAGACTGCTAGGAGCAATTTCTGAGCTTAGAGCAAGGAGTACCCCTGAGCGCTGCCAGGTGTGACCCAAAAACAAACAAACAAACAAACAAAAATAAAGAAATTTAAGACTGGGGTGGAAAGAGTACAGTGGGTAAGGCACTTGCCTATATTTAGTCCAACCTATATTTAGACACTGCTTGCATTCCATATGGTTCCCTGAGCACCACCAGAAGTGATCCCTGAGCACAGAGTCAGGAGCAGGTCTCGCACACTGCTGGGTGTAGCTCCAAAAAATCAAGACAACAACAACAACAAAACATTAGAAATTTAAAACTATAGTGACTACAGGGACCCGAGCGCTAGCACAGTGGTAGGATGTTTGCCTTGCATGTGGCAGACCTGGGACGGATCCAGGTTCAATTCCCTGCATTCCAAATGGTACCCCCGAGCCTGCCAAGAGTGATTTCTGAGCATAGAGCCAGGACTAACCCCTGAGTGCAGCTGGGTATGGCCCAAAAACCAAAAAAAAAAAAAAAAAAAAAAAAAAAAAAAAAAAGACCCTTCTTGCATAGAAAGTGGAACTATCTATTAGTTTTCCTAGGCAGTTTAGCAATGTGTAAGAAGTTGAGACAAAGATGTCATCCAATCCAGCTCTTCTACTTTGAGGAGTTGGTCCTATAGAAATTCTGGTCCACATGCAAAATGATTAGCAGCATTGTTTGTGAAGCAAAGCTAGAGACAATGAGGTCTCCTCCCATAGGAACAGGCATTTGTTTCCACAGCTTATGTAAATAAAAGTTTATGTACATATATATATGTGTGTATATTTATGTAACCACGCTATATGTGTGTGTGAGAGAGAGAGAGAGGAGAGAGAGAGAGAGAGAGAGAGAGAGAGAGAGAAAGAGAGAGAGGGAGGGAGGGAGAGGGAGGGAGGAGAGAGAGAGGGAGAGGGAGAGGGAGAGAGGGGGGAAAGAGAGAGGAGAGACGGGGAGAGAGGGGAGAGAGAGAAGGAGAGGAGAGGAGAGGAGAGAGAGAGAGGGGGGGGGGAAAGCTGATTGTTTTCAGGAAGAAAACCTGGGCTAGGTGCAAACTGCTCTGTAGCTGTATGTTTTTGAGCCACATCCAGCAGTTCTCAGCTGGCTCTGTGCTTAGGGGGACCATATGAGATGCCAGGGATCGAACCCTCATTGGTCGCTTACAAGGCAAATGCCCTATCCACTGTGCTATCATTCCGGCCCCACTCAGAATTTTGAATCATGTGAATGTATTATCTATCTGAAAAATAATTTAAAACTTCAAGTATGTTTTATATGTGACATTTGCAGTGTTGCCTAAACGAGAATAATTGGTTAATATTGAATGGCCCAAACATGTCTTTGTTTTTTGATTGTTCCCCTTCCTCTGTGGAACTGTCATGATTTCTAGCATTTTTGGTGAACCAAGCTGTTCAGTGCACCAGAAGGATAAACTTAGCTCAGTGTGGAGAAACTGAAGTGCTGAACATGGCCCATTATACCAGCCCTAAAATTTTGAAGGTAAGAATAATTTTGAAGTGGGACTGACTCACTAGGTATGTTTTCTGTTCTTTGCCACCTTATAAAACATGACAAGTAAGGAAGATCTCTTTAGATGACAGCACCTTGACATTTGAGTCTAAACTTGTTTCTTGGTATATCAGAGCCCAAGAAAGTGAATGATCATTTGTTTCTGTCATCTAGTTAGCTCATATTTTGTTTCATTCCTTTTCTTTCTTTAACTCTCATTTTTATGGTAACCGAGGCCTATTTTCTGGAAAAAAAATACTAATAACCCAAATTTTTAGAAAGTAATAAACACATCTTAATATCTTTGACACAATCATAGTAGCACCAAAAGGTATCTCTGCAAAAAAGACTAGAAGAGAAGATAAAATCTATGTGTTGGGCCAGAACAATAGTGTATATATAGAAGGTAGGTGTTTGCCTTGCCAACTCAGATTCAATTCCCAGCACTCTCAAGCCTGCCAGGAGTAATCGCTGAGCACCATCAGGTGTGGCCCAAAATCCAAAAAAGAAAAAAAAAAATTCTGTCAGCAGGTGAAATGGGCACCAGGGGCTGGAGAGGACAGTGGGAGAAACATGTGCCTTACTGCAGCCAACTCAATTCAGTTCCAAATAGAGATGCCCCACCAGGAGAGACTACTGAGCACAGAGCCAGGAACACCAGCAGCTGTGGTCCACAGCCCCCCAAATTGAAAAGCCAGCAGATGAGGCCAGAGTGATAGCATAGCGCTAGGGCATTTGCCTTGCATGTTGCCGACCTAGCACAGATCCAGGTTTGATCCCCAGCATCTTATATAGCCCCCCAACCCTGCCAGGAGTGATTTCTGAGTGCAGAGCCAGGAGTAACCCCTAAGTGCCGCCGGTGTGGCCAAAAAAAAAAAATAAAAAGTAAAAAGCCAGCAGATACATGGGCAGAGGGAAGGGAGAGGCAGTATGAGGCTGGAGGACTTAGAGCAGGGGTCTCAAACTCAATTTACCTGGGGGCCGCAGGAGGCAAAGTCGGGGTGATCCTCGAGTGCAAAGTCAGTAGTAACCCTTGAACATTGGGGGGTGTGACCCAAACACCTAAAACAAAACAAAATAAAACAAAAAAAGATTCCTCTAGGGCAGGGCCACAAAATGTTGTATGGAGGGCCGCAAATGGCCCTTGGGCTGCGAGTTTGAGACCCCTGACGTAGAGGGACAGAGGCCCATTTGGCTACAGTGTCCACAGCTGGACAGGCGGGTGAAGTGCCCAGCCCTGTGGCAGATGACAGACATTCATAGAGGAAAATGCAGTTTTCTGTTGTTAAAAGCCACATGATTGTCAGAGGCCATCTCCTGATTTTTTTTTCTCTTTTTAATTGTTGGACCTCACCAGGCAGTGCCCTCTCTGCTATACTATCCAGCCCCTCCTGATTTCATTTTAGGGGAGAAATTAGGGCAAGTATCGAATTAATCTTTTCCTCTCACTGTCTGCAAAGTCAGTTGCCTAGATTGCGCATCCTTCCGAGAGGGGCTTGACGGCTTCTCCTAAGAGGATCCTTGAGCATGAATAAAAGTGCTGGCTGATGCATAGCAGCAGGGCTGAGGCACCGGTTTAGGGGCATGCACAGACATAGTAGGACAGGCATACCGAGATTCTGTGTTCCTCATGAAGTCCTTAACCAAAGGACATACACCTTCCCTCCAAGGCCTGGAAAGGCAATAAAGAGGCTGCTTCTGCAGTGTCCACCAAACTCACTGTGCTTTCTTTTTGTCCAGGTTCCGAATTCGACAGTGAAGGTAAGAGTGTTTCTGAATGAAATGTCGCTTACACTGGTCTGAATTCCGAGCCTCTGAAGTGATTGCCCTGGTGATTGGTAGTGTTCCCACCACAGAAATGGGGGGAGTCTTTACCCAAAGCAAGCAGGAATAAAGCTGCTTGGGGGAGGTTCACTGTGATTCCTCAGTGTTTCACTGTCCCTCCACCTTGCAGTTGATGCCTTTTCCCTCAGAATTGTAAGATGGTCTTCCTCATAAATGCCTGTCACAGACACATTGGTTTCAAGACAATGAAGTCTCTGATTGGGGCTCAGTGTCTGGGTGCAGACACAGCCCTGAGCATACATACTTCCTGCAGGTTCCACTTGATCCTTACACCAAGTTTCCCCTCAGCCATCTGCTTACATGTTTAGATGGGGAGGACGGGAGCATGGCAGCTGGACAGTGACCAACAAGCTAGCTAGCTTGTTTGCTTGCTTGCTTTTCTTCTTCTTTATTTGAGTCATGCCGTCAGGCAGTGCCCAGGGCTTACTCCTAGCTCTCACTCAGGAATCACTCCTGGAATTGCTCAGGAGACCATATGGGATGCTGGAGATTGATATAGTTGGGTATGGAGACTGGAGATAGTTATGTGCAGGACAAATGCCCTACCCACTGTGCTATCACTTAGACGCCTAAATTCTCTTTATTTCTTTTTGGTTTTTGGATCACACCTGCCTAGTGCTCAGGAATTGAGGTTTCCAACTCAGTCTGATGTCTGACACCACACACAGCTCATGCTGTTAACTAGTATCAGAGAGATGCTAAAAAAATGTTCTTGAGAGCGTTTTCCAAGATTTGGTAGAGAATTAGGCATATAAAAGTGAAATCCAGTTTTTTCATTCTAAAAAACCTATTTTGTTGCATGGAATTTTTTTTTTTCTGGGGAGGGGGTCCACCTGATGGCGCTCAGGGGTTTCTCCTGACTCTGTGCTCAAAAATTACTCCTGAAAGGGGCTGTACCAAGAGCACGGCAGGTAGGGTGTTTGCCTTGCATGTGGCTGACCCGAGTTGGATCTTGGGCATCCCCAGCCTTCCAGGAGTGATTTCTGAGCACAGTGCCAGGAATAACTCTTTAGCACCACCGGATATGGCCTAAAAACAAAACAAAAAATAAGAAATTACTCCTGGTGGCAGGTTCAGGGGTCTCTATGGAATGGTGGGATTGAACCCGAGTTGGCTCGGTGCAAAGCAAATGCCCTACCCACTGTACTGTCACTTTAGGAAAACTTATTTTGTTGGGGTCCCCAAATCTGGTAGTGCACAGGGATTAGTTAACTCTTGAGTCTTTGCTCAGTGATCACTTCTAGTACTTGTGGGACTGAAAGTAGTGACAGATCAGACTTGGGTTGACTGTCTGCAAGTGTTTTCCTCAGTATGCTAACTGCTTCTCATCATGGAGCAGACACATAATTTGTATATAAAATGACAATTTCGGGAGTGGAGAGATAGCACAGCAGTAGGGCATTTTGCTTTGCATGCAGCCTATCCAGGACAGACGATGGTTCAAATCCTGCATCCCATATGGTCCCCGAGCCTGCCAGGAGTGATTTCTGAGCATAAAGCCAGGAGTAACCCCTGAATGCCACCGATTGTGACCCAAAAATCCCTCCCCCCCCAAATAAAATGACAGTTTCAGCCCTTCATGATGTTGAAATATAAATAGCATCACATAGTACAGTGCTTTGCTATTTAGTATTTTGACGGAGGGCAAAATTAAAGGGAAAAGTCAGGCATGTGTGTGACTGTGGAGACAGTCATGCAGGGCTTGGCTGTTGGAAAGATTGTCGCCCTCCTAGGGATAGCCAGTGTGCAAAACAGCCTAATAGCAATGGGCCACGCAGGCCTCTGAGTCTAGGTAAAAACTTTGTTATGCAACGGACCCAGGATAGACTCGGGTTAGATCCCTGGCATTCCAAATGAACCCCCAAGCCTGCCAGGAGTGATTTCTGAGTGCAGAGCCAGGAGGAACCCCATGAGCACCACTGGGTGTGGCCCCAAAACAAAATAACCCAATTTAGTGATTCTGAGTAATCCACAGGATGTCCAAGCATTGTGTGATATAGCTGCACAGTTTTTTGTCGCCCCTAAGAGGGGCTCTGTATTTCTTGTTTTATGTTGTTGTTGTTGATTTTTGTATTTTGGGGCCACATCTGGTGACGCTCAGGGGTTACTCTTGGCTATGTGCTCAGAAATTGCTCCTGGCTTGGGGGACCATATGGGATGCTGGGGGATCAAACCGCAGTCCATCCTAGGTTAGCTCATGCAGGGCAAACGCCCTACTGCTTGCACCACCGCTCTGGCCCCTCTGTGCTCCTTATTAACAGTCACTCTTCATCCCAGCCTCTGGCCAACACTCAATTGTCAATTCTACATACTTCCTACAAGACAAACATATGCTCTTGTGGACTCCTTTCACTTTCCAGGAGGTGTCTATACTGTCATGAGTGTCAATACTGTTTAGTTTGACACAGTTTGTTTTATGGTGGATAATAGTCCTTTGGTGGCATTTGCCACATCCTGTCCATCCATCGTATGATGGGCCTTTGATTGTCTTAGATTTGTGGCCTTGCAGATGCTGTTGTCAGCCTTAGCCTTCAGGTTTATTTTGTTTGTTTATTTTTGTTTTGGGGCCACATCCAGCGGCATATCACTCAGGGGTTACTGCTGGCTCTGTGCTCAGAATCACTCCTGGCAGGTTCCTGAGACTATATGTGATATCGGGGATCAAACCTGGGTCTGTTCTGGGTCGGCCACAAACAAGGCAAACTCCCTACAGTTGTGCTATCACTCCAGCCCCCAGACTGCAGGTTTCTTAGGTGACCTCTGCCTGGGCTGATCTTTCTGAAGGATTGTTCCCTATGAATGTGTGTGTGCTTTTGGTTATCTGTGCTTAGTAGGGCCTGGGTGAGTGTGTGTTCTTGGGGAGGTGTCTTGGAGTAGGCATTTTTGTGGGAGGGGTCTGTGGCAACTTATTTCAAGTTCTCCACACCCAGACCCACTGTCTCAGTAACTCCGGGCCTGTGTCTGCAGCTTCCCATCTCAGTGCACTCCATCCTCCTCCGCTCTCTAAACAAGACTCTGTCCTTCTGGAAAGGCTCTGGGCTTCTGAAACCAAGGCTTATGGAGGCCGGGCATATGAAAGTCTGCAGAAACACGGTTCTCGAGGTAGGTGCTCATCGACCCGGAAAGCACTCTTGAGCTCCAGCTGCTCTGTCTTGGGTATCTAGCCCCTTGAGAGGGCCTCTAGCTCATCTGACGGAGTAGCCCTGGGGACTCTGTTCTGGAGCCTGCTTGCCTTTGTGCTGTTCCTATAGAGGACCTTTCCTTAAGGGTCTTACGAATAGCCCTGCAATAGGAGCTAGAGTGACTCAGGTGGCAAACATTGCCCGTGTGAGTTGGCATCAATATCTCTATGGAGCCACTGCCACATCAATGATAACAAAATAATCACATGTAGCTTTTCCCTACATGTGAGAGAATTCTCCACATGAGAAAGTCAGAATTAGTTGCTATTGTAAAGCCAGTTTGCTCCACAGATCTGGGGCCAACCCCCTGTATTCAGGTCACTGCTTTTCACCTCTCAGCATCAAACTGACAAGGACAGAGCAACTTCAGCAGGTGGGGAAAGGGAGTGGCCTTGGTGTCTGTCATGTGACCTACCTGTGTGCAGAGGAACCAGGCCCTCTCACTGGAGTGTGGTTGGCTTGTAGGTGAAGTACAGCCTCACCTATTCACCTGTGGGGGAAGTGACGGATGCTGTGGTCTCTCTTCTCCTGGGGACAGTGAGCAGTGCCGAGATGCCACTCCAACAGAAGTTCCAAATTCACTTCATCCAGGTACGTTTGGTCATGTAAAGGTAGCACACATTCTTCTCAGCGAAGCCACTGCTCCAGTTTTGAGTCTCAGCACCCCCACCCACCCCTCACTGAACCAAGGCTCAGGAGCCTTGAGGGGGCTGGGATGGGAGTTGGGTCCTCCCTGTGGGGAGAGTGTCCTCATCCTCGTGAACTCCATCTTTGATAGGTGATGGACTCCTACGCGCATCGGGAGGTATTCATAGTTCTGAGTGGGGGGAGAAGTGCTTTCAGGCCCTGGCAATCCCAGATTGGCTTATGAAAAGCTTTTTTACTTTCTCTATCACTTTCTGATTTGGGGGCCTTTATGCATTGCCTTTCAGCAAACTACAAAGCCATTTCCTCTCAGTGGCAACCCAGGCTATGTGGTGGGGCTCCCGTTACTTGCTGGATTTCGGCCTCAGCAGGGGTATCCTTTTTGGGTTTGTCCAGCAGGTTGATTCTGGGCCCTGCCTGGGTGCAAGCTACTCTCTAAGACAGATGGGGGACCAGTCTGGCCAAAGTTTCTTCCACTGGGTGGGGTGCTAGCCACTGAGCAAGTGTGGGATGCAGAAACAGGCAGCATGGCCTGGAAATGTCAACTTTTTTTTTTTTTGTGTGGAATTGTCAACTTTTAAAAGGAAAAATCTCAAGATAGAAACATTGAGACACTAGATGTGTTTACATTCACACTTACACAGAGACTCCTAAAACAAACTTTGTAATTTTGAAAATTCAGAGTGTGTTTTAAGGTTTGATTCTGAGATTTTTCTTATGTGTCTTTCCTAAGTAAGTAATTCACTGTCATCCCTGGGAAATAATCATCAGAATCCTGGAGGTGATTTGGATTCATATTGCTCATAGATTGGGGCAACTTTACTACGCAGTGCTTGGGCCTTAACTCTTTTTTAATGTCTGGAATTATTCAGACCGCAAATAGATATGAACAACTTACTATTCTTCATAGCACAGTTGAGCAAGACTGCTTAGCAGTTGAGGGACTGCGGACTCCAGTCTTATTTGGCTACAATATGCAGACTGGCTGTAAACTAAGGTAAGCAAATAATTTGTTGAACCTATGAACCTATGTGGATCAGAAAACGAAGGTCCCTACTCTTTCCTGCTAATTAATCCTCTGCATCAGCAGGAAGGTACCAAAGCTACCAGGTCATTGGTAACAGCAGGAGTAACCTACCTTGGGGTTGGAGAAATAGTGCAGGAGGCTGAGTACATACGTGGACTGCATAGGTCTGCTCTGGTCCCCCACACCGAATGGTCCCCCAAGTACCACAAATAACAGCAGGTTCAGGAATAGTCCCTAAGCACTGATAGTGGTGACCTCCAAGCAAAAATCAAAAAGCAAAACAAAAGCAATAGTGACATCATGATGTTGGATTTTGTGTTTTCTAATTCTAATTTTCATTTTTATACCAATTATGATTTACAGGAAAAGTATTACAACCATTTTATTACTTTTTAGTTAAATTTTTATTAATGCTTTTTCTTTTTTTTTTTTTATTTGTTTTGGTTTTTGGGTCACACCCGGCGGTGCATAGGGGTTACTCCTGGCTCTACGCTCAGAAATCGCTCCTGGCAGGCTCAAGGAACCATATGAGATGCCGGGATTTGAACCACTGACCTTCTGTATGTAAGGCAAATGCCTTACCTCCATGCTCTCTTGCCGGCCCCATTAATGCTTTTCCTTAAGTACTGGTTACAGAAATGTTCATAGTTGGGTTTTAGTCATAGAATGTATACTGCCCTTCACCAGAGCAACTTTTCTGCCACCAATGCCCCCCATTTCCATCCCACTTATCCCCCACCTCCACCTGTCTCTGGGACAGGCAGTTTGCTTCTCTCATTCTCTCTCTTTTTTGACACTGTGATTTGCACTATTGTTAAGCCACTTTAACAACTTTAACCCACTTCAACAACTGGGTTTCAGTACCCAGTTTTTGTCCAGAGTGATCAGTTTCAACTGTCATTGTCATAGTGGACCCTTTCTGCTCTTAATTGTACTCACTGCTTTTTGTGGCAAGCATCTTACCATGGATTGGTCCTTCTGATTCTCATCTCCATTGTCTCTGGATATTATTTGGTTTTTTTTTTTTTGTTTGTTTGTTTTGTTTGTTTGTTTTTTGGGCCACACCCAGCGGTGCTCAGGGGTTTCTCCTGGCTGTCTGCTCAGAAATAGCTCCTGGCAGGTATGGGGGACCAACCACCTTTGGTCCTGGATCGGCTGCTTGCAAGGCAAACGCCGCTGTGCTATCTCTCCAGGCCTGTCTCTGGATATTATTACCTTTCATTTTATTTATCTTTTATTTTATAGTTTAGTGGTGGGTTTTTTTGTTTGTTTTGTTTTTTGTTTGTTTTGTTTTTGGAGGGCCAAACCTGGTGACACTCGGGTTACTCCTGGCTATGCGCTCAGAAATCGCACCTGGCTTGGGGGACCATATGGGACACCAGGGGGTTGAACCACAGTCCGTCCTAGGTCAGCACGTGGAAGGCAAATGCCCTACCACTTGTGCCAGTGCTCCGGCCCCTATTTTATAGTCTTATTTTTCTTATATTGCACAGATGAGTGAGATAATTCTCTTTTTTTTTTGTGGTTTTTGGGTCACATCCGGCAGTGCTCAGGGGAAACTCCTGGCTCCATGCTCAGAAATTGCTCCTGGCAGGCATGGGGGACCATATGGGAAGCCGGATTTGAACTGATGACCTGCATGAAAGGCAAACGCCTTACCTCCATGCTATCTCTCCAGCCCCTAGAGAGATAATTCTGTATCTGTCCTTCTCCCTCTGACTCATTTCACTCAGCGTAATAATCTTTTTCTTTTTAGCATAATAATGTCTATGTCTTATAATAATAATAATCATTATTATTAATCATAATAATGTCTTACGTCTATTCATATATAAGCAAACTTCATGACTTAATTTTCCTAACTGCTGCATAGTATTCGCTTGTATAAATATAATAGTTTCTCACCTGTTGTCGGGCATGAGTTATTTCCAGATTCTGGCTATGATAAATAGCACTGTAATGAACATAGGAATGCAGACGTCATTTTAGTATTGTGTTTTTGTGTTCCTTGGGTATATCCCTAGGAGTAGTATTGCTGGATTATATGGGAGCTCAATTTCCAGCTTTTTGAGGAATATCCATATTGTTTTTCAGAAAGGCTGAACTAGACAGCATTCCCACCAGCAATGAATGAAAGTCTCTTCCCCGCCCCCATCGATGCCAGCACTGGTTGTTGTTTTTGATGTTTACCAGTCTCTGTGGTTACAACCACTTTAATCAAATATTGCCTAGTAAACGGCATGGTTTGATTTCAGGACCCAGACTATTGTCTGGTGCTTGTCTTTATTGCTGTAGTGCTCACAAATTTTATTTGATATTTCTTTCTGTATGGTTGCGGTGTTTCAATTACCTTTTTCCTGTACACTCTCAAACTGAGGCTGAAAGCCTCTTAAAGGACTCCGCCCATTTTCAGCTTATTTGATTTTTTACCCCATTCTATTACTTTTCTTTCCTTCAAACAAAACCACATATCTAGCTCCACCTCTCAAATAGAGGTGGAAACAAGGGAGGGTACCAGGACCAAACAGATATATGATTACTAGTAGTTAGCTAGACACAGAGGGGACCCTTACTCTAGCAGTCTGGGGGGTGATGGTTGCGGATATGGGTTGCAGGAAGGGAACGGGGATGAAGGGAAGATAAATTTGTTGATGGGTATTTCCCTGATTCAATGTTAATATGTACCTAAAATACTACTGTGAAAGATATGTAAGTCAATATGGTCAAAATAAAAATTAAAAAAAATATATTGCTGAGTAAAAATCTCAAAACTTTTATTTTTAAGATTGTATAACAGGGGCCGGGCGGTGGCGCTGGAGGTAAGGTGCCTGCCTTGCCTGCGCTAGCCTAGGATGGACTGCGGTTCGATCCCCCGGCGTCCCATATGGTCCCCCAAGAAGCCAGGAGCAACTTCTGAGCGCATAGCCAGGAGTAACCCCTGAGCGCCACAGGGTGTGGCCCCCCAAAAAAAAAAAACCAAAAAAAAAAAAAAAAAGATTGTATAACACTTAAATTAATATCTCCCTTGAAAGTATTTTGTTTGTGGGGCCGGAGAGGTAGCACAGTGGTAGGGCGTTTGCTTTGCATTCGGCCAACTCAGGACAGGCCTGAGCTCGACTCCCGGCATCCCATATGGACCCCCAAGCCAGAAGAGATTTCTGACGCAGAGCTAGGAGTAACCCCTGAGTGCCACATGGTGTGGGCCTCCCCCCCCCCCCCCAAAAAAAAAAGAAAGTATGTTGTTTTAATTTTATTTGTGTTTTTGGGGCCACATTCAGCAGTGTTCAGAATTTACCCCTGGCTCTGTGCTCAGAGATTACTCCCGGTGAGTCTTGGGGGACCATCTGGGGTGCTGGGGGTTGAGCCCAGATTGTCTGTACAGGCAAAAGTCCTGCCTTCTGTACTATCTCTTTCTCTTATGTGTCTGAATTTTATTTATTTTAAGTTTAAATTTTTCTGGGTTTTTTTTTTTTGGGGGGGGCACATCTGGTTTATTCCTGGATTTGTACTCAGGAATTATTCCTAGCAGATTTGAGACCATCTGGTTGCCAGGGGTTGAACCCGGGTCAGCCACATGCAAGGTAAGTGCCCTACTTACTGTACTTTCTGGCCACTCAGTGTTTGAATTTTTATTTTTTGGGGTCACATCCAGCAGCATTCAGGGGTTACTCTTGGTTCTATGCTCAAAAATTGCTCCTGGCAGGCTCGGGGGACCAAATGAGATGCTAGGAATTGAACCAGGGCCTGTATGGGGTTGACTGTATGCAAGGCAAATGCCCTACCACTGTGCTATCGCTCTGGCCTTCATTGTCTAAATTTTAATATCAACAGCACCAAAACCTGGAAAAGGAAGCTTAAATGGGATTCACAAGTTGACTTTTTATTATTAAATTTGTACCTAAATAAAGTAGCTCTGCAGGATTTACTGGAAACATCCAGAATTCATTTCCCTTTTCTAGTGGCTGCCACTTTCAGTTCTTTTTTTGGTTTTGGTTTTTGGGTCACACTCAGCGGCCCTCAGGAGTTACTCCTGGCTCTGTGCTCAGAAATTACTTCTGTCAGGCTTAGGGTTGCTTGGGATCAAATCTGGACCAGCCACATGCAAGGCAGGCACACTAACTACTGTGTTATCACTCTAGTCCCCCACTTTTCGTTCTTATAGCTGATTGTGGGGAAATTTACCCACAACTCTTTATGTAATTGGCTCTAATGCTACTTTGTGATTTTAGGTTTTTGTGAATAATTGAATTTCCACTATGTCAGATGTAGATTTGATCCTCTACCCTGTCATTCCAGCCCCATCCCTAAATATCTGATAATTATGCTGCTCTTGGAGTTAAATCAATGGTTTCTATTTATGTTTCTCTCCAATGTGAGACTTGCATTCTATTCCTCAAAAGAATCAAAGACTGGGCCCGGAGAGATAGCACAGCGGTGTTTGCCTTGCAAGCAGCCGATCCAGGATCTAAGGTGGTTCGTTCGAATCCCGGTGTCCCATATGGTCCCCCGTGCCTTACAGGAGCTATTTCTGAGCAGACAGCCAGGAGTGACCCCTGAACACTGCCGGATGTGGCCCCCCCCCCCAAAAAAAATAAAAGAATCAAAGACTGATTCTCAGGTACAGTTGATCTGTGCCCAGCATGTTTGGGAAACACCAAATTAAAGTGAAAAAAAAAGGGGGGGATGGAAATATAGTACAGTGGGTAGAGTCCTTGCCTTGCACACTGCTGACCTGGGTTTGATCCCTCCAGGATGGATCCCTGAGTGCAGAGCCAGGAGTAATCCCTAGCACCACCAAGTGTGGCCTAGAAACCAAAAGAAAGAGAAAGCAAAAGAAAAGAAAGGAGCGGGGCCGGGTAGGTGGCGCTGGAGGTAAGGTGTCTGCCTTGCAAGCGCTAGCCAAGGAAGGACCGCGGTTCGATCCCCCGGCGTCCCATATGGTC
Source organism: Suncus etruscus (assembly GCF_024139225.1). Lineage (NCBI taxonomy): Eukaryota > Metazoa > Chordata > Mammalia > Eulipotyphla > Soricidae > Suncus > Suncus etruscus. Next base: position 19,893,740 of record NC_064862.1, read on the forward strand.
CCCCCAAGCCAGGGGCGATTTCTGAGCACTTAGCCAGGAGTAACCCCTGAGTGTCAAACGGGTGTGGCCCAAAAACCAAAAAAAAAAAAAAAAAAAAAAAAAAAAGAAAAGAAAAGAAAGGAGCAAGAATGGGACATGCTTGTCAGACTGACTTCCTCCTCCTCTCCCAAAGACTAACTGGCGCACTCACTTGTGAACTGGCAGCACAGAGGACCAAGAGCCTGCTGAGGGGCCAAGGCTTCCCAGATTTTGTGGCTCCTTTTGGAAACTCTCGGGCCCAGGATGTGCTGGACTGGGTGCCTGTCCATTTCCTCATACAGGCCCCCGCCGCAAAGGTAAAGGGGGGAATTGAAGCCATGTGCTTGTGGGCCCTCATGAACTTGTGCTCCTTCCACAGGGGACCTGGAAAGCTGTGAGCACTGTAGACCTGTGACTTCGGGCTGGATTGTTTCCTCACTGCGTATCAGGGTGGAGGGTCTCAGTGCTGAGGTGCTATTGGTGGTGCCCTGTCGGGGTGCACTTATGCCCCTTACTAATCACTGTCGCTGCTGCTGGGGGTCCTGGTGGACTGTTACCTGGACGGAGGCCCCCTCCTATCCCCGCAGCTAAGGCAGCCCACACATGAGCACTTCAGTCCCAGAGTTCCCCAAACTTTAATGAAATCAGTGTCCTCAAATAGGCTCCTGAGCACACGTGATGCTTCTGCCCACCTTTGCCTTTTGTGTCTGGCAGCAGAGTGTGGGCCGGGTCCCCTCGAGGAGGGAGGGGAGCGCTCCAGCTTATTCTGTAATTGCCCAGCTTCTCCTCATCACCATCTCTTCAGACCTCTCATCTGCTTAGCATATTTATAGCCCAGGAATAATGGGGTGAGGACTAGCTCCCCAACTCTGATCCTGTCCTCCCACAGAGCCCCAGCTGAGACCCACGATTACTCAGTTCCTGCTGTTCAGCTGCTGAGTGTCGGCTGAGCTCTGCCGCCTCGCCTTGGTGAGCAGGACAGATTGTTTCTAGCAGAGATGGGGGAAAACATCCACTTATTACTCCCCCCACCCCGGGAAATGGAGGCTAGGCGAGGCAGCATTGTGGACAACACATTTCCGTTGAGGCTGAGCGCTGGTCCAGGGAGCTCAGTGCGCCTGGGGTGGGTTTCCTGCCCTTCCAGGAGACCTAGGGAAACGATGCTGGCACAGGGCACCTGAGTCCTAGATATTGCCGCATGGAGCATCTGCTGCTCCAAAGTGAGTTCCCGCCTGCACATCTCCCACGGGCACTTCCAAGGGAAGGGATTCTACCAGGGCCATCTGGGCAGGCACCAATTTTAGCAGGCTGCCAGCATTTCATGTGAAAAACTGGTTATGGCAAAATTTAAAGCACACACGAGTAGAGGAAGTCAGAGGGACTCATAGCTACCTGGCAGGGCACCTGAAGGGTTGTCATTGTCAGCCGAGGAGATGAAAGGCAGGAGGAGAGCTCAGTCTTGGATGGCCTCTGCCTTTTTTTGGGGGGGCTGACTAGATAGGGTCCTCACCAGATAGGGCTCCACCATGACTCCAACAGCTTGGTGACACCTCCCATGGCCTTGGTTCCCAGACAGTAGTGGTTAAGTCAGGGTCGCTGCTGCACCCCAGTGTAACCTCTTCATTGCCAACAGATGCAAAAATGTCAGTAAAAAGGAAGTACTTCCATTTTCTCTACACACATTTGAAAGGGAGCCACAGATTTAATTTCTGTCTATACCAGCTACTCTTGCCTTCCTCCTTGCCCATGGCCAATTTCCCTCTTCAAGTATCTCTGAGATAGGTGTAAATAGATGTAGTCAAAGCATTGAATGCCCCAAAGGTTCCAGAGTTGGTAACTGGGGTCACCACAGCAACTCAGTAATAAAACTGGGTGTGCCCCTACTAAATAGGAGGGCTGGGGCCTGAGTGATTCCACAATAGGTAAGGAGTTTTCCTTGCATGTTGCTGACCAGAGTTATATCCCCAGCATTTCATATGGTCCCTCGAACCTACCAGGAGTAGTTTCTGAGAGCAGAGCCAGAAGTAACCCTATAGCACCACTGGGTGTGGCCCAAAAAAACAAAAAACAGGGCCCGGAAAGATAGCACAGCAGTGTTTGCCTTGCAAGCAGCCGATCCAGGACCAAAGGTGGTTGGTTCGAATCCCGGTGTCCCATATGGTCCCCCGTGCCTGCCAGGAGCTATTTCTGAGCAGACAGCCAGGAGTAACCCCTGAGCAATGCCACGTGTGGCCCAAAAACCAAAAAAGAAAAGAATTAGGAGGGTTGGGAAAATTAGACTGTAGGTATTAAAATATTTTTGGAGCCTTGGGCGCTTTAAAATACTTGCTGTGTCTAAGCTGTTTTTATCCGAGCCTCTAGAGCCTATTCATTCTCTTGTTCAGAACATTTTGTAATATGTAAAACATTTTGTAATTAAAACTCTGAAGTGCCGATTAAGTTTGCTTTGAGATCGTGTGACTTTCAAGTTGATGAATGGCGTTTTACTCTGTAGGATTCTTGCCAACTCCCGGTGGCTTTAGTTCTGGAAGTGAAATGGACTAAATATGGATCCTTACTGAACCCACAGGCTAAGATAGTGAATGTTACTGCAAACTTAATTTCATCTACACTCGAGGTAAGCCTGAAGGTTAGGGAGATTGCTCAGAGGGCTGGATTTGATCCTTGGCTTTGCAAGGTCCTCTTGGCACTTCCTGGAGCCACCTCAAGCTCTGGGCTGGGATTAGTCCCTGAGCACTGCTGGTGTGACCCCCCCCCCCAATCCACACAGGAAAAGTAAATCCAAGTGAAACTCAAATGTGACAGTAATGTTTATTTGTGATAAAGATTATTAAAATGGAAACAAGTGATCTTTTAGAACAGAAACTGCACCAACAATGGTTTATTCTTTTTTGGTTTTGTTTTTGGGCCACACCTGTGGCACTCCCAGGTCTGCACTCAGAAATTACTCTTGACAGGCTAAGGGGGACCATATGGGATGCTGGGGATCGAACCTGGATCAGCTGCTTGCAAGACAAACACCTTACCCACTGTGCATCTCTCCAGCCCCTCATGAGTATTCTTGCTTGGATCTGGTCTTTAAAATTCACACGTAAAAATTGAGTTGAGGTTGCTATTGATCTGTTAGGAATACCTGGGTAAAAATTGTATTTTTTTAAACAAATAATGTTATCTTGTATCCATATTAATGGCTGGCCAAGCCAATAATCTGAGCATTCTCAGATTAGTGGGTGACATGGGCTGGAAGGGGATAAAGTTGTTCCATCTCAGTTCAGGTGAAGTTCTGCTGACAGACATGTGGGGCTTCTTTCCTCTGCTGCTGTTTTCAGACCAGCTCAGACAAAGAAAGGATGGTGCTTATTTCCACCGTGGTCACTTTTGTGGATGTGTCTGGACCAGCAGAGGCGGGCTTCCGAGCTCAGCCAACCATCAATGCCAAGCTGCCCTTTGATTTCTTCTTTCCATTCGTTTGATGTAAGTCCCCTCCCCCAGAGTGTGTGTGAGCTGTGAGGTCCCCCAAAGAGGCTGCCTCTGAAGCATATGGTCTTTTTGCTCCACTCATTCTCCTGTTTTTATCTTTCTCTTTGGTTTGACTTTAGAATGGTCCCAGTCATTTTTATTCTTTCCACCACATATAAGTAGAAACCAATTCGTACTTTTGGGAAAAAGATTTCAGAACAGCCCTTAAATTGGTGCAGGCTTTGTGGGTTTATCCTGTTTATTCATTCCCTGTTTTGACAGAAGTTATTTTATTAAAAAAAAAAAAAAGTCATTGTTTTTAGTTTAGTCTTTCACCTTTTCAGATCTTGCTGAGATGAGTATAAAATAGCAAAATATAGTACAAAATCATGTGTGTACAAGACCTCACGAGGGACTCTCCCCCAAATGTCATGTTAATTATAATGGAGTCTGGATCTAATTGCCATTTCTCTACCATGCTCTGCAGTTAGTGGGAAGGCTGGCCTGAGACCCACAGAGCAGCTGAAGCAGGAAAGAATCTAGTAGGAGGGCCTGAGGAAAGGATAGTTTATTTATATACTAATTGTATGATAATTGAGAAAAATGCTGGCAGGGGGCAGAACGAGGTGGAGCCCTACTAGAAATCTGGGAGAAGAGGGGCCCACACTGGAGAAGCTGGTAGATTCTTGGCAATATAAAGATGTATGCAGCGTGCTGGGTGCTAAGGAAACGCCCTGTTCTTTCTCTTTCTCTTTCAGGAATACGTGGGTTCCTCCATTACACGCAGAATTTGAGAAGTAGTAGCTGAGATCGAATTCAATCTGCAGCTACTAACGGTCCAACTTTGTTCAGCCTGAAGCAAGAGTCAAGTGTCAAATACGAAATGGGACTTAGGGTTTGCCTGCTAGTGCTGAGGAGGAAGGGGATGTGAAGGAGACTCCTGGTCATGCCAGAGAAGAGTTTGGGCCTTTCTGAGGACTGTCCCCACAGGAGCCACACCAGGTGGGCTGCAGCTGTGTCTAGCTCACGTCCCCAAGAAGTCCGTGCTGCCTCAGGAGCTTGTTAAGCCTTTCAATTTCTTGTTCCTGTTGGGACAGAAGTAGAGATAGACCTGGGCCTCAGCAGGGAGGTAACAAGCATCCATTGAGCCCCAGGCCAGGGATACAAAGTGCAAGGGGTGTGAGTCTGCTGAAGGAGACTGGGGTCACAGTGAGCCGAGTTGAGAAGCTTGAGGAACACCTGGTTGAAAGGACGGGGCCACCCAGGGCAGCCTGGTGGCAAGTGGTCTGGTGACAGATATGTACTGTGGGGCACCTAACCTGACCCCTAGGGATCACGTTACCTTCTCCGTGCAGCTGAACTCAAGGTGCTGGATCTTAGCAGCCAACTGTGCGTTCATCTGTTTCAACCTGAGCAGCTGCCTTTCTGAGCGTGTCTTAACAGAGATGATTATCCCTGAAAAAGAATTGAGGGTCTCAATCCATATCTGCTTTTTTTGTTTGCTTTTATTTGCTTGAATTTGGGCCATACCCAGTGGCACTCAGGGGTTATTCCTGGCTCTGCACTCAGAAATCGATTTTGGCAGGCTCTCAAGGACCATATGGGATGCCGGGGGTCGAACCTGGGTCTGTCCTGGGTCAGCAGCAAGCAAGACAAATGTCTTACCACTATGCTATCACTCTGGCCCATCGATGTCTGCTTTAAGCACTGGAAAGAGACTTCCTTTCAGATGGGAACAGTTCTGAAGGCATCTAACACACAGTCACCGCACTTCTGAGCCAGGCAGCTCCCACTGCAGAACCCTTCTGGATGGCTTGGGCTACAAGAGCCTTAAGAGTGATCCTTGGGACCAGAAAAATAGCTTAGCGGGAAGGTGCTTGCCTTGTATGCTGCTGACCCAGGTTCGATCCCCGGTATCCCACAGGGTCCCTGAACACTGCTGGAGTGATTCCTCAGTGCACAGTACTGAGAAAGCCCTGAGCATCACAGGGTGTGGCCCCAAAACTAAAAGAATAAAGATCCTTGACCTAATGAGTATCATCCCCTTCCTGCCGCTCATTTCTCACAGCACTGCCACTCCGTAGCAGTGTAGAGGAGTGCCACAGAAAGCAGAAGTGAGAATGGTGGGGCTGAGTGGTGTTGGGCCCTTACCCCACAGCTGTGACCCCATAGTTGTCCGAGGGCCTGGTAGGGGATTTTGCCAGGAAGATGGTACTGTCACTGGGGCTGCTGTCCGCGCTCTCTAAGGAATTGTGACCACGTATGCACCCCACCACTTGGCTTTGTCTGCTTTGATCTCTAGCCTTTCAGCCCTTCCATGTCTGTTAATCTGACACTGGCACGGTAATATGCTACCACTTAGACAAAGGGAATAAACACGTCTCACACCTCTGTTGTAAAAAACGCAAGTCGCACAGCGGGTGACAAACTCAAGAGTCATTTTAATCAGCACTAGTTTATCTACCGCAGTCACAGAAAATGTGCTATACAGGGTCTTGTTCAATTAAACAAGCACCTCGTGATTAGCACAATGGAAGCACAGAACCAAGATGAATGTTCTGTTTGGGTTGCTGTCTTTGTGGGGGGGAGCTACACCTGGTAAACCCAGTTTACGTGTTACTCCTGGCTCTGTGCTCAGGAATTATCCTGGTGGTATTCAGGGGGCCATATGGGATGCCAGAGATCGAACTTGGCTCAGCTGCAGGCAAGGCAAAAGCCCTACCTGCTGTACTATTGCTCTGGACCCCAGAAAAATGTTCAAACAGAAGAGCCCTGAGGCAGAGGATCATAACAGCTGAGGAGATGAGGACCCCCACTCCTTTACTAGTGGGGGGATTTGAGAGGGAGTGTTTTTGACCTTGTATGTCTGCTGAGAAGAAGCGCCCCCCTCACTTCTGACTACACTCCAGAGCCTGCTGAATTGGGCCTTAGTATAGGGATCCAAGATCAGCTTGGGAGCACTGAAACAAAGCATCTCAACCCACTCCTTTTTTCTTGTTTTTGTTTGGGCCACATCCTGCAGTGGTCAGGGTTTACTGCTGGCACTGTGCTCAGGGATCATTCTTAGCAGTGCTCAGAGGACCATTTGTGGCGCCAGGGATTGAACTGGTGCTCGCTGTGTGCAAGACAAAAACCCTAACTTGGAGCCAGAGAGATAGCATGGAGGTAAGGCTTTTGCCTTTCATGCAGAAGGACAGTGGTTCCAATCCCAGAATCCCATATAGTCCTCCATGCCTGCCAGGTGTGATTTCTGAGCATAGAGCCAGGAGTAACCCCTGAGTGCTGCCAGGTGTGACCCAAAAAACAACAAGAACAACAAAAAACCCTAACTTAAGTACTCACTCTGGACCTTAGACTTCATTTAAGAAATAAACCAGTGGAGGGGCTAAGCACAGCAGTGGGGCATTTGCCTTGCACACAGCTGGCCCAGAATAGACCTCGGTTTGATCCTCAGTGTCCCATATGATCCCCTAAGCCAGGAGCGATTTATTTTTTATTTTTTAAGGGTTTTTTTTGGGGGGGGTCACACCCGGCTCGTGCTCAGGGGTTACTCCTGGCTATCTGCTCAGAAATAGCTCCTGGCAGGCACGGGGTACCATATGGGACACCGGGATTCGAACCAACCACCTTAGGTCCTGGATCGGCTGCTTGCAAGGCAAACGCGCTGAGCTATCTCTCCAGGCCCAGGAGCGATTTCTGAGTGCATAGCCAGGAGTAACACCTGAGTGTCACCAGGTGTGGCCCAAAAAAATTTAGTCCAGAAGCATTTCTTAATAGGGGCCTCTGGCATCCCTGTGGGTTATCTAAGGGAGGTTCTCAGCATAAACTAGGGGCCTGTGATAGGATGGAGAGGCTGTAGAAAGAAAACAAGACCAGATGGATGCCACAGTGGAGAAAAGATTAAGAAACATGGTTCCAGCATGACCCAATGGTAAAGTACCTGGTCTGCAATGCAAGAACATGAGTTCCTAACACTGCCGCACATGACCAGTACAGTGGTTCTGCCACTTGGGATCTCTGGCACCACACCAGTTGTCTCAACTCAGGCATGTCACAACTGTGACCACAGACATGGAAATCAAAATGCAGGAGCTTGCATGCCAAGCACGTCCAAGTGTGTGCGGTCCCTGGTTACTGCAAAAAGCACAAGGAGAGGGGTCGGAGAGATAGCATGGGGGTAAGACGTTTGCCTTTCATACAGAAGGATGGTGATTCGAATCCCGGCATCCCATATGGTCCCCCATGACTGCCAGGGGTGATTTCTGAGCGCAGAGCCAGGAGTAACCCCTGAGCGCTGCCAGGTATAACCCAAAAAAACAAACACACACACAAGGAGAGTAGAGATTTCTGTGAGTTTTCAGGGTGATAGAGTCACAATGCCTTACATGTGACTGACCCCAGTTCAGTCCTTAGAACCACTCTTGAATAGCTTCGGTGGCCCTGAGCACCTCCAGGCCCTCAAAACACCATTTCAGTTGAACCATGTGGCCCCAAACACTCAAGATCTGGCAGGAGGGGGCCCCTGGTCTCCTGAGGGCTGCTTGAGAGCACCACCTCCAACAAAAATTTTTGTGCTTAGGCTGGAGCAATAGCACAGTGGGTAGGGTGTTTGCCTTGTATGTGGCCTACCCAGGAAGGACTTGGGTTCGATTTCCCAGCATCCCACATGGTCCCCCGAGCCTGCCAGGAGTGATTTTTTTTTATTATTTTTTTTTGGTTTTTGGGCCACACCCGGCAGTGCTCAGGGGTTACTCCTGGCTATCTGCTCAGAAATAGCTCCTGGCTGTCTGCTCAGAAATAGCTCCTGGCAGGCACGGGGGACCATGTGGGACACCGGGATTCGAACCAACCACCTTTGGTCCTGGATCGGCTGCTTGCCAGGCAAACACCACTGTGTTATCTCTCTGGGCCCACCAGGAGTGACTTATGAGCCCAGAGCTAGGAGTAATCTCTGAGTGCTGCCGGGTGTGGCCCCAAAACCTAAATAAATAAATAAATGTTAAAAGAAATATTTGTGCCGATTCTGACTCAGCAGGTCCACAGCATTCTAGCAACTCTAACAAGTAGCAGATGCACATTTAAGTAACAAAGGGCCACTCTGTCCATATGCAGTCAGCCTGACCCTCCTCTGAAAGGGCATGTCCGCTTCCCACAGGGTCTGGGCACACTTTAAGCCATAGTGCAGTGAGGCAGCGTTTCATGTCCCTCCTGAAAAGCACCAAAGTGTTCAGCATTTGCCATGCCGAGGCTTATGTGACCTCTGAGGTGGGAAACCACGGCCCAGCATTTTCTAGCCGACTCACACCCCTTTAGGATGGGCCCCTTGTAAGGTGATGGAGTTCACTAAAAACACTTGTAGGAAACCTTATATTAGAAGCCAGGTGCTGAGGGAACCAAGCTAGGTGGCAGCAGGGGATCACTCCCTGCTTTTCAGGGACTTTTCCTAATGCAGGAGACTGGCCTTGAGGAAAGAGGCTGGATGGTGTCCTCCTCCCGCTGGTTCCCTGTTGAGGTCCCCCACGCCCCACTCCTCACCCCTCACAAGCTTCCCCCAGAGCAGGACACCTACCATTGATGATCCGGGCCACCCGCCACAGCCGCAACAAGATGAGCAAGCCAAGTGCCTCAAACTCATGCTCTCGGAACACAAGAACGATGTCAAGGACGAAGGAAACCACTACCACAACGGCGTCCAGGATCTCAAACTTGTGGTGGAAGAACTCCAGGCGGAAGACGAATATTTTAAGGAAAATCTCCATCATGAAGAAGGTCAGGATGGCAATGCTCAGGTAGTGGAACACCTGGGGAACAAAGTCGTAGGGTAAGGCCAGGGCAGGTCTCTATGATAGCTGGGCTCAAGTGATGGGGCCCTGTTCCTGTTCTGGCCAGGCCTTTGACTGGGACTGCCTGCTCCAGGGGCGCCTCTACACCTTGCAGAGCAGCTGGGCAGAATTCACCATGTTTCTGGCAGCAGTCCTGCCCTGCCTGGGGGAATGTAGCCCTCAGCCATGGCTCAGGCAGGCACAGAAAAGCTTGGAAAGGGATTCACTGCAGTCAGAGGCTCCAAAATAAAAGTCGAGAGAGAGGACCAGGGTAAATTTTACAAAGACCACAGCAGACCCCCACATACTGACCGGAAAGGATCACCATGGGATAGAGGGAGTGAAAAGAGGTCAGTGGCTTGATTTCTAAATACCGGCCTAAAAGAGGAAACCACTTATGTTCTGGGGTAAGGAAAGAGTCAGTGGGGACACATCGAGTCAAAAAGCCAGAAACCAACCGGTCTTGTCTAAAGGATACCAGACACCAGGACCAGAAGTCTGGAGAAGCCAAAAGAACCACGAAGAGTGCAGTGACATTGCAGGGACCCCACAATGCCGGGGGGGGGGGGGGATTTATTTATAAAAGAACACCACACTCCAAGCTGAGTTGAAGAGGGTGAAAAGACAAGGGCACATCACCCCCAATGGTGAGGGGAGAAAGAGCGCCAGATGCCCTGGGTTTGATCCCTAGCACAACACGAAGGCCCCTGAACACAATTTGCATGTGGTCCCAAGCATAGCCAGTTAAGACCTGGATGTTGGACTGATGACCCCAAGCACCACAGGGTCACACTGGACCCAAAGCGCTGTGCGGTCTCACCCCATCTTTATAAAAGACATTCTTAGGACATAAGAGGAAATTAGAAGACAAACAAGCTATTATGTACTTTAACTGGGATTGTTGATAGATTTTTTTTTTTTTTTTGACCACACCTGGCGCTGCTCAGGGGTTATTCCTGGCTCAGAAATCACTCCTGGCAGGCTTGGGGAACCATATGGGATGCCGAACCTGGGTCTGTCCAAGGTTAGCCGTGTGCAAGGCAAAGTCCTAATCCCTGTTGATCTTTTTTATTTTAATGAGAACATGAGAGGTAATTATGTTTCTTTTTTTGTTTTTGTTTTTGTTTTTGGGCCACACCCGGTGGTGCTCAGCGGTTACTCCTGGCTATCTGTTCAGAAATAGCTCCTGGCAGGAATGGGAACCATATGGGATGCTGGGATTTGAACCAATGACCTTCTGCATGAAAGGCAAACGCCTTACCTCCATGCTATCTCTCCGGTCCGGTAATTATGTTTCTTATTCTGAGATGTGCTGAAACATTTAGGGGTGAAGTGCCCTGTTGTCTGATTGAAGTAGCCAGACACAATATTTGGGTCTTTTTGAGGAGAAAAGTGTAGAGAAAGCAACAAAGTATTTGCCATTTTTCAGAAGCAAGAAGTGTAGCAGAGTGAGGACAGTGGGGTGTGGGATGCAGGACTCTGGAACTGGTGCTCCAGAACAATGGAGAATATAATTTCCAAATATAGTGTGGGGAGATGCTTTGAGGCTCCCGACTCTCCATGGCACTGATGATTGGCCATAAGATCTATTTTGGGGGTGTGCAGGACTGGTCCAACCAGTCACTGCAGGTGGGGACACAGCACAGCAGAGAGGAGCCCAAAATCCTGGACCGGAAGAGTGGGTGCAATCTCCTGCCCGGGTGCCATGAGTTCAAAGGGATTCACCAGCCTATAGGCAGCTTCCTGCCTGCACGAAGGGTTAAGCCAAGATGCCAACTAAACTCCAGCGAGAGCTCGCTTCCCCACTTTGCCCACCCTCGATGTTGATGGACAGTACCCTGGCAGCATAGTTGTTCTGGTCAGGCTTGATGATCTTCAGGTCCAGGATAAGTTCCGCGAGTACCAGCAACGCATCCAGAACCACCAGGCAGATGATAACAACCTGTGGGCAGAGGAAGACCTGAGGGGCCAGCTCAGACCCTCCTGGGTAAAACCAGTGGGTGGGAGGCCAAGGCCACACCAGGATTTCCCTGGAGGGGACCCCAGTGGGAGCCCTGACTGAGAACTGGCCAGGACTCACCGCTCGTTCCCACTCTCAGACCAAACCAGTCAGCCCTCATGGCGAAAATGAGAACAGCAGTGCCCCCCCAAAGTTTCCCTTTTTCTATTTCTGGAACCTGCTCACACTCAGAACAGATGTGTGGTGAAGAATTGGAACCTGGCCTGAGAGATGAGTCGAAGAAAGAGCTGGAGGCCTGACCGCCAAGGGTGGCGGAGATGCCCGCCCAGCACAGAGCAACTTGTCAGGTGGGAAGGTCCCTTCCCCCATCCCCAATATTTGTTTGCAGAATGCAAGAGTGCAGGGCCTCTGGAAAAGATGAGCTTCCATGGGTTGGAAAAAGTGACAGTGTAGGCTCGAACCTATGAGCTGGGGAAGATGTAGGGGACCAGGATGGAGATGAGTAACAGCCCCTACAGTGAGAATGTGGGGACCAGAGAGAGAGCACAGCGCTAAGGAGTTTGCCATACACTTAGCCAACCCAGGATGGACCCTGGTTCGATTCCCAGCATCCCATATGGTCCCCTGAGCCTTCCAGGAGCAACTTCTGAACACAGAGCCTGGAGTAACTCCCGTGCACTGCGGGTGTGATTAAAAAACAAAAGAAAAGAAAAAAATAAAGAATGTGGAACAGCAATAGAGATGGTGGCAATACTGGGGAGTTGATGGTGGGGTGGTGGGGTGGGGATAGTGCTCGGGGAGAATTCCCAGTGGTCACTTCATGACCCCCCATCTTGGCCACTCTGGACCATCACTTCCTCCCTAGGCCTTTGTCTCATAGACTCTGGGAAGCGGTCTGACCCCCGAAATCAATCAGCCTTGATCTGCCGGTATCTGAAGTTCAGGCTGAGATTCCACCACTCAGCCTGTGTGCTGGCTCTCCTGCCTTCTGACTGTTTCAAGCTGCAACTAATTATTGCAGTAATTAAAGCATCAGTGCCAAGATTTACTTAGAAACTTGCAGTGAAAAGCTGCTTTGGGATGAAGTTTCACATGCCTCCAAACCCAGGAGTTTTGTACAGATCCAGTCCTCTTGGGGGCTTCCTCCTTCCTTCATTCCCACTTTTAGGCACCCCAGGGGTTTGAGAGCCTCTCTAGTCTAACACCGAAACATGGAGAGTTAAAAATTGTCTAAATGTTCAGCCATGAAAGGAAGGAGAATCTGGGGTCTCCCTGGGTGTGGATGAATAAACCTGAGACAGGTTGTCAGGGAAGAAAGAGTCAGACACAGCTGAGGGTTCAAGACTTCACTGATAGGAAATGCCTAGAACTGGCAAACCCACCAAAACACTGAGGCTAATGGTCAGGGGGTCCAAGACAGTCTGTGGGCTGCAGAGAATGTTCTCTTCTAGACAGTGATAGGGATAGTTCCAGCACAGAGTGAATATGCTAAATGTCTTTGAATGATTTACATGATTAAAATGACTGACGCTTCTACGTGAATCTCACCTGGAGATAACTAGATAGACTCTAAGGTACGAAGTGACCATGTTTTTGTTTCCTTTTTGGATTTTGGGCCATACCCATTGACACTCAGGGATTACTCCTGTCTATGCGCTCAGAAATCACTCCTGGCTTGGGGAACCATATGGGACGCCAGGGGATCGAACCGTGGTCTGTCCTAAGCTAGCGCATGCAAGGCAGATAGATGCCTTACCTCTAGCGCCACTGCTCTGACCCCACAAAGTGACAATGTTTTTGTTTTGTTTTGTTTTGTTGTTTTTTTTTTTTTTTTTTTTTTTTTGGTTTTTGGGCCACACCCGGCAGTGTTCAGGGCTTACTCCTGGCTGTCTGCTCAGAAATAGCAGGCATGAGGGACCATATGGGACATCGGGATTCTAACCAACCACCTTAGGTCCTGGGTTGGCTGCTTGCAAGACAAACGCCGCTGTACTATCTCTCCAGGCCCTCTAAGTGACAATGTTTTATGGACAGATCTCTAAGGCCCTGGACACACTAACTAACAGGAGGAATGAATAAACCCCCTCCCTCACAAGGATCGAACTTGGGCTCTCGGGCCTCCTGACAGCATCAAGTGTGACTATTTATTGCTGCATTAAAAACATATTTCCAGGGCCCGAAGAGATAGCACAGCGGCGTTTGCCTTGCAAGCAGCCGATCCAGGACCAAAGATGGTTGGTTCGAATTCCGGTGTCCCATATGGTCCCCCGTGCCTGCCAAGAGCTATTTCTGAGCAGACAGCCAGGAGTAACCCCTGAGCACTGCCGGGTGTGACCCAAAAACCAAAAAAAAAAAACAAAACATATTTCCAGCCCTACAGTTTTCTTTTTTTCTTTTGGTGTTTTGAGCCACACCCAGCAATGCTCAGGGTTTACTCCTGGAATCCTCAGGAATCGCTCCTGGCTTGGGGGACCGTGTGGGATGCCAGGGATCACAGTTTTCTTGAGGGGTCTTCACTAAGTTAAATGCAGACCATCGCCTGGGGAAAGGACCCTGCAGCAGAGAATTGGCTTGGGTGGTGGGAAGGGGCTACCTCTTACTACCACTGAGCTGGGCACAGCTAAGCTTCACCATCTATCTAAGGAATGGGGTGAGCATGTTCCCCCAATACAAATGGGTTTCTGTGTCCCTGAGCTGGGCCACAATGAGCAGGCAGGGACAGTTACACAAAGGCCTCCAGGACTAGCCTCAGGGTCTGCTGAGGAGGCTGGATGGACCCTAAAAAATCTCCATCCGGGATGTGCTCTCCTGGGTGAGAACTGGCAGCAGTAACTCCACATCCACTCACACTGGCTCTCTTGAAACACGAGGGCAGATAGACAGAGCATTCCAGACAGGGATTCCAGAAACTTCTTGTTTTTTTGTTTTTTGTTTTTGGGCCACACCCAGCGGTGCTCAGGGTTTACTCCTGGCTATCTGCTCAGAAATAGCTCCTGGCAGGCACATGGGACCATATGGGACTCCGGGATTCGAACCAACCACCTTAGGTCCTGGGTCGGCTGCTTGCTAGACAAATGCCGCTGTATTATCTCTCTGGCCCCACCAGAAAGTTCTTGAGTGAGAAGCCCCAGGGCCGCAGTTCCCAGGAGGCCTCCCTACTCCCACTTCCACACAGTGGGCCTGATGTGCTTCCCACCCACCCACTCAGAACCTTCTGAGCCTCTCCCATGCCAAGTGCCCCCCAGAAGCTGCAGACCCATTTTGTCCCCATCCACATGGCTTCTGCCTGCCCACCCTGCATATGGTAGCTGAAATGTCCCCTCCACAAGTCTCATAGAGCTGCCTGGAGATGCTCTACTCAGAATCAGCGATTCTGGAGGACCCCCTACATATTCATGACTCCTCCCTGAGCGTGACGTACCCACCAAGCTCCATCCCTGCCAACATGAGATGATGAGAGGAGACACTTTTGTTTTGGGGTCAAACAGCACTCAGGGGTTACTCCTGGTTCTTTGCTCAGAAATCACTCCTGGCAGGCTCAGGGGACCATATGGGATGCCGGGATTCGAACCACCGTCCTTCTGCATGCAAGGCAATCCCCTACCTCTATGCTATCTTTCCGGCCCCGAGAGGAAACTCTTTGGAGCAACTCCAGCCTCTCCACTTATCCTAGGCCCGTTGTTTCCCCAATGTGGAATCTCTCTAGGAGTTCCAGCTCAGGGGGGCAGGCTGGCCTGTGGAGGAGAGGGAGGATTTCCCTAAGGGGGCGGCCCAGGGTGCCAGGCAACTGGCATGCAGCTGGCAGCTTCCTTCTGTGCCTGAAATTGGAGGGTTTGGGATTTTAGCCCCAACAACTTAATAGCAAGTTTTCTTTCCTATCGGGCAGGCGGCACTGCAGGGAGTGAAGATCCAAGTGGAGTTCTCCCACCCCTGCCCTGGAAGCCAGGGAGGAAAGGCAGGCACAGCATCCGAGAAAAGACTCCCCTGGAGAATGTGACTGATCAGGTGCTGCCTCCCCTTCAAGGTGAGGATAAGGTGCCAGACCCAGCAGCCACTGTCCTCCCCAGTCACAGATTTGGGGGCTCGGAACGGCCAGGTTTTGACACCCGAGTCTCCAGCTTCTCTTGGTGACTGTATCTGGGGGGTCTCAGTAGCCAATGCCTGATGGATCTTTTGGGGTCACTCTACAGAACAGGCTGCAGCCCCCAGTATTCCACTTAGGAGTTAGGGGCCCCCTTTGTGTTGGACTGGACGGTTGGGTGTTGATTTTTGCTGAACAAAAACAAGGCCCAGACTTTAGCCTCCAATGTGCACCCCCACACCCCATGTCCCTCGATAGACTTGTTGAGGGGGTGTAAGCCTATTTGCATAACAAAACCCACCATCTCAACATTGGCATAAAACTTGGCGGCAATAAGCCCATTCACAAACTCTTGTCACCATCATCTAGTTCCAGAACTTTCTCAGCCCTGAGATGGGAAATGTGTGTCAGTCAAGAAGTGACTCTCCTGGGGCCGGAGAGATAGCATGGAGGTAAGGCATTTGCCTTTCATGCAGGAGGTCATCTGTTCGAATCCCGGCATCTCATATGGTCCACGGTGCCTGCCAGGAGCAATTTCTGAGCCTGGAGCCAGGAATAACCCCTGAGCACTGCCGGGTGTGACCCAAAAACCACACACACACAAAAAAAAGTGACCCTCCAGCCCTCCATCCTCTCCACCTAGTGGGAACCCCAATGTGCTCTTGGGATCTGGACTGGAGGGGCTCTGCACATTTCCCACACAGAGGGGGGGGGGGCTGCGATCAAACTCAGCAACTGTAGGGACTTAGGGGACTTTTCATCACGACTCACTTTTTCCTCTCGACAACAGGGGCAGACAGTGCTGGCAGGGTGGGTGCGGGGTGCCATGAGCAA
Source organism: Suncus etruscus (assembly GCF_024139225.1). Taxonomy (NCBI): domain Eukaryota; kingdom Metazoa; phylum Chordata; class Mammalia; order Eulipotyphla; family Soricidae; genus Suncus; species Suncus etruscus. The sequence goes on from NC_064862.1 coordinate 19,909,914, forward strand.
AGGGTTCAGTAGCAGACATGAGCCCCCTGGGCCTGGTGAGAGGGTGTGTGTGTGTGGGGGGGGGGTCCTCTGCCTTCCTACCTGAAATCGGTGCGAGCTGAAGAGCTTCCTCAGCAAGGTTCTGAAGTCAAGTCTGGTCTGGGCCGAGGACCGGGGGGCCGGGGTGACTCTGCCGGCCTCACTCGTGACTGGTGTGGGCTGTTGCTGCTGCTGCTCCTCATCCTCATCCTCCTCCTCATTCTCCCACTTCTTGTAGTTGATGTTCCAGGCCTGGTAGTCGTCCCCGACCACGGTGAAGTGCTTCAGAAACTGGCTCATCCTCTTGCCTCGAGCCTTGGCCCGGCGGGTGACTGCCTGAGGGAGGGGTAAAGGGAGGCAGCGTTAGGCGGGGTGCCGCTTGGACCCCCCCTTCCCCCCGGTGCCGCCCAGCGAGCACAGGGCCCAAGGGATCACAGCGGTTTCTCGTGCTTGTATTTTTGGACTCCAGGGGCTCAGCCCGTGAGGCAACAGGAAGCCCCAAATCCAGCAGGCTCGTCTGTGGTCAGGAGAGTTGTCCCCTGCAAAGGGTCCTGCAGTCTCTCAATCCCCTAATCCAGAAGGACCCCCCCAGACACACACACACACACACACACACACACACACACAGGCCATGTATAGATGTCCAAAGAGCAGCTCAGGGATCAGAGACATCCCAGGCTAAAAACCAGAGGTAAGAGTGAGCAAAGCCAAAAGTAAAAGTACCCTAAGTTTCACTAAGCACGAAGGGCTGTCTTTTCACCACAGATGAGTGGAACCGCCTCAGACATAGCCAGGAAGGACTCAGAGTGGATGCTGATCCCTCCAACCTGCCCACCTAGCTCCAGGAAGAGGAAGCAGAAAGACCCAGAGAGCTAGGACTTGGAAAACGCCCAGTAAGTAACAATCGCCCATGACCAAGGTCTGCTCAGGTCGATGGCAGCCAATGCTGGATCAGGGAGTGCGGGGAGGAGCTCCCTTACATAGTTTCCAGGAAGAGACGCACCACTACTTTTGAGGGACCAAGCCTGCTTTGGTCCTGGGGTGTGTCTCTTAATGACGAGCCCTTGAGAGTCTTCAACGGAAAACTTTGACACATCTGCTTAAATCCATGATATGTTCGAAAATCTCCTCTGCAAAGCTCTCCTTTATGGTGTGTCTATTTCCCTGGCAGGCCAGAGCCCAGGGTCCCCGGTCCCTCCCATTGTCCTTTCTCCAAACACCCCTTTATGCCTTAATATACTTCTTGCCCATCTTGTTCCTTAGGAGGAAGACCTCATATTTTCATTGTTGAACCTGGCTGGGCTCAGGGATCACTCCTGGGAGGGCTTGGGGTGCCAGGAATGGAACCTGGGCTGGCCGTGTCCAAGTGTCTTCTTTGCTGTACTATCTCTCTGGCCCAAAGACCTCACTTTTTTTCTTTTTCTTTTTCTATTTTGAGGGGGCACACCCAGCAGTGCTCAGGGGTTCTTGGTTCTGAGCTCAGGATCACTCCTGGTGGGGTACAGAAATAATATGAGGTTCCAGATATTGAACCTAGGTACTCTTTTTCTTTCTTTCTTTCTTTCTCTCTCTCTCTCTCTCTCTCTCTCTCTCTCTCTCTCTCTCTCTCTTTCTTTCTTTCTTTCTCTCTCTCTCTCTTTCTTTCTTTTTCTTTCTTTCTTTCTTTCTTTCTTTCTTTCTCTCTCTCTTTCTTTCTTTCTTTCTTTCTTTCTCTCTCTCTTTCTTTCTTTCTTTCTTTTTCTTTCTTTCTTTCTTTCTTTCTTTCTTTCTTTCTTTCTTTCTTTCTTTCTTCTTTCTTTCTTTCTTTCTTCTTGCTTTCTTCTTTCTTTCTTTCTTCTTGCTTTCTTTCTTTCTTCTTTCTTTCTTTCTTTCTTTCTTTCTTTCTTTCTTTCTTTCTTTCTTTCTTTCTTTCTTTCTTTCTTTCTTTCTTTCTTTCTTTCTTTCTTTCTTTCTTTCTTTCTTTCTTTCTTTCTTCCTTTCTTTCCTTTCTTTCCTTTCCTTCCTTCTTTCTTTCTTTCTTTCTTTCTTTCTTTCTTTCTTTCTTTCTTTCTTTCTTTCTTTCTTTCTCTCGCTCTCTCTCTTTCTTTCTTTCTTTTTTCCTTCCTTCCTTTTCTTTCTTTCTTTGTTTCTCTTTCTTTGTTTCTTTGTTTCTTTCTTTGTTTCTTTCTTTGTTTCTTCCTTCTCTTTCTTCCTTCCTTCTCTTCCTTCCTTCCTTCCTTCCTTCCTTCCTTCCTTCCTTCCTTCCTTCCTTCCTTCCTTCTTTCTTTCTTTCTTTCTTTCTTTCTTTCTCTCTTTCTTTCTTTCTTTCTTTCTTTCTTTCTTTCTTTCTTTCTTTCTTTCTTTCTCTCTTTCTTTCTTTCTCTCTCTCTTTCTTTCTTTTTTTTTTTTAATTTTTTTGATGCTGGGCTAGACCCAGTAGCACTCTGAGGTTACTCCTGACTATGCGCTCAGAAATAGCTCCTGGCAGGTTCGGGGGACCATTTGGGGTGCTGGGAATCAAACCCAGGTCTGTTCTGGTTCACCCATGCAAAGTAAACGCCTTACCTGCTGTGCTATTGCTATGGCCCCTATTTATGTTCTCTTTGGGAGGAGCACACCCAGTGATGCTCTGGGCTTACTCCTGGTTCTGTGCTCAGGAATTACCCTTGACAGTGCTTGTAGAAATCACATGGGGTATTGGGGATCGAATCTCAGCTGGCCAGGTGCAAGGCAAGCGCCTGACCCACTGTACTATCTATCTGGCCCATAGAAAGTGAGTTAAGGGGCTGCAGAGCTCAGTTCTCTGCTGGGTTCGGTGCCTTCTGCCCTGGGCTAACCTGGCTTGTTGTTTGGCCACAGAATGTCCTGAAGGAGCACGCGGACGATGACCCAAGTCTGGCCATCACTGGGGTCCCTGTAGTCATGTGGCCAAAGAAGACTCCAAAGGTAAGAAGCAAGTTCCACGTGCCTTTCAGGTCTCTTTTGAGATGACTGTCAGACAGGGAGGGGGACCCTGAAAATGGCACCTCTTTCTTTCCTTCTCTCTTTCCTTCCCTCCCTCCTTCCCTCCCTCCCTCCCTCCCTCCCTCCCTCCCTCCCTCCCTCCCTCCCTCCCTTCCTTCCTCCCTCCCTCCCTCCCTCCTTCCCTCCCTCCTTCCCTCCCTCCCTCCCTTCCTTCCTTCCTTCCTTCCTTCCTTCCTTCCTTCCTTCCTTCCTTCCTTCCTTCCTTCCTTCCTTCCTTCCTTCCTTCCTTCCTTCCTTCCTTCCTTCCTTTTTGTTTTTGGGCTACACTCGGAGGAAGGGGGGCCATGGAAATGGCTCCTTCCTTCCTTCCTTCCTTCCTTCCTTCCTTCCTTCCCTCCCTCCCTTTGTGTATGTAAACATTTTATGGGATTATTATGTTACTGACCCTACCCTGATTGGTGATTGTGCCCTATCCTAGGGTGTGACATGGCATTCTGCCCCCACCCTAGGGTGGTACCTGATTCTGCTTCCACCATTGGGTGGTATCTGATTCCACCTTTGGGTGGTACCTGATTCTAGGGGATAAAAACAAGGGTCTGTGGAAGGCGAGGGGCTTTTGGCTGGAACTGATGCTGAGGCTTTGGACTTCAGCCTTGTCCACTAAATAAAGCTAATATTTCCACAAGCCTGACTGTCTTCGAGCTGTTTACCCGCCGCTTCACCTCAGAACCACCCACTGAACAGGGTGGCAGACGCGTGCTCCAAGCTGGAGGGGAAAGACCTCATCCTCCATCCCTCCATCAGTCAACTTCTTCAGGGGCTGACTTGCAACAGTTCCTTTCTTTTTGTTTTTTGGGCTACACCCGGTGATGCTCAGGGGTTACTCCTGGCTATGCGCTCAGAAATCGCTCCTGACTTGGGGGACCAATTGGGATGCTGGGGATCAAACCCAGGTCTGTCCTGGATCAGCCACATGCAAGGCAATGCCTTTCCACTGTGCTATTGCTCCGGCCTAAAACCTCACCTTTTTAAGTCCTGGTACACCTAAACTTGGGCCTGTGTCTAAGTTCTGGGGTGGGGGTGGGGAGGCTCACTCAGCCTCATAGCTGTCACAGGATCATGGCCTTGGTGTGTGACACCATGACAGAACTGCAGACACGAAGCCAGACTGTCTGCACAACCCCAACCGACCTCACAGCTGCATGGGAAGTGCAGGACAGAAATAGCTCATCGGCCACCCAGCCCCTCTCCAGCCTCCCTTTTCTTCGGCTCCCTGTTTGCTAACAGGACACCGGGTGCTGTTTGGAGGCTATTTCAATTAAGACTTTTCTCTGGCAGCATTGCTCCTCCTGGCCAGAGGCCATTTCTAGCTCTCTTTGGCCTGGAACATAGTGGCTCTTGGCCGCTCCCTCATGACCATTCTCCAAAGAGCAACCAAAGAAAATCTTAAAGCACATCCTGTCCAGTCCTTTCTAGAAGCCTACAAAGCTGTTTGAGCACATGAGCCCCCACCTTCTTATGTGGTTCACACTGATACGTGGCTTGGCTTCGGCTCAGAGCTCACCCTGTCTGGACAGCCCCCCCATCTCAGTCAGATTGAACCCCACTTCCCCATCCCCCCCCCCCCTCCAAGGCATGCATGGCTGACTGGCCTGTACTTGTTCTCTGCTTGGTTGCTACCTGCCTCCCCCATAACACGATGCAGTGAGACCATTTCCTTCCTGGGAACTTGTTCTGAGGCTCAAAACTACGTAGGTTTGGGGTACAGCAATAGTACAATAGGGAGGGGAGGTATTTGCGTTGCGTGTGGCTGACCTGGGTTTGATTCCCAGCACCCCAAACAGTCTCCTGAGCCCCTCCAGGAGTGGTTTCTTTCTTTTCTTTTCTTTTTTTTGGGGGGGAAGGAGGTCACACCTGGCAGCGCTTAGTGGTTACTCCTGGCTTGTGCTCAGAAATCGCTCCTGGCAGATACTGGAGACCATATGGGATGGCCGGGATTTGAACCACCGCCTGTCCTGGATCGACTGCATGCAAAGCAATTGCCCTACCGCTGTTCTATCTTTCTGACCCACCAGGAGTGATTTCTGAGTGTAGAGCCAGGGTAAGTCCTAAAAGCATTGATTCAAATAAAAAAACCCAAACTACTCATTTATCTATTTATTGGTTTTTGGGCCACACCCGGCAGTGCTCAGGGGTTACTCCTGGCTGTCTGCTCAGAAATAGCTCCTGGCAGGCACGGGGGACCATATGGGACACCGGGATTCGAACCAACCACCTTTGGTCCTGGATCGGCTGCTTGCAAGGCAAACGCCACTGTGCTATCTCTCCGGGCCCTGTTATATATATATATATATATATATATATATTTTTTTTTTTTTTTTGCCACACCCAGCAACGCTCAGAGGTTACTCCTAGTTCTGCACTCAGAAATTAATTCTGGCATATTTGGGGGGACCATATGGGATACCTGGAATCAAACTCAGATTGGATGTGTGAGAGGCAAATGCCCTACCCATTGTGCTATCCCTGTGGCCTCCAAATTACTCTATTTAATTGTGAAGGAGTGCAGCAAATGTGGAGTACGTTTTCAAAACCCTGAGTGTAGAAGGAAGACCTATAGATGAATGGAGAGAATAGCAGGTGTGCAAAACTTTTTTTTCTTTCTTTCTTTTTTTTTTTTTTTTTGTTTTTAGGCCACACCCATTGACTCTTAGGAGTTACTCCTGGCTAGGCGCTCAGAAATTGCTCCTGGCTTGGGGACCATATGGGAAGCCAGGGATCAAATCATGGCCCATCCTGAATCAGCCGTATACATGCAAGGCAAACGATTTTACTGCTATGCCACTGCTCCAGCCCCCATACACTTTTCAATAAATGTGAAAACACTTTTTTGGATGAGTGAAACTTTTAGAGAGTAAATAGATGGGGTTTTCTGGGTGTATTAGAATGGTGAGGCCTCCCTTAGCTCTTCTGTCATGAAATACATGACATTTCCTTCTCACCAAGAAGCTTGGAGGGCAGGAGACAAGGGCTACCCTTGAGCTGGGCTCCAGTCCACAGGCATGTACTGGACTCAGATACTCCTGAGGAAGAAGTTGGGCAGGAGGGAAGCGCCCCATGCTGGCTTGGCCTGAATTCTAATTGGCTGGAGGACCGACAGAGACAATAGGTCAGGATAGGAGACATATGAGAGCCACTGTCTGACCTGAGGATCTCAGACACCTCGCACCTCCCCAGACAACACGGGGCAGGCTTGAGTGGGCCTCAAGAAGTCTGACACAGCCAGGGCCACCGCAGTGCTGGTGGAACTTCAGAATAAGCTTTGCCACGGAAGTGGCATGTGCAATGCCCTGAATTATTCAATCCCTAGCACCACATTCTCTCTCAATCCCTAGCATAACATTCTCTCTCTCTCTCTCTCTCTCTCTCTCTCTCTCTCTCTCTCTCTCTCTCTCTCTCTCTCTCTCTCCCCCCTCAACATACCCCCTTGCCTCTGGTTTCCAAGGAATTGCCCCAAGCATTGCACCACTAGGCAAAGTCCAGAGCATCCATAATATCCATCATATAAGAAATGACTATTCAAAGCAGCAGGAAAAATGTGGCCCTAAGCTAATAGAAAATTAGCTTATTAATTTCAAATGGACATACCTGGGCCAACAAATATTATAATATGAAAATAATTTACATATAATAAGTATAATATTATAATAATATTATAATATGAAAATAACTATTATAACTATGTTGGGGAGGGATTCCAGGGAAAACATACAATTAGTAAGGGAATAGATAGGGCCGGAGAGAGAGCACAGCAGTAGGGTGTTTGCCTTGCACGCAGTTGATCCAGGACAGATGGTGGTTCGAATCTCGGCATCTCATATTGGTCCCCGAGCCTGCCAGGAGCAATTTCTCAGCATAGAGCCAGTAGTAACCCCTGAGCGCTGCTGGGTGTGACCCAAAACCAAAAAAAAAAAAAAAAAGGAATAGTTTTATAGGGAAATGAAGGCTAGAACAAATATCCAAATGGATGTCCTAGAAATGAAATTACATTATGAAAACCATATCACTCGGGGAAACTGAGGCCATGGACCAGGTCAGGGACAGTCTATGGCAAAACCCACCCTACTAGTCTTCAGTCTTCTGGTTCAGGGTCTCACCTCAGCCTTCCCTGTGCATGGGGGCCCATGTGGCTCCTGGGTTCGGGGCCCTCCACTCCTCCTGGTGACAGTACCAACATCCTGCAGCCAGCTCTAGGCATGAGGAGAGTGTCTGAGGGGGGGGGGGTGTCCTAGTCCTCCTGGTGGCTGTTCAGGGGAACACTAGGAGAGGCCCATGTGTCCTCACCACATATGGACCTTTTGCTGTAAAACCTGAGCCCTGAGTCACACTGGGAACTAGGTATGCCCCAGTTTTAGGGGCTGGAGCAATAGCACAGTGGTAGAGCATTTGCCTTGCAAGCAGGTGACCATGGAAGGACCTGGGTTAGATCCCCAGAGTCCCATATGGTTCCCCGAGCCAGGAGCGATTCCTGAGCGCATAGCCAGGAGTAAAAACCAAAAAATAAAGTGGAGCAGTCTTAGGGACCAGGGTCTCCTTTCTGCCTAAGCCCCTGGCTAGGGATTCCTGGCTGCAGTGCTCAAGTGCCCTTGGTATGTCCATCCTCCTTTCACAACTCTAGGCCCTGGGTGACTGGTCGAGTCTGTCACCTGATGCTACTCTCAACCCTTGAGGAGCCTACAAATCTCTCAGAGCTTGTGCTCGAGCGCGCGCGCGCACACACACACACACACACACACACACACACACACACACACACACACACACCTGCAAACCTCTTGGGACTCTGAGTAGGCACACCACACCCCTCATCCCTGGGGGGTGTCCCTATTTTTAAGACTTGGGAAGTCCTTAAATAAGTACAGCTGTAGCTGATTTTCCTCCACCCAAGTACAGAGGAAGTTTGAGGTTCATGTGAACAACCACTGAGACAAAATGGGGACCTGCTCCTGTCAATTCAGGCCCCCAGGCCCATGCACCTCAACTTTCCTCTCCTGGCCTCCCTACGTGGAGATGAGGGCTGCCCACTGAACCGTGCAGGCAAAAGTCACGGTACAGAACACTGCAGATGGAAACTTCTGAGCTTCCACTGCCTCTGGACTCTAACTACGCAGCCCTTTAGAACAGAGGGCAAGGCCAGAGCAATAGCACAGCAGGGAGGGCATTCATCTTGCACACAGCCAGCCTGGGCCTGAGTTCGATCCCTGGCATCCCATATAGTCCTTCAAACTCTGCCAGGAATAATTTCTGAGTGAACCATGAGTAACCCCTGAGCATAGTTGGGTATGATCTCCACCCCGCCCCCACCAAAAAAAGAAATAGAACAGAGGGCAGGACCAAAGGCAGAGCAGTTCGATCCCTGGTACCCCAAAAAATCCCCCAAGCCTGTGAGGAATGATCCCTTAGTGCAGAACCAGGAGTCAGTCCTGAGCACTGGCTAGTGTGACCTCCTCCACAAAAAAATAAAATAAAACAAAATAAAATAGGAGGGCTGGAAAGATAGCACAGCAGTAGAGCCTTTGCCTTAGATGCAGAAGGACGGTGGTTCGAATCCCGGCATCCCATATTGCCCCCCCGAACTGGCCAGGAGCGATTTCTGAGCATAGAGCCAGGATTAACTCCTGAGCGCTACCGGATGTGACCCAAAACCCAAAATAAAATAAAATAAAATAAAATAAAATAAAATAAAATAGGAGGGCCGGAGTGATAGCACAGTAGTGGGGCATTTGCCTTGCATGTGGCTGACCTGGGGTGGACCCAGATTTGATTCCCAGCATCCCATATGGTCCCTCATGTCTGCCAGAAACGATTTCTGAGTGAAGAGCCAGGAGTAACCCCTGAGTGCCTCCAGGTGTGGCCGAGAGAGAAAGAGAGACAGACAGACAGAGAGAGAGAGAGAGAGAGAGAGAGAGAGAGAGAGAGAGAGAGAGAGAGAGAGAGAGAGAGAGAGAGAGAGAGAGAATGCAGAACTCAGCAGTTATCTGCAAAGTGCTGCAGTTATCTGCAAGGTTCGTCAAGATGCAATTAGCTGCAGAGCTGCAGGGGCCCAAGGCTGCAAGGGCTGCATGCTGCATGGCTCCCAGGGGCCCGTGGGACCCAGCAGCCGGGTGGGGTGAGGTGCCCACCCAAGGGCCCCAATATGTAGCTTGCCAGGACCTCTGCCACCCAGGGTGGGGGAGAAAGGGGGGAGTAGATAGAAACTATATATATATATATATTTTTTTTTTTGGTTTTTGGGTCACACCCGGCAGTGCCCAGGGGTTACTCCTGGCTTCATGCTCAGAAATCGCTCCTGGCAGGCTCGGGGGACCATATGGGATGCCGGGATTTGAACCGATGACCTGCATGAAAGGCAAACGCCTTACCCTCCATGCTATCTCTCCAGCCCCAGAAACTATCTTTTAATTCCAGTCTGAAGTCTGCCCCTAGGAATTTCTGAAATGTAATTCATCAGCCAGGGGGACGAGGGGATGCTTATAGATCTAGGTTTGAAAGAGAATAGAGAATGAGGCATAGATACTAAGCAAGCAGTATCTCACGGATGTTTTATCTCCGACACCCTGTGAAGTTGCCAGACTTTCCCTTTTATTTTTTGTTTGTTTTTTTTTGTTGTTGTTTGTTTTTGGGTCACACCCGGTGGCGCTCAGGAGATACTCCTGGCTCCAAGCTCAGAAATTGCTCCTGGCAGGCTCAGGGGACCATATGGGATGTCGGGATTCGAACCAACGACCTTCTGCATGAAAGGCAAATGCCTTACCTCCATACTATCTCTGGCCCAAGTTGCTTTTCTCCAATTCAACTTAACCAGGGCTAGTCATGGCAATGCTTTAAGAAAATAACTAGTCCCATCAGGTTCAAGTACGACAAGGGGCTTCTTTGCTCTGGTAGGTCATGGCTCATTGAAGACAGTCAACTTTCCTCATCCTCCCCTATCTGGGGATGTCCCTTTGGGGGGGGGTTACACCCAGTAGAGCTCAGGGGTAAGTTACTCCCGGCTCTGCTCTCAGAAATCGCTCCTGGCAGGCTTGGGGGATCATATGGGATGTCAGGGATCAAACCACGATGGGTCCTGGGTAAGCTGCGTGCAAGGCAAACACCCTACCACTGTGCTGTCTCTCTAATCCCTGGGGATGTCCTTTTATGCCATTCCCTGAACCTTCACTTTCTGCTCTTTGCCCCTAGCTTCTTTCAGGCTGCCCTCACACTCACTTGAACACCCCAGCTTACCTTCTGTCACTCACCCAAATGAAAAGACCTTTTAGAATACTATTGGGGACATTTTGGAGCAGAAGAAAGAAATTCAGCACCACTCCAACATAACATGTGCACATGTGTACAAAGGTACACACTCACCTTTTTTTTGGGGGGGGTCACACCTGGCAGCCCTCAGGAGTTATTCCTGGCTCTGTGCTCAGAAGTCGCTCCTGGCAGGCTCGGGGGACCATATGGATGCTGGGATTCAAACCACCACCCGTCCTTCTGCATGCAAGGCAAACGCCCTATCTCCATGCTATCTCTCTGGCCCCACACACAAAGCTATTAAACTATTCCCTGTACCATCAGCAACGCCACAGGATGGTCTGACTGGAAGCCAGCAGGCTGAGGTCTTACAAACTGTCAAAGCCAAGAAGCCATCAGTAGCAGTAAGGAAGCAGTAAGGGAGAAAGAAGTCAGGGCTATTCCCTTAAAGTAGTCAAAACACCATGGAGTGTTCACATAAGGTTCCAGTGCTTGTTAGGGTCAGTCCTTTTCCATGATTCTGAGACCAATTTTCACATTTCTAGAACCTGCTGCTTTTCTCCAGCCAAGGAAAACCTAATAGGATTCTCAGCATTGTCTCTTCGGGGTACTTTGGGACCACCAGAATGGCCCAACTTACCTTTTCTTCTAAGGTGGCCATGGTCTCGGGTGTCTGGATCTGCAAGCAGAGAATAGTATGCAGACTGTCACCTCTGTGCAATGTGCCACACCTTTTGCTACTAAGTTATTGTCCTTTTTGTGGAACACCTGATAGTGCTCGGTGGCTGTTTCCTGTGAGCAGTTTGGGGAATCATGCATTGTCAGGGATAGGTCCCGGAACCCTGAGTCAATGCATAGGCTCCAGCCCTTTGTACCATATCTTGGTGCTAACTTAGCAGTGCTCAGGGGTCATTCCTCGAAGGGCTTATGTGATGCCAGGGATTTTTTTTTTTTTTTTTTTTTTGGTTTTTGGGCCACACCCGGTAACGCTCAGGGGTTACTCCTGGCTATGTACTCAGAAGTCGCTCCTGGCTTGGGGGACCATATGGGACGCCGGGGGATCGAACCGCGGTCCGTCTCCTAGGCTAGCGCAGGTAAGGCAGGCACCTTACCTCCAGCGCCACCGCCCGGCCCCGATGCCAGGGATTTAATCCAGGGCTAGTTACGTGCAAGTCAAGTAAATGGTTTAGCTCTTTTCTGTCTACCTCCAGCCCACCAAAAGTAACTTTGTACAGACATGTATTGTAAAAAACAAAAAAAAAACATAAACCCCAAAGATGCACTTTAACCTGTGGATCTCCCCCAGCCTTCCCAGACACACTGGTTTCCTGTTTGGGGTCTTCTTTGTCCTGGTAAATACATGCAAATCCTCTCCCTCTTTCCTTACAGATGCTCCATCTGTTTCCCCAAACTGTGCTTGTTCTAATTCTCAGAGCTTATGACTATCACACTAAGTGGCAAAAGGGAGGCTGGAGTGACAGCTTGGTGGGTCGAGCAGTTGCCTTGCAGATGGCTATCCCAGGTTCAATCCCCAGATTTCTGTCCTGTATAATCCCCCGAGCACCACCAGGAGTAATTCCTGAATGCGAAGCCAGGAGTAACCCCTGAGCACCACGGAGTGTGTTACCCTCCACCCCCCGCCCGAAAAAAAGAGTGGCAAAAGAGACTGCAGATGTGATTCAACCTAGAATCTGGAACTAGGGGTGATCAGGTGAACCCAGTGGTCAGAGCTTTCAAAGACATGCTAGAGAGCAGGTTTTTGAGGGGGAAAGTGACATAAGAATGAAAAGAACCATCATTGGGCTCTTTCAAAAGCTTCTAGGCAGTCAGGCTGAGACAATGGTGGACTCTGACCTGCTAAACCCAGTGGATTCCTTTTGTAAGCCCTGAGCTATGCTGCTGGTGTGGGCAGCTATCAGCAAGGTGTGGCCAAGGCCTGTGACTGCACAGGCTTTCTTGAGGGGGTCAACATTTCTCTTCCCCTGACTTTTCTTGCTCTAAGTTTCCAAAGAGAAACCCAGCACACTAAGGGTTAATTTTATAATTAAAAAAAGTATAAAGACTTAAAAAAGAAAGAAAATATTTTCCTTTCCTGCAGGGTGCAAACACTCAGGTTCAGCTTGGCTGGCAAAGCTGCAAGCACCCAGCAGCTCTCTGCTTGGTTCCTGTGCCAGCCAAGGGCATGGGCGGCCTCGCCCATTCTCTTCTGTGCACTCAAGGAGACGACTTAAGCAGAACTGCCACCACGCGTGAAGGTGAGAGAAGAATGAAGGTGCCAGGTGACTTGCTTCCTCACAAGACAGGAAACAGAAGCAGTATATGCCCAGGAAACCCCCCACTTTGTGCTGTTCTGAATGAGGGAAAATTGAAGCCAACCAGGACCTGCCCATGAAACCCAACAAGACTGGAAAGAAAAACAAAAAAAAGCCCAGTGCTGGTGTGGCTGCAGGGAAATATACGGGCAGGCCTTGTTGGGAGAAACTGCTCACGTGGCCTTAAAAGTCCATTATGTGGGGCCCGGAGAGATAGCACAGCGGCGTTTGTCTTGCAAGCAGCCAATCCAGGACCTAAGGTGGTTGGTTCGAACCCCAGTGTCCCATATGGTCCCCCGTGCCTGCCTGCCAGGAGCTATTTCTGAGCAGACAGTCAGGAGTAACCCCTGAGCAACGCCGGGTGTGGCCCAAAAACCAAAAAAAAAGTCCATTATGTGGACATTATGGCTGGCACCCACAAACAAGCCGTGGAGAAAAGGAAGTCTGTTGGGTGGAAAGAGAATTCTCCGGGTACTAGCTGTTTGGCAATGGGAAGGAACTTGGAAGTGATGGCTGTGTACCCGGCTATGCCATCTAAACCACTCGTGTGCCAAGCACTGGATGGGCTTTGGGCTGCTCCAAGGGCAGAGGTGAGAACAAGAACCGGGCTGACATTTGTGTGCAGTGAGGAGGAAGGAAGCACATTGGCAAGGCAGCACCCCCTGGGCTGAGGTTTCCAACCTTTTCACATCTGCAGGGGGTGGCTGGAAACCGCAGTCCTCAGCTAAGCACAGGGAATGTGGGAGACAGAAAGATGAGGAGGGGTGTGTGGCCGGCTTCTCCCATTCTCCATTCATTCTCTGAGCGGAATTGCCCTGGATGCCAGAAGCTTGGTCCCAGGATGCAGGCAGCGGGGACGTCTGTCTGGAGGACACACGTGAGCAAATAGCGAAGTGTGTCCCAGAACAACACAGAGACCCGGGTGCATGTGTGAAAGACAACAGGACCCTGACTTGTGACAGCTTCTGAGATGATGCTGAGGATTTGGGGGAGCAAGGGAGAGCGGAGGCAGGAGAGGACAGTGGCCTGCACTTGGGGTCCAGGTGTGGGGAAGCAGGAATTCAGAGGGAGAGGTTTGGATGTGGGGGGCAGCACCAAGGCTTGAAGGGCAGAGGACAGAGGGGGAAGGTGGGGAAGGACAAGAAAACTCTGAGTTTCCACTTTCTTGCTAAACCAGTGGTTGGGAGGCCTGGGGGCTCAAAGGGCTGCTGGAATTGCGCAAAGGTTAACCCCAAGATTTTCAAAACCCAGGGCAGAGCGAGCAGAAGTTGCAGCCCCCAGCTAGGGTCTTACTCAAGAAACTTCCAGAGGCTGGTGGTGCTGGGACACACAAGAGCTGAGAGGTCAAAGGTGAGCAAGGAGCAGCCCCCCAAAGGAGGGAGAGGGGCCTCAGCCCTGAGATGCCAGAATACTCCCAGTCTGGGAAGAGCCGGGAAAGATCTTTGGAGTTGGGGCAGGGTTGGAGGAGGCGGGGGTCCACCATTTCTGAGCCTCAGGACCTACCTGCTGGTCTTCATCTTTGGGGGAACGGGGCTCAGGGAAGTTTTGGGGACCCGCCCCCCTAGGCCTCTCCCGGGTCTGGGCACCCTCATTTGTTGCCTATGGCTGCAAAGTAGCCCAAGGCCCCAGACCGTTATGTGGTTCCAAGCAAATCTTGGAACCTTGAAGGGGGCTTCCTTTTGGGGGGCGCCTCCCCGATCCCGCACCCTGGGCAAGTCAGGCCCCTCCCTGCATGAAACAAGGGCAGCCCGGGGGTCCCTTCGCCTTCCCAGGAGGGCACTCACACCATCCGGCCCGGCCCTGGCACTTACCCTGTGCCCCGCCTGCCTTGGCCACCAGCAACTGCGCCCCACGGCCCCGTGCAGCGCCCGATGGCCAGGCCCGCCCCGCAGCCCTGCTGCTCGCCCCGCCCCGGCCCGGCCCCCCCAAAAGGTCCGGCCCTTTGTGACTCCCGGATCACGAGGACCCGCCCCCGCCCTGGCCTGGCTGGCCTGGCGCGAGAACTGCTTTCTCCCTTCCTTCCACCTTCCCTCCCTCTTGGAGGACCTGGGGGGCGCTTTGTACCCCTCCCCACCGAGCAGGTCCAGCCTTAGGGGTGACCCTGGATGGCTTCAGGAGAGTAGAGGATTGCAGGGAACCAGGGACCAGGGACCAGGGCCTGATGCAGGGATCTAAGACTGAGGCTGCTGGGGACAGGGTCCTTGCAGAGTGCAGGGGGTCCTAGATTTTGAGGGGCCCTTCTGGAGGGTGCTGGTGGCAACGACCCCACTGCACGACTTCAGTTCTCCCTGAAGTCAGCTGCAGTTTGCACTGTGGTTCCTCTCCCTCAAACTTCAACTCCTGCACACCTCATCCCCCCAGCTTTAGGCATAGGGGTGCCTGGGTTGGGGGGGTGGCTCCCTGCAACCTGGATTCTTGAGAACCCTCCATAAAGGTAACAGGGATTTCCCAAAGAACCTGGTGATCAGTGCACATCGGGGTGTCTAGCTGAAGACGATGCTTTGGATTTGGCAGGGGTAAGGGGGTGGGAGCCATGCCCGGCTGTACTCCTGGTTCTGTGTGCAGGGATCATTCCTGAGGATGCTCATGGGACCATTTATGGGGAGGACTGAACCAACCAGACTTAGCAGTGTGCATGGGAAGTGCTTCAAGCCCAGGACCACCATCTCACAGGCCCGTGTACTGAAGCACTGTGCTCAGGGCAGGGCATTCAACAGCCAGGTTTGGGAAATCGCCTCCGTGGCCAAGCGGATAGAGCCCTTGGTGTAGACCACTGGCGCGGTAGTGCAGGGAGGAAAGCCAAGCCCTGTTCGACCCCAACACAACTCAGTTTGCATTGTGGGGTGATAGTTCTGGAGATCCATGAGAACTGTGAGCTGTGTCACCTCCTTGTCCCCCTACCCATGTCCCTGAGCCCCTGATGGGGAACTGGGCTCAGTGGTGTCAGAGGTTAGAGGTATGCAGAAAGGCATTCTAGATGCACCAGTGTCCCAGCACAGCTGCAAGGACCATGGGCAAAAGTTTCAAGAGCCACTGGGGGAAATAGGCAGTTGTCACTGTAACTGCCACTGTTCTCTCTATATAGAGAACTACATATATAGGGAACTTTAGGGTGCAGGAAAACTCTTGTGACCACTGCTCAAAGGAAAGTTTCACTATGAGGATAAATAAAAGTAAAATGAGTCAGTAAAATCCCTGTGATCCGGGGCTGGCGAGGTGGCGCTAGAGATAAGGTGTCTGCTTGCAAGCACTAGCCAAGGAAAGGACCACGGTTTGATCCCCCGGTGTCCCATATGGTCCCCCCAAGCCAGGGGCAATTTCTGAGTGCTAGCCAGGAGTAACCCCTGAGCATCAAACGGGTGTGCCCAAAACACCAAAAAACAAAAACAAAAACAAAAACAAACTCATGATCCAAATTTGAATTGAAATTATTGGCACAGGGGCCGGAGAGATAGCACAGTGGTAAGGCGTTTGCCTTGCAAGCATCTGATCCGAGATGGATGGTGGTGATTCGAATCCCATCATCCTATATGGTTCCCCAAGCCTGCCAGGGGCAATTTCTGAGCAAAACCAGGAGTAACCCATGAGCGCTGCAGGGTGTGACTATAAAACCAACAACCCCCCCAAAACAACAACAACAAAAACAAACAAAAAAAAAGAAGAGAAAAAAATATCTGCATGAACTGTTTTTTTTTTCCTCTTCAAAAACATGTATTTTGGGGCCGGTGAGGTGGCGCTAGAGGTAAGGTGTCTGCCTTGCAAGCGCTAGCCAAGGAAGGACCACGGTTCGATTCCCTGGCATCCCATATGGTCCCCCCAAGCCAGGGGTGATTTCTGAGCGCTTAGCCAGGAGTAACCCCTGAGCGTCAAATGGTTGTGGCCCAAAAAACAAAACAACAGGGCCCGGAGAGATAGCACAGTGGCGTTTGCCTTGCAAGCAGCCGATCCAGGACCAAAGGTGGTTGGTTCGAATCCCGGTGTCCCATATGGTCCCCCATGCCTGCCAGGAGCTATTTCTGAGCAGACAGCCAGGAGTAACCCCTGAGCACCACCGGGTGTGACCCAAAAACCAAAAACAAACAAACAAACAAAAAAAAACCAAAAAAAACCCCACAACAAACAAACACGTATTTCATGGGCCAGAAAGATAGTAGGGAATCTAAGTATGTTCCTTGCTTGTAGCTGATCCTGCTTCAATTCCTGAACCACATATGTATTCTGAGCACTGGCAGGAGTGATCCCTGAGCACAGACTGGGAAGCAAACTGTAACTCGGGAGACTTTTCTTCTTCTAGCTATGGGGGGATGGGGGAAATAAATTAAGCCAGGGTCGGAGAGGAGTTTAGATGCCTGTGTCAAAGGTGTCAACCTAGGTTCATTCTTTGGTCCCAACATCACACAGTATAATCCTGGAGGTCTCTGAGCACTGCCATGGTGGCCTGGGTCATCCCGGCATCACAAGGTCCTCAAGCATCACAGCCTTGGGCTCTCGCATCGATCTGCTGGATTTGCTGGTTGGGAATCAGGAGGGTCCTGTGAGTGACCCTAAAACCAGAGGCAGGAGCAAGCCCTGAGCATCGCCAGGTTATGTGGCTCTGTAGCAGAGTACATACATCCCTTTAGTGAGCCCTGGCTTTCCACCCCTGCACACCCCAAACAAGTACTCCAAAGTAAGGAACAAAGTAAGGAAATCCTGGTGCTGGTACAGAACTACAAGTGGGCTGAGTCCTTCACAGAAGTGACGTCAGGAACCTGGTATTTGGGAGGCAAATGAGTACCCCAGGTTTTACGTTCAAAGCTTCTCTAGCCCCAGACACCTTTCCACGTGAGTGTTTTGCGGTTCTTGGGGTGTTGGGGAAGGGGATAAAGGCAGATCTACTGAAGGTAGAAAATCTAATGAAACTGCCTTTTTTTTTTTTTTTTTTTGGCTTTTGGGTCACACCCGGCAGTGCTCAGGGGTTACTCCTGGCTCTATGCTCAGAAATCACTCCTGGCAGGCTCAGGGGACCATATGGGATGCCGGGATTTGAACCACTGTCCTGCATGAAAGGCAAATGCCTTGCCTCCATGCTATCTCTCTGGCCCCTGAAACTGCCGTTAAAATTTTTTTTTCTTTTGGTTTTTGGGCCATACCCAGCGGTGCTCAGAGGTTACTCCTGGCTCTGCACTCAGAAATTACTCCTGACAGGCTCAGGGAACTATAAGGGATGCATGGGATCAAATCTGGCTTTGGCTGCATGCAAAGAAAATGCCCTACCCACGGTGCTATTGCTCAGTCCCAAGACTTCATGACATAGTGGGATTCCTTAGGCATTGTTTCATGGCCCAAACCGAATTTCAACAAGCCCCCAAACCAGCAGCTTAAGGATAAAGAAGCTGCCATGTGGAAGGAGGTGACAAAATACAGCAAAATCTCCATCCTGGCTCCTTTCAAGAACCATGAGCTGGCGAAGGAGAACTCACAGGGACTGCTGGGAAGTTCCGGCCATTGAGTCTCAGAGCATGTCTGCTTCCTGCTCCATTACTCACCAGCCTCAAACCAGCTGGTGTGGGGGCTGGTCCACCCTGGAACACACAGAATTCAATATTATGCTATTGGGTAGAAGAAAAAGGAAGGACGTGTTTCTTTTTTGGAGAAAGAATTCTTTTATAAAAATTTGTTTTGGGTCACATCTGGCAGTGCTTAGAGGTTACTCCTGGCTCTGTGCTCAGAAATCGTTCCTGGCAGGCTCAGGGGACCATATGGGAAGCCGGATTCAAACCACCTTCCACCCCAGGTCAGCTGTCTGCAAGGCAAACACCCTACCACTGTGCAATCTCTCTGGCCCTTCTTTTTTTTTTATAAATTATTATTATTATTATTATTATTATTATTATTATTATTATTATTATTATTATTTTGGTTTTTGGCCACACCCAGCGGCGCTCCTGGCAGGCTTGTGGGGTACCATATGGGATGCCTGAGATGGAACCCTGGTTGGCTGCATGTAAGGCCAACGCCCTATCCATTGGGCTATCGTTCCGGCCCCTATAAATTCTTTAATTAAATTACAGTGACATAGTTACAAAGTTGTTCATGATTGCATTTCTCCTTTCTTTCTTTCTTTCTTTCTTTCTTTCTTTCTTTCTTTCTTTCTTTCTTTCTTTCTTTCTTTCTTTCTTTCTTTCTTTCTTTCTTTCTTTCTTTCTTTCTTTCTTTCTTTCTTTCTTTCTTTCCTCCCTTCCTCCCTCCCTCCCTCCCTCCCTTCCCTCCCTCCCTCCCTCCCTCCCTCCCTCCCTCCCTCCCTCCCTCCCTCCCTCCCTCCCTCCCTTCTTTCTTTCTTTCTTTCTTTCTTTCTTTCTTTCTTTCTTTCTTTCTTTCTTTCTTTCTTTCTTTCTTTCTTTCTTTCTTTCTTTCTTTCTTTGCGGTTTTTGGGTCATACCCGGCAGTGCTCAGGGGTTTTTCCTAGCTCCGTGCTCAGAAATTGCTCCTGGCAGGCACGGGGGACCATATGGGACGCCAGGATTCAAACTGATGACCTTCTGCATGCCTTACCTCCATGCTATCTCTCCGGCCCCCATGACTGCATTTCAATCATACAATGTGAAACAACTTTCACTGGTTTACATTTCCTGCCACCAATATCCTCAGTTTCCCTCTCACCCTCCCCACTGGTTTCTCCCCAGTCTGCCTGTGTGACAGACATTTTCTTCTCTCCTTTTATTTTTTTGTTTTAGACAGTGGTTTGCAATATTGTTAAAGGAGGTGTCTCTATGCTATACTTTACTTCCTTTCAGCACCCAGTTTTTTTTTTTGTATTTTTTTTTGTTTTTGTTTTTGTTTTTTGGTTTTTGGGTGAGATGGCCAGAGAGATTGCACAGTGGTAGGGCATTTGCCTTGCAGATAGCCAACCTGGGGCGGAAGGTGGTTTGAATCCCAGCATCCCATATGGTCCCGAGCCTGCCAGGAACAATTTCTTTCTTTCTTTTTGGTTTTTGGGCCACAACCGGTGGTGCTCAGGGGTTACTCCTGGATGTCTGCTCAGAAATAGCTCCTGGCAGGCACGGGGACCATATGGGACACTGGAATTCGGGCTTGAACCCCACTTGAGCTGTATGGAGATTGTGGCAATGTTGGGGAGGAGAGAGTGCTCTGCTTCTGTGTTTTCTCTGCAGTTTGTCCTCCTCATGCTCTTCCTCTATTGAGGAAGACATGTTTTTTTTTTTTTTTTAAAGTTGCTCTTTAGAATATGCATCTTGGATGATTATTAAAATTCAGTATTTGGATATGGAGATTCCTTCACAAACTGGAAATTGAGCTTCATACGATCCAGCTATACCACTCCTAGGAATATACTCAGGAACACAAAAATACAATACAAAAATCCCTTCCTTACACCTATATTCATTGCAGCGCTATTTACAATAGCCAGACTCTGGAAACAACCAAGATGCCCTTCAACAGATGAATGGGCTAAAGAAACTGTGGTACATATACACAATGGAATACTATGCAGCCATCAGGAGAGATGAAGTCATGAAATTTTCCTATACATGGATGTACATGGAATCAATTATGCTGAGTGAAGTAAGTCAGAGGGAGAGAGAAAGACACAGAATGGTTTCACTCATCTATGGGCTTTAAGAAAAATGAAAGACATTTTTAACAGTATCTCAGAGACAAGAGAGATGAGGGCTGGTAGGTGCAGCTCATGACATGAAGCTCATCACATAGAGTGATGAGTGCAGTTAGAGAGATGATTACACTGAAAACTATCGTAACAATGTAAATGAATGAGGGAAGTAGAAAGCCTCTCTCGAGTACAGGTGTGGGGGGGTCGGGAGGAGGGAGATCTGGGAAATTGGTGGTGGGAATGTTGCACTGGTGAAGGGGGGTGTTCTTTACATGACTGTAATCATACAACTATAATCATATTCGTAATCACAGTGTTTAAATAAAGATAATTATAAAAATATTCAGTATTTGGTCACATGCACTTTTAGAAAATTGGCTTGGGATTTATTTATTTATAAAAAAGTAGACTCCCTCTTCACCAGAGCAACTTTCCCATTTTCTTTTTTTTTTTTTTTTTGTTTTGTTTTTGGGCCACACCCGGTAATGCTCAGGGGTTACTCCTGGCTATGCGCTCAGAAGTTGCTCCTGGCTTGGGGGACCATATGGGACACCGGGGGATCAAACCGCGGTCCGTCCAAGGCTAGCGCAGGCAAGGCAGGCACCTTACCTTTAGCGCCACCGCCCGGCCCAAACTTTCCCATTTTCAATGCCCCCATCTTCCTTCTTCCCAACCCCCTCTCGAAGACAGGCATTCTATTTCTCTCGCTCACTACCATTGTCATGATGTATAGTTATTTCTCTAACTACACTCACCACTCTGTGGTAAGTTTCATATCGTGGACTGGTCCTTCTAGCCCACATCTCTATTGTCTCTGTGTATTTTTTTTAATTTTTTTTTTTTTTGGCCACACCCGGTGACGCTCAGGGGTTACTCCTGGCTATGCGCTCAGAAGTCGCTCCTGGCTTGGAGGACCATATGGGACGCTGGGGGATCGAACCGCGGTCCATCCAAGGCTAGCACAGGCAAGGCAGACACCTTACCTCTAGCGCCACCACCCGGCCCTCTGTGTATTATTACAATGTCTTTTATTTTTCTTAAATCCCAATTCTATGTCTATCTCTCACCCTCTGACTTATTTTACTCAGAATAATAGATTCCATGTACATCATGCATAGGAAAATTTCATGACTTCATCTCTCCTGACGGTTGCATAATATTCCATTTGTATATGTATCACAGTTTCTTTTTCTTTTTTTTTGGTTTTTTGGGCCATACCCGTTTGATGCTCAGGGGTTACTCCTGGCTATGAGCTCAGAAATTGCCCCTGGCTTGGAGGGACCATATGGGACGCCAGGGGATCGAACCACGATCCTTCCTTGGCTAGCGCTTGCAAGGCAGACACCTTACCTCTAGCGCCACCTCACTGGCCCCGTATCACAGTTTCTTTAGCCATTCCTCTGTTGAAGGGCATCTTTGTTGTTTCCAGAGTCTGGCTATTGTAATAGTACTGCAATGAATATAGGTGTGAGGAAGGTATTTTTGTATTGCGTTTTTGTGTTCCTAGGACATATTCCTAGGAGTTGTATAACTGGATCATATGGGAGCTCAATTTCCAGTTTTTTTTTTTTTTGTTTGCTTTTTGTTTTGGGGTCACACCTGGCAGCGCTCAGGGGTTACTCCTGGCTCTATGCTCAGAAATCAATCTTGGCAGGTTTAGGGGACCATATGGGATGCCGGGATTCGAACCACTGACCTTCTGCATTCAAGGTAAACACCTTACCTCCATGCTATCTCTCCGGACCCCGAATTTCCAGTTTTTTGAGGAATCTCCATATTGTTTTCCATAAAGGCTTGTTGTATGGAACAGGAGCAAATAAAGTTAATTGGTTCTGGACCATACCTGGTGATGTTCAGGGATTACTCCTGGCCCTTCACACAGGAATTACCCTTGTTGGTGCTTGAGAAACCACATGAGATACTGAGGATTGAACCTGGGTTGACCATGTGCAACTCAAGTGCCCATTCACCAGCAGTGAATGAGAGTTCCTTTCTTCTCACATTCCCACCAGCACTGATTGTTCTTGTTCTTTGTGATGTGTGCCAGTCTCTGTGGTGTGAGATGATACCTCATTGTTGCAAACATGCTCTTTAAATCCCCCAAATACAAGTGTTGGCCAGGGATATAGCTAAGTGGTAATATAAGCTTTGCAGAGGGAAGCCTAAGTTCCATAAAGACACAAATCCCAAAAACCCAAGTCTTATATATAGTTAAAATCAACAGAATTTCCCCAAGTTTGATATTAGGCAGGAACTAGCCTGTTTCTAGACCATCCCCAGCAGTGCCCAGGACTCACCTGGCAGTGCCTGAGGGACCCTATGTGGAACCAGGCATTGACACAGGGTCTGCCATGAGCACAAGAGCCTAAATCCTATATTCTCCTTGGCCTCAATATTTACTGGCCATTATCAGTGTTCCTGCTGCTTTCCTGTCCTTTTATAAAACTAAGCTCTCACTTTGGAGGAAAGATAAAGAGCTTAATTATTCAGCCCTATCACCAAATCAGTACTGCATCCTAAGAGGAAATTTTTTTTTTTTTTTGGTTTTTGGGCCACACCCGGTAACGCTCAGGGGTTACTCCTGGCTATGTGCTCAGAAGTTGCTCCTGGCTTGGGGGACCATATGGGACACCGGGGGATCAAACCGCGGTCCGTCCAAGGCTAGCGCAGGCAAGGCAGGCACCTTACCTTTAGGGCCACCGCCCGGCCCGGAAGATATATTTTATCTCAATTCTAAGACAGTGATTTTTATCCAACTAAAGCTTTGTACAATCCCTTAAGATAGCTTGAGTATTTTTTTTTTTTTTTGGTTTTTTTTGGGCCACACCCTGTGACGCTCAGGGTTACTCCTGGCTATGCGCTCAGAAGTTGCTCCTGGCTTCTTGGGGGACCATATGGGACGCCGGGGGATCGAACCGCGGTCCGTCCTAGGCTAGCGCAGGCAAGGCAGGCACCTTACCTCCAGCGCCACCGCCCGGCCCCCCAGCTTGAGTATTTTTAGCTGTTTGAGTGCAAAACCAGGAGTAACCCCTGAGGACAGCTGGGTGTGGCCCCCAAACCAAAAAATGATGGCCGCCTCACTGACTTTTTTTGGGGGTCACAGCAGGCAGCGCTCAGGGGTTACTCCTGGCTTTATGCTCAGAAATTGCTCCCGCCGGGCTCAGGGGACCACATGGGATGCCGGGATTAGAACCTCTGACCTTTTGCATGAAAGGAAACGCCTTACCTCCATGCTATCTCTCCGACCCCCAACTTTAATTTTTGTTAGCGCAAGTATTTTCTTTGAAATTAGGTAATAATTTACTCCCTTGCTTAATTACTGCTAACTTTCTAGGTTTAGGTTACACTAGTTTTATCATTAAAATATTTCATTTTTCAGGGCTAGAGAGATAGCATGGAGGTAGGGCATCTGCCTTTCATGCAGGACGGTGGTTCAAATCCCGGCATCTCATATGGTCCCCCAAGCCTGCCAGGAGCTATTTCTGAGCTCAGAGCCAGGATAACCCTTGAGCACTGCCGGGTTTGAACCCCCCACACCCATCAAAACTTCATTTTGGGCTGAAGAGTAGAGCATAGGGCACTTACTTTGCATTTGGTCAACTCAGGTTCAATCCTCAGTATCTCATGTGGTTTCTTAAGCACCAACAAGGGTAATTCCTGTGTGGAGAGCCAGGAATAATCCCTGAGCATCACCAGGTGTGGCCCAGAACCAAATAATTTTATTTGCTCCTGTTCCATACAACAAGTACTTGACCATGACAGATTTGGGGGGGGGGTCACTCCCAGCAGCACTCAGGGGTACTCCTGGCTCTATGCTCAGAAATCACTCCTGGCAGGCTCGGGAGACCAAATGGGATGGCAGTTTTTGAACCACTGCCCTTCTGCATGCAAGGCAAATGTTCTACCTTCATGCTATCTCTCCAGCCCCATGACTTTCTACAAGAGCTTACCTGTCTGTGGTTAAGCAAGTATTTTCAGTAAATATGCACATCATGCCATATCAATATAAAACATCACTATGC
This sequence comes from Suncus etruscus, assembly GCF_024139225.1. Classification (NCBI taxonomy): domain Eukaryota; kingdom Metazoa; phylum Chordata; class Mammalia; order Eulipotyphla; family Soricidae; genus Suncus; species Suncus etruscus. The sequence goes on from NC_064862.1 coordinate 19,934,117, forward strand.
TGACCTAATAATCAGCAGTCTTAGTAAATTTAGATCTTAAATCATGCGATAATGCAGGATACCAGGGATTTTACTCTTCAGGTCTTGAGGTGGAAGGTCTTGTAGATTTTACTCATCTGAAGTGCATATAATCCAGTAAAAGGAATAAAATCTGACCTTGACAATAGCCCAAATCAAGTGATATGCTAATGCAACATTCTTTTTAGTGCTGTTGATGGAAGTCTTGGAAATACTTTTTTTAGAGGTCACACCGGCCTGGTGTTCAGGGCGTGCTGTGGGGCCTCCTGTACAAAGCATGCTGCCCTTCCCACCTGCGGAGCTCTCAGGAACTCACACTTTGTGTTCTACCCTTACAATCCATCTGTATTTCTCAACTGTGTAGGCAGGAAAAACAAAGTAGGGCTCTATTCTGGCCTTAACAGTTGTTTATCTGCAAGAGAATTAGAACCTTGCAGATTCAAGCTATTGATGTGCCAAGCCCAGCAAACTCCCCAAGAATGGGCACACAGAACTTGAACCTTGAGGGGACAGAGCGGGTGTTTGCCTTACCAATGGCTGACCAGGATAGATCTCTGGCATCCTATATGGTCCCCAAGCTTCTAGGGATAATTTCTGAGCAGAGCTAGGAGTAAGCCTTGAATGCTGCCAGGTGTGTGTGTGTGTGTGTGTGTGTGTGTTATGCCAAAACAAACACCTTGAACCTTGGGTTGAAACCATATGGCTGACACAGGTGATACCCACCATCCCGAGCATAGCAGGATTCCTGAGGGCAGAGGCAGAATAACCCGAGCTCCACCTGGTGTGGTTCAGAAACAAAAACAATCACCTATGTCCTCATTCGAAACCCGTTTCACACCTCTAGATGGTGGCACTGAAATGAGACCCCATTTGGGAGGGTGTTTTAAGTTCAACGATCAATCACAAAACATCAATTTTCTACACAGCTCTTCTTGGTCACTCACTACACCCCATATTGCCTTCACTTACTCATTATTTCAGCTTCTCAGAAAACTTTAACTTGTTCCTAGTTCTCATATGAATTTACTGGGGTTTGAACACTAGTACAAACACCTTAGTGTTAGCCTTGCATATAGATAGATGCCCTTGGTTCGATCCCAGATGGATCGGCCCGGAGTGATCCTTGACTAAGGATCGGCCTCTCTTCCCAAAATGTATTTACTTAACACTATTTAGTGCAAGATTCGTGAGCAATCACATTATTTAATTTCAGGAGAGGTAGGCACTGTCCCAGTTCTATAGCTAGGAACACTGGTTAATTCAAAGGAGCCAGGGGTTGGACCCAAGCAAGTATAGGAACATAAAGACATGGCTTCCACTGCAGACAGCAGCAATCCATTGACATGCAACAAGAAAAGTCACGGGGGAGGGAAAAAAAAAATTAATGGAGCACAGGATTTCCAACCAAGACCTCAGGTCTAGTACAGCACACTAACCTCCATTTGCCTAAAATTTCATGTCCTAAAATGAAGGCTGGTTTTGTTTTGTATTTAACTAAAGCTATGCTAAGTCACATACAACTCCTGAAAAAACAAAACAAAACAAAAACCAAACCACATTTTAATTTAATTAATTCAGATAGAAAGTCCTAACTTTGGGGCTGGTGAAGTGGCGCTAGAGGTGTCTGCCTTGCAAGCACTAGCCAAGGAAGGACCCCGGTTCAATCCCCTGGTGTCCCATATGGTTCCCCCAAGCCCGGGGCAATTTCTGAGCACTTAGCCAGGAGTAACCCCTGAGCATCAAATGGGTGTGGCCCCAAAAAACAAAACAAAAAGATAAGTCCTTTTAGAGCTTTTCTCTTTTTTGGGGGTGAGGGGGTGTTTGGGTCACATCTGGCAGTGCTCAGGGGCTACTCCTGGCAGGCTGGGGGGCGACCACATGGGATGCTGGGATTCGAACCACCATCCTTCTGCATGCAAGGTAAACGCCTTACCTTGCTATCTGTCCTGTCCAGTTTTTCTCAGTAGCACCTGATGGTACTGAGCTTGCTTATTCCTGGGCAGGCTCCAGTGACCAATAGGGTTTCTGGGAATCAAACGTGTATGTCAGCTGCATGAAAGGGACACATCCTACCCCTCCATTGTACTATGGCTCCCGCCCCGCAACTGATGCATTTTGAAATCCTGCCAAGTCACTCCATTCCTAATGCCTGGGGCGTAGATCAAAGATGTAAGCAATCTGCATTCACACAAGGAACTGTTCTTCCTCCCTGTAAGCAGAGGGCTGGGAGAAACTAAGAAGAAAGTAATGGCTGCATTTGGCACACATATGTAGACAGGAAGTGGTGAGAGGTCATTTGGTCCCTCCTTCCATGACAGAGCCCAGGAGGCCTGAGAGGCAGCAGAGGCCTCACAGAGTTTGTTTATGCAGACAGAATCTTTCCTGGTGCTTTGCACGCTGCCCTCCTCATGCCCAGCACTCTTGATGGCAAAAATGGCTTTTCTGAGGACACGCTCTGCTCTCTGTCCTCTTCTGATGTCCTTTGAGAGACTAAAATATACCCAGCAAACCTGTGACCAACTAATGACATCACTGTTCAGATGATTGCAAGAGATGAGAGCAGGCCGGAGAGATAGCATGGAGGTAAGGCATTTGCCTTTCATGCAGAAGGATGGTGGTTCGAATCCCGGAATTCCATATGGTCCCCCGTGCCTGCCAGGGGTGATTTCTGAGTGTAGAGCCAGGAGTAACCCCTGAGCGCTGCCGGGTATGACCCAAAAACCAAAAACCAAAAAAAAAAAAAAAAAAAAGAGATAAGAGCAAAGAAAGAATTGTGTGAGAAAATACTGGTGGAAGTCAGAATAATAAAGCAAGACTTGAATAGAGTTCAACTGAACTCGAGGATTCTGGACACGAATCGAGTCAGAGCTCCCCAAATAACGATGAAGCATTTTTGATCTCATTGCTCCACCCCAGAAGTGGAGCTCTGGGCAAGTGTCGGGACACTAATGGCTCTGAGTGCCTATATTTGGACCCACCAAGAAGAAGAGAGCATCTGAAGGAAGACAAATCCAAGTAGAAACTGGTTACCAGAGCAATTTATTCATTAAAATCTATCCAATATGCCACTAACAGTCTCTTGTGTGTACTGAGTTGATAAAAGGACACGAGAGGGTTTACCAAGTTCATCATTTAATAAGTCTGATATTCATTTCCATCACATGGTATTGTACATGATCATCTGTTGAAACAGATTTCTTTTTAACAGATCTTAGTTAAAAAAAAGTCAGATACTGTGAGTTCTGTATAAACAGGTAGATACTAATTTCCTTTGTTTTGAGATATTAGCCTCAACTTCACCACAGAATAAAGACTGTAGGCCAAATAAAGTATAATCGGTCACTCACATAGGACAGTATTGTATCTCTAATTTGAAGCTTTCTGAATGAACAGATTCAGGCCTGTTGGAACTGTAAAAAGATTACTTAAGTGAATAGACTAGATGGTAATTGTACAAAATGTTATGAACTGCGAGCCTTAGTCACTTAACTAGCACTATGTTACTAATTGCTGTTTCTGAATTCCCAAGGTGACGGCTGTGTGTAACAGGCCACCTGCGACTTCGGGTTGTTTTCAATGATTTCCAACAGAAACTTTGGCTTTAAAGAAAGAGTCACTGACATCGAAAATAATGGCTTTGTCATTTTTAAGTATAGAGTAGGGGAGAGTGTGCTTTAATTAAATATACATACCAGTGATGCTGGCGAAGTTGAGAAGTTACTCCTAATGTTGATAGCTATAAAATCTAGTTTTTACATAATGAGACAATGAGAGAAAAAGCAATCCCTTTGAAACAAAATTAAAAAAGTTCACAGTGGTTTCTAGCAACAGATATGCATTATATGACAATGATGTGTACAGACGGAGCACCCCAAGGTTCTCTTTATGTCCTAAGGAAAATGAGCATTTACATTATTTTCTTTTCCTGAATTAAAAAGATCAACTGTACAACTACCCTTGGGAAGGATAAACTGTCCAGGGTCATACAGCTTAACACCATGATTAAAATTGTTTGCCAAAGAAATAGAAAATTAAAAAACAAAAAACAAAAACCCAGAACAAAACACTTCATAGGATCGTAATCTTTCATTTGCTGTTACAACCAGCAAATGGAATTCATTAAGACAAAAATGGAAAAGGGGGGGGGGGAGGCGGGAAGGAGCCGCGTTCCACAAACACTATTTGAGCAAGCTGACCAATACACATTACAGTCTTAAAAATGAAGGTCATACACTCTATGTTACAAGTCCCAACCAGGCAGTCTCCAATGGCATCTATTTCTTGGCTTGCTTTGTGATCATACCCCTTGGAGGTGTTACAGGTCTTGTGGCATTTGGCTTCTTCTTCTCTGCAGGCTTTAATATCTGCCAAGAGTTAAAGGGCAAAGCATTTTAGAAAATGTACTCAACCCCAAATCTTTTTTTTTTTCCTTTGGTTTTTGGGCCACACCCAGTGGTGCTCAGGGGTTACTCCTGACTGTCTGCTCAGAAATAGCTCTTGGCAGGCACGGGGGACCATATGGGACTCTGGGATTCGAACCAACCACCTTTGGTCCTGAATCGGCTGCTAGCAAGGCAAACAAACGCCACTGTGCTATCTCTCCAGGCCCAACCCCAAATCTTTTTTTTTTTTTTTTTTTTTTTTTTTTTTGGTTTTTGGGCCACACCCGGTGACGCTCAGGGGTTACTCCTGGCTATGCGCTCAGAAGTCGCTCCTGGCTTGGGGGACCATATGGGACGCCGGGGGATCGAACCGCGGTCCGTCCTAGGCTAGCGCAGGTAAGGCAGGCACCTTACCTTTAGCGCCACCGCCCGGCCCCCCAACCCCAAATCTTAAAACTCCTTACTTCTCACTCAAATCTTTTGCTCACAGATCAAGTGCAAACTTTGCCCTCCCCACTGTATCATGTCTCTAGCCCCAAAAGTCAAATTCTCAAACCCTTGCAGGATCTTCTCACAATCTCAGGGAGCAAATTCTCTCCAACAGTTGGCTTACATATTTTTTTTTCTCAAAGAAGTTTTTGTATCCGAGCCACACCAGGTAACCCTCAGGGCTTACTATTGGTTCTCTGCTTAGGGAACCATATGGGGTCCCAGGGAATGACCCCAGGTCAGCCACATGTGAAGCATGTTATTCACTTCAGTCCCCAGAGAAGTCATAATAATTCTTTTATTCGTGACTCTAGTGGCTAAATTTAGGATAGAGCTACTCTGAAGCCAGGAAGTCTAATCCTAAATCAATGTGGAAAAAGAACTGGAGCAGACTGTCTGGGAAAATAGTGCCACTGTACCAGGTGGCATGGCACATCAATAAGAGGTCTTACAGAAATGAAGAGCAACCACAAAGCACACCTGGCACAGGGCAGCTTCTGTGTTTCAGAGAATCCGACTTATAGGAAAGGATTTTGTGTGTTTGCCCATTTTAATCATGAGAAAACGGGCATATTCACCATCGAGGGTATTTTCATGAAAACCCTTCTTTGCGAATGGGATCTATTCCTCACTAAACTAAGACTAAGGTTGAGGAAAAATAAAATCATCCTTTAAACAATTCAACCCAATTTCAAACAACATCAAAGCAAGGCACGCGCAGTGGGCCTGTACCTGAAATGAGCACATGAGCGTCTCATCCACACTCATCATGGCGCCAGCATTGTCAAACTCTCCACAATAATTGGGGGCAGAAAACAGAGTGACCAACTGCCTCTTTGCAAAAAATTCATATCCATCTTCAACCACCTTGGAGAAAAACGGTTTCAGTATAAACAGGTGCACAGCGTAGGTCAGTAAAACCATTCTTCAGTTTCCCCCTGAGCCTGACATCCTTGAGGTCATTTTCCGAGACATTTTGTATAAATAAGCAATACCTACCCACCAACATCAACAAGGAGAATCTGTGCGCACACACATGCTCTAAAGTGTACATGTAAAATTCAAAATCAATACCTGATGGGCTCTACATATAAGATCCAAATCATGCTTATGGAGAAATTTTGCAACCACTTCTGCACCAAATGTGAAGGACACTCCTCTGTCATTTTCACCCCAGCCTAAGACATCTTTATCGGGGTCAGACCACAAAAGATCACAAAGAAGACCTTGATCTGGTACATCAGTTGGTCGCATGATTCGCCTTATCTGCTCCATAGATTGAAGATCTGGTGATAAACCTAGTAGAAGGAGGAGATAAAAAACACACAACAACACCACCACACACATTTTTAAAAGAACACTGTTTCTTTTTGTCTGCAAAGAGCCAATGATTTCAAGGTTTAAAGATGGCAATGTTGGGGCCAGAGACACAATACAGAGGGTAGGGATTGCTGTGCACACAACCAAACTTGGGTTCAATCTCTGGCACCCCAGATGGTCCTTCAAGCACTACCAAGAATAATTCCTGAGTACAGAGCCAGGAGTGACCCCGACATAATGCTAAGCATGGCCCAAAAACCAAAAATAAGATATGGCAATGTTCTGGAAACTTAAAACTCAACTGAGGGATGAACATATAGCCCATCGGGCCAAGAACACCCTTTGCCTCGGGTGGCTAAGACCCATCCCATCCTCACTGCATCTAATACCATTCCCCCAAATTCACTGAAGGCCAGAGATATCACAAAAGGCTTGGATTTGATCCCTGACTCTGAACTGTTCCCAAGCATCAGAAGATGCAAACCCCTCCCCCAGCACTGTTGGGTTTGACCCCAAAACAAAACAAAAATACCCTCAGTTGCATAAACAGTGGAATGTATTCTATGTACAAACTTTTGACACAGCATGTTTAGAGTGTACTGAAACAGCAGCCTCAACACACAGAACCTACACACTTAGATCCAGTGACCAAACTGGACCCCAACCCCCAGAGTGCAGTTAATACACCCGATTTAGTTTCTACTTTAAATGATTAGGTACAGACTGGGTTGTTCGTGACCTAGTTTTACAGGTAATGTGTTTGTTCATGGATGATGAAGTCGGGCCAACACAGACACAGAGGATTCAGCCGAGAATAACTAGCAAAGTCCACTGCAGAGCCATGGGAATACCGTGTTGGCTTTAATGGTCGTCTAATGTCAGGATACATATTAAAAAAAATAATGTCCTATTTTCTTTCTCTCTCCCCCTCTCATTTTTTTGGGGGTGGGAAGAGCACACCCAGGGTACTCAGGGCTCACTTCTGGCGGGTTCAAGGACCGTAATGGGGGGGGGGGGAGGCCCGGCACACTGGGAAATCAAACCCAGGTAGGCAGCATGCAAAGGAAGTGTCTGACCTACTGTATTATTTCTCTAGCCCCATTTCCACTCCAGTCAAGTAAGGTAGTTAAAATCAATGTGCAAATCGACTGCTCACATCAGACTCCTTCCAATGTCCCAACCAGGCTTTACAAAAGGCCCTACAATGCAACACATATCAAGACAGGAAGCCTTGTAGTAGATTCCATAGAAGGGATCGAATCAGTTCACATACCTCCATGACAGCAAAATATTTTCTCGTCCACGATGGCTGCTATCGGTAAACAGTTAAAGCAGTCTGTGAAAGTTTTCCAGAGTTTAATGTTGTATCTTCTTTTACCTATAAAATTTTAAGATGGTTAAAAACAAAAACAAAAACCAAGAACTGTTCTGTAAAAAAACAATTCTGTAGCTTCCCTTTTTTTGGTTGTTTTTTTGGCCACACCCAACAGCGTTCAGGGGTTCCTCCTGGCTCTGTGCTCAGGGAACCATATGGAATGGCAGGGCTTGAACATGGGTCAGCTATGTACAAGACAAATGCCCTACCAGCCATGTTATTGCTCTGGCCCCTGTTCTAACGATTCTATTTCAGGAATCGCATTCCTCTCTTACCATGTGGTTCAGGAACCAAAGCTAGGGCTCCTGTGTGTGAAGTACATGCACTGTCCCCCTGAGATATCTCCCAACCCCCCTTCCCTTTGAAAAATAGATGCCCAAGCCTAGAGAGATGCTTAACTAGTTTGCAGATACTGGTTAACAGGTGCATACATGGGGAATGAACCAAAGGTCTCGTACATGTCAGGTACACACTCTTGGCCGCCAGTTCAGATCACCTTTCACAATGTTTCTTACACACATTCAGTTAGATATCTGCTTCTATCTTCACAAGCAAAAAGTGCTGCAGATTTAACATAATCAGAAATCCAGATGATGAAGGGATCGATCATACCTTTACACCTAACCACTTGGTAAAGCCAACTTCTATTGTTTGGCCCATTCTCAAACAGTTCTTCCTTTTCTAAAAAGGACAATTATGAACAACTCACGCACCAGTAGCATCCTCTTTCTGAGGAAAGCTCAGATTAGCACCCACCACGCTCACTGATTTCCACCTCCCAGGTACTTCCCAGCCCAAATTGCTCTAACACAACTCTTATGGGGAAATACACTGCCCTCTGCAGGTGCTCCACGGTAGTATGCATAAATGCACAGGCGAACTGAGAAATGAGCTCTTGAGAACTTGAGAAATGAGCTCTTGTCCCCACCACAGCTGCTCATGTTTTCTTGAGTCAGAGATATGTATGGTACAGACAAAAATAAAGCAGGATTAACATCTCTTATCTAAATTATATAGTTGCTTCAAAAACACAATAATCTGTAACAAAGCCTCTTATTTCAAGGCAATAAAGATTTTGTCAAATTATGTGCACTATGAAATACCCAATTCAAAATGGGTCACAAGCTGCAAAATATCTAAGTTTAAAACCTGGAACACCATGGAGGCTGGAGCAATAGCACAGCAGTAGGGCATTTACTTTGCATGAGGTCAACCCAGGACTCACCTGGGTTCGATCCTCAGCATCCCATATGGTCCCCCAAGCCTGCCACAGGAGCATTTTTTGCACCAGGAGCAACCTGAGCGCTGATGGGTGTGAGCCCACCCCCAAAAATCTACCACTATACCACAATCTTTAACAATGTGTATATTCCAAGATTCCATTCCTATGAAATGTCATCAAAAGGATGGGGGGAAGCACACCTGGAGGTTCTCAGAGGTTGCTCCTGGCTCTGCGCTCAGAAATCACTCCTGGCAGGCTTGGGAACCATATGGGATGCCAGAGATCAAACTGGGTGAGCTGCGTGCAAAGCAAACGCTTCCCCGCTGTATTATCGCTCCAGCCCATCCATTCATATGACATGTCTTGAGACATCTATAGATAACAAGTAAATCAGTGCTTGCCTGGGCCATTTTACAGATAAGATTCATCAAGAATCAGTGAATTGGGTCCAGAGGCCAACCCTAGTTCAACCCCCAGAAACCCATATGGCCCCTGAGAAATGCCAGGAGTGACTCCTCACTGCAGAGCCAGGAGTAATCCTTTTAAGTATTGCTGAGTCTGACCCAAAACCACAAAACACCGAAAGACAGACAGACAGACAGACACACACACACGCGCGCGCGTGCTATCTCTCTCAATAAGGTGTTAAATCAATCGATTTGCCTAGTTTCCCAGAATTGTATTAAGGTATCTGTAAATAGTCAAAATAATCATAAAAAATCATAACTACTAATCTGACCATCACCACCTCAGGATAGAACCCAGGACATTATATTGCTGTGGGTGACAAGGAAGAAAAACTGAGCTTAAACAGGAGAAGTGAATGAAACAGGAAATCTGAATTCTGACAGGGCATCTAAACCCTTAAGAATAGAACTAGGGGGGCCGGGCGGTGGCGCTAAAGGTAAGGTGCCTGCCTTGCCTGCGCTAGCCTTGGACGGACCTCGGTTCGATCCCCCGGTGTCCCATATGGTCCCCCAAGCCAGGAGCAACTTCTGAGCGCATAGCCAGGAGTAACTCCTGAGCGTTACTGGGTGTGGCCCAAAAACCAAAAAAAAAAAAAGAATAGAACTAGGCTGCAACAGTCTAGTTTATAAACAGGTGTTTCCATGGAAAGAGCTCGTCCATAGATCTAGAAAAGTACTTACATTCGTCATAAAATCCATAAATCCTATTGATGCTGGCACATTCATGGTTTCCTCTGAGAAGGAAGAAATTCTCGGGGTACTTGATTTTGTAAGCCAGTAAGAGGCAGATGGTCTCCAGAGACTGCTTCCCCCGGTCCACGTAGTCCCCAAGAAACAGGTAGTTGCTCTCTGGAGGGAAACCACCGTACTCAAAGAGTCGAAGCAGATCGTAGTATTGCCCATGGATATCACCTGGAAGTGAAACCCCAGGTTAGCAGCTTCCTTCTTTGCACTCATCCATCAATGAAATCCTGGGCAGCCAGCCAGCAAATAAATTCCCAACCAGGCACTGTATTTTGCTGAATTGAGCTCAACACAAAATGTAAGAGTGTCTGTCCAGAACCTGATCAATTAAGAACTTCCTTTACAGGATAACCCAAGTGCCACCATGCGTGCCCCCCCACTCCCCCCCCCTCCACGAATTTTGTGGAAGATACTATCAGTGCTGAAGAAAACCTTCTTGCCAAGCGATGAGCTTCCTCTCAGGAACAGATTGGTGCCCCCCTCCCTGCAGGCCTAGCTCTCCTGAACAAAGGCGCCCCCCACCTGCCAGTACAACTGCCTTTCATTTCCTTCTGCTCAAGAAGGCCATTGTCAGTGTGTAAGCTCTACTTATTAATGTGGTCAAACATGCTAGAATAATAGTTATCACCACGAGTTTATTATATAGATTCTCTGCATGGATCATGTACAAAGTTATAAAAAGTTCCATTTTTAGGCATAAGCCTGTATGATTCACGCAGTCCAGACAGACCTTTTCTTAGTTCCCTACAGTTTCATTTTTTCCTTGCTCTTACAATATTTATGTTCCTCTAACAAAGAAACTTTTAGAAAATGTGAACCTTATCTAAATAAGCCAAGTTCTTTAGTTCTGGGTCACTCATAAACAGTAAAGGACCCTAAGTTGACTACCAAGGACATCTATACGTCTGTGCTTCCAACAATTCCATGTTCCAGACTCACCACATATCTTGAGTGGCGCTTCAAGCTCTAGCAGGATGGGCTGGCTGAGGAAGATCTCTCGGGACTTCAAGCACAGTCCTCTGATTTCACTCTCCTGCAGCTGGACATTCTTACCAGGCTTGGCCCCTCTCACTGTAAGGGATAATAACTGATTAATCAAATGACCCTGTAATTTACCATGAAGATGAAAAAGTAGCTGACCAAAGAAAAGATTTTAGTAGCAGAGGAGGGAGAGATGGACAGTTGAACTTTTTGGCTTAATTTTTTCAAAACACTTAATACAGGCATTTATTTGGCATTTCCTGTGGATGAGGGAAGAGACATGTCTGCCAGTGTTCAGGGGTTATTCCTGGTGTACTGCATGCAAAGCATGTGCTCTAGATCTTTGGGCTACCTCCCTGGCCCCCAACAAGGTTTTAATATCTGCTTAGAACTCCAGCTTACTTACTTTTAAACTAAACTTATTTAAATAAAGACTTCTTTTTTTTTTTTTTTTTAAGACTTCTCTTAAGTGGCCTGAGTCAGAGGATATCTTGTCTGGAGAAAGGCCTCCCGTTCACATCACAACTGCCTTTACACCCGAGCAGCACCACCTACAAAACCTTGATTCCTGTCCTCCCACCTTGGGGTGCTCTTCTCCAGCCCCTGCAGAGGAATTAGCAACTGTGTGGTAATTTCAGAGAGCTGTACCGCTCAGGCCCTGGTTAGTTCCTAAAAATGCCTGTTTTAAGAGATGAAAAAAAAAAAAACAAAAAAAAAAACAAACACTTGGACTCCTTCCCACAAAGCATTTTCCAGAGGGCACAGCTATCATTTCTCTTTAGGTTTGCTCTGGGGCCACACCCAACGATGCTCACGGTTCATTCCTGGAGGGGCTCGTGGGACCAAATGAGATGCTGGGGATTGAACCCAAATTGGGTCAGGTGGAAAGTCTCCCCACAGCCTCTACCACTCATCAGTCAAAGGGATGCAGAGTGCCATGGGCCCCCAAGATTCACTCACAGAGAGGGGCAGAGCAGGAAATGAAGAAACTGTTTAGATTTGTTATTAACAGCCATTAAAACGGTTCAAAAAAATTGCTCCTTTTCTCTCTCTCTCTCTCTCTCTCTCTCTCTCTCTCTCTCTCTCTCTCTCTCTCTCTTTCTTTTCTTTCTTTTCCTTCCTTCCTTTATTTATTTATTTTTTTTTGGTTTTTGGGCCACACTCAGCGGTGCTCAGGAGTTACTCCTGGCTGTCTGCTCAGAAATAGCTCCTGGCAGGCACGGGGGATCATATGGGACACCAGGATTCGAACCAACCACCTTTGGTCCTGGATCGGCTGCTTGCAAGGCAAATGCCGCTGTGCTATCTCTCCGGCCCCGCTCCCTTTCTTAATTTTAGAGTTAGAAAGTAGCCCCATGCCAGGGAGATAGAATGAAGGTAGGGTGTTTGCCTTGCATGCAGAAGGTCATTGGTTCGAATCCCGGCACCCATATGGTCCCCCGAGCCTGGCAGGAGCGATTTCTGAGTGTGGAGCCAGGAGTAACCCCTGAACACTGCCGGGTATAACCCCCCCCAAAAATGCAAACTATAAATGGGAGTCGCCCCCCCCCCCCACTGGGAATTGTCTTCAAACAGGGCCCAGTGTGCTCGAAGACCCAATGATAAAGGCCAGCAGATCTGCCCAGATCAACTGCCTGTCAATTCTGGTTTAAGAAATTCCCCATGACCACCTTAGACAGTTTACTGTAGTTTAACAATTAAAAAATGTAATGCGGAATAAGAATCTAATCAGGGGCCCGGAGAGATAGCACAACGGCGTTCGCCTTGCAAGCAGCCGATCCAGAACCAAAGGTGGTTGGTTCAAAATCGGTGTCCCATATGGTCCCCTGTGCCTGCCAGGAGCTATTTCTGAGCAGATAGCCAGGAGTAACCCCTGAGCACCGCCGGGTGTGGCCCAAAAAAAAAAGAATCTAATCAGGTTTTTTTTCCTGGAAAAAAAATTTTTTTAATTCAAAGTCCAGAGCTCACTAACTACAACATTTAATTTGCTAAAAGAATAAAGCTGTGGGAGAGTCGAGGGATAAGGTGACTGCCTCTCACAAAGGCCTATGCTGGTTCATTCTGCAACTCTGCATATGGCCAGAGTGATCTTGAGCAGAGCCCAGAGTAAACAGAGCACCACCAGGCAGGCCCCAAAACAAAACACAAAAAGAATCAAATGGACAATGGTGGCAGGCGTGTAGCGGAAAGCTGTATCCATGAGACTAGAGCATGAACAGAATATTGTAAACAATTCTGACTACGGTTCAGAAAGAAAAAACCTGACCCATCTTCCGCCCTGGCAAATAGCTGCTCATCCTTCAAGGCTTTGCTGTGTGGTCATTTCAGCTCAGTCTCAGCTGTTCCCTCTGCTTTCCCATAGGCTCTTAGCACACCAGTCCCCACCGCCCGGTCCACAGATCCCCCTAAAGCCTACCCTCCTAGCTTCCATCAATTAAAGGCCAAACACAATGTGTCACATAAGCAAATCTCTAAGCACTACTAACCCAATGTATTCTTTAAAAACAGAAAAGCAGGGGGAGCAAATAGCACAGTGGTAGGGTGTTTGCCTTGCAAGTGGTTAACACTGGACGGAGACCAGTTCAATTCCCAGGATCCGATTTGGTCCCCCAAACCTGCCAGGAGGGATTTCTGAGAGCAGAGACAAGGGTAGCCAGGGTGTGACCCAAAAGTCCAAAAACAAAACAAAACAAAACAACGGAACACACTCAGAAGCATTTCTACAGGCTATATTAAACAAGAAAAATGGCTGTGCTTTAAAGTTAGAGAGATAACATGGAGGTAAGGCGTTTGCCTTTCATGCAAAAGGTCACTGGTTCGAATCCCAGCATCCCATATGGTCCCCAGAGCCTGCAAGGAGCGATTTCTGAGCATAGAGCCAGAGTAACCCCTGAGCGCTGCCAGGTGTGACCCAAAAAGGCACATGAAAAAATGCTCCTCGTCACTAATCATCAGGGAGATGCAAATCAAAACATTGAGATACCACCTCACACCAGAGATTGGTGTATATCACAAAAAATGAGAACAATCAGTGCTGGCGGGGATGTGAAGAGAAAGGAACTCTTATCCACTGCTGGTGGGAATGCCGTCTAGTCCAACCTCTATGGAAAGCGATATGGAGATTCCTCCAAAATCTGGAAATTGAGCTCCCATTCAACCCAGCTATTCCTCTCCTAGGGATATACCCTAAGAACACAAGAACACAATACAAAACCCCTTCCTCACACCTATATTTATTGCAGCACTATTCACAATAGCCAGGCTCTGGAAACAACCAAGATGCCCTTCAACAAGACGAATGGCTAAAGAAACTATGGTACATATACACAATGGAATATTATGCAGCCGTCAGGAGAGATGAAGTCATGAAATTTTCCTATATATGGAATCTATCATACTGAGTGAAATAAGTCAGAGGAAGAGAGAGATGCAGAATAGTCTCACTCATCTATGGGTTTTAAGAAAAATAAAAGTCGGGCCTGGAGAGATAGCACAGGGCGTTTGTCTTTCAAGCAGCCGATCCAGGACCAAAGGTGGTTGGTTCGAATCCCAGCGTCCCATATGGTCCCCCGTGCCTGCCAGGAGCTATTTCTGAGCAGACAGCCAGGAGTCACCCCTGAGCACCAACGAGTGTGGCCCAAAAACAAAAAACAAAAAACAAAAAGAAAAGAAAAGAAAAGTCATTTTTGCAACAATCCTCAGAGACAATGAGAGGAGGGCTGGAACTTCCAGCTCACTTCATGAAGCTCACCACAAAGAGTGGTGAGTGCAGTTATAGAAATAACTACACAGAGAACTACCATAATCATGTGAATGAATGAGGGAACTAGAAAGCCTGTCTAGAGTACAGGTGGGGGTGGGGTGGGATGGAGGGAGATTTGGGACATTGGTGGTGGGAATGTTGCACTGGTGAAGGGGGTGTTCTTTACATGACTGAAACCTAATCACAATCATATATGTAATAAAGATGTTTAAATAAAGAAAAAAAAAGAAAAGATAAATATCGAGAAGATAAATATTATTTTAATATCAAATACATAAAAAAAACAATAAAATTAAAAAATAAATAAAGTTAAACGAGGGGCTGGAAAGAGAGCACTGTGGTAGGGCATTTGCCTTGCACGCAGGCGGTCGGGGAAAGACCCAGGTTCGATCGCTGGCATCCCATATGGTCCCCTGAGCTGGCCAGGAGTGATTTCTGAGCAGAGTCAGAAGTATAAGCCCTGAACATCACCAGGTGTGGGGGTTCAATGGTAGAACACAAGCTCCCCAAGTCTGATATCCCAGGTTCCTCCACAGCTTTTCTAATTGTGAGAATTCAATCTCACTTTTTTTGGTTTGGGTTTTTAGGCCACATCACAGGAGCATATGGGATGCCAAGAATTGAACCCGGGCCAGCTGCATGCAAGTGCCCTACCTGCTGCACTATTGCTTTGTTCCAAGCCTCATCTTAAATTTTAAGATAATTCAAATGAAAAGAAATTTCAAAAACAAAACAAAACAAAACAAAACCTGGGATGGAGCAATGGCACAGTGGTAGGACATTTTGACTTTCATGCAGCAGACCCAGGACCGTCGTCCCCAATTTCTGAGCGCATAGCCAGGAGTAACCCCTGAATATCACTGCGTATGGCCCAAAGACAAAGACAAAAACAACAACAACAAAAAAGAAATGGGTATTAGAGCCACTGAAAAAGGAGGTGGGGAGAAGAAAACAACTTGAACCTTAGCACACAGGAGTAACCAGAGCCCACAGGAGCACCAGGTGTGCTCCCCCACCACCCCCAAAACCAAAAAACCCACAACAATCCACACTTTCTTTTTGGCAATTGAAGTGAACACTAATCACGTCTTTTTGTTTTCCTTGGGGGCAGAGGGGTGAGGTTCAGGGGTAATCCACACCCAAAAGTGCTCAGGGACTGAACCCTTGAACTGAACATAGGTCTCCTGCATGCAAAGCACAAGCTCAAAACCCACGGAGCATTCTCCTCAGGATACTTAAAACCACACCAGCCTGAACAAGGGCAAGCATTTACAAGTGTGAGGCGCAATGTGAATTAAAAATCCTGACACAGGACACTGGCAGAGAGAAGACTTCAGCACCAGTCTGAGACCATAGGCTTCAAATGAAGAATGACATGAAACTGCACCATCAGGTCTGGGGGTGCTTGGACTTAGGAAGGGAAAGAACCTGCTCTTCATTAAACATTCCAATCACAGGACTGTTACCAAGCCCCACTACACTGTCATGGATCCCTAACAAAGAGCTCACACAGGATGTAAAAAAAGCGTAAAGGCAAATGGAAAGATGCCCCCCCCCCCCACGTTTACATCATTGATGACTCAAGTACCCACTGTGACCACCCCTTGGCTGGATGCTGGGCACAGCATGGCAGCAGGATGAACAAAATTCTCGCCCTTGTTCCCATATATGGCACAAAAAAACAAAACAAAACAAAAACAAGACACATGAGGTAGCTGTAGATTAGAAACCCTGTGATTAGAGATAGCATAGTGGGTGTTGATCGGGGTTTGATCCCCAGAACCTCCTATCCTGCCAGCACCATAGCGAAGTGTCCTGATTAAAGACAGACTTGATTACTTTTCTCTAGCAAGTGACAGAGAAAACTGTTAATAATGGAGCTCTAGAGGTTACAAATCCTTTCTGGAGAGTCTGGAACAAGAGAGATCCTCAGTGGGAAATTCCAAGGGCTGGAACCTCATGGGACCTTCCCACAGCACCTTAGCCAAAGCAAAACATCGAATTATTTTAACAAGGTTCAATGAAATTAAAAATATTCCAGGAAATAAGAATCACACTCTCCAGATGGTGTGTCTCATGGAGCCAGGTGCTAGACACGACACAGAAATAGTCTGCGGGTACCATGAACTGATGCAGGAGTGCGGCACTGGCCTGGCTTTGGCTGGAAAGGGCAGATTCAGGAGGAAAATGCGGAATGCGTGTGGCAGGTGATGGATGTTCTCCTTACAGGCCGTCCCAGAGAACTGGCAGAGCACTAGAAACACATGATTAAAAACTTCACGCAATTTTCTAGAAAACAAACTGATGCAAACTTTCCAGAAGACCACCACGGATAGTGATTTGCAGCTTTTCGGCACCAGAATCACAACTCTACTAGTATGGCAAGCGGATGGAAACTAGAGGAAATGGAAACTACTTTGGGATGATTTATAAGGGATAAAAGGGAACTATCTTCGTCCCCTAACTTCTCTCCCTCTCTCCCTCTCCCTCCTCTCTCTCTCTCTCACACACACACAGAGCCCAGCTGAATTATAATAAAGTTCGAGAACCTAAGAATAACACTAGCAACATAAAAAGTCAGCAGAAATTTTGCTATTTTAAGATAATCTCATTCAAGTAGGCGGTGATCTTATGAATATGTCTCATCACATTCATTGCAGGGACAGAATCGATATCTAACATGACAAATTTTAGAAAATAAACCAAAAAAGGGGGGAGCAAATATTTACAACATAGAAAATTTCCCACAAATGCATTCTTCCCTACAAATACTCTATAAATGTTACAAAGGCAGACAGGATAATGCTGCAAAGACATTGCTTTTGCTTCCAATAAAGTGAGTCATTTTAATCTACAGCTAAAGACAATTTATCAAAAAAAATGTTTGACTTGCCAGGTTAACAAAACAGTCCATCTTGATAAGACACCATTTAGATGCCATACTTGACCCTATGCTTTTTTCAGTCTTTCTATCTGCTAACAGTGACTTCACTCAGGAAGACACTAGAATACTGGAGAGAGAAACCAGGGAGTTCAGGGGATATAAAGACCCTAAGGAAATCGTTTGGTTTTGCAGGTTCGGGATCCAGGGGTTTGATTCTAAAATAAAAATTCATTCCAGAATTTTGTAAACCCAAGAACCTCATCTTATTCCTATTGAATTCAACTTTCCAGTTTCCTTACCTACTAAGTCCCATTCAATTATCCTCCACAAGGCAACTTTTTAAGTTTTACTGACAGCTCTGATTGCAAATAAAATCAGTTGAGTCTCTGTCCTGTCCTTTCCCTGCTCCAGGACCAAACCAAGCCCTTGGCACTGCCAACTTGCTCCTGCAGCACAAGACCCAAGCTGGCATCAACTAAATGCAGCTAGCTTCAGGTGCAGAGTCACCGCCCTCCACTGGTCCTGTGCTCCAAGCACACTGTCCAGACAGGCACATCTCCCCTGCCCCAGGAAATTAGGCCTCTGCTCCTGGAGGAGAGTCCTTCCTGCTCTGCTGCAGGTTTGGCAAGTGGCCCTTTGATCCCTCCAACAAAATGCCTGGTGATAAAGGAGCTAAACAAGTCTTCAACAACAGAAGGTCAGGCAAGCACTTTCTTTCCCTGTACACCATCAACCCAGGTCCAACCCTCAGCATCCAAATGGTCTCTGGAGCACTGCCAGGAACAATTCCTGAGTGCAGAGCCACCGAGTGTGACCGCAAAAGGTCTTTAATTGTAAAAATCTGCTACATAAGAAAAAAAATACTATAAATATCCCACTAAGAAAGATTATTTTTGTTTTCTTGGTTAGCTATTTTATTCTTTTTTTTTGTTTTGTTTTGGAGCCACATCTAATAGTGCTGGGGAATTGAAGCTAGAATCCTGCATACAAGCAGGAACTCCAACCCTTTTAAGCTACTTCCCAGACCCTTTGATCAGCAAATAAAGGCTTGCTTTTTGGAGGGGGGGGTGAGGTGGGGGGTGCCCTGTGTTTTTTCTTGCCAGTATGCTTCTCTTTTATTCTCTTCAGACCAGAGATTGGTGCTTTTTTAAACATCAGAATTAATGTCTAATATTACACGGAAAGCTAAACACATCATGGGCTTCTTTGGGCTGGGTTCCATCCCCAGCACCCGAGGGTTCCCTGAGCATAGCCTGGAGTAACCCTTGGGGACCATTGGTGTGGCCCCCGGAAAAAAAACACCCACACCCACACACAAATACCCACCACACTTGATTACCTGAACAATTTTAGAGAAACAGAAAGCCTGCAAACTCGGTAGCTTTAGTAAACTCTGAGGGTTAAACTGGCCAATGCTTTCAGTTCCATAGGGCAGGGCAGAGGTCAAATTGAAATCACGAAAGCAAAGCAGGCAATTATGCAAAGAGCCTGGCTCCCCAAGACACTTGACAATGGCCCAGCTTCTGAGTGAAAACGCTTCTTGCAAATCAAAATGTAGGATGATTAGTCCGCTAAGCAAGACAAATGCTGGGCATCACAGCCTCCGGAGGAGGCACTAACCCAGTCAATCTCGGCCCCCAATTTTTCCCCTTTCTCAATAAGAACATCTCTAATCCCTAATCACCCCAAGTGGACTAAGCAGTGAGCTGACCAGGGTCAAAACTTTGCAGCCCTGGAAAATACACCACAAATTCAAAGTACAAAACGGAATCGCAAAGTTCTGTAATGTACTCTTATAAAGCATAACTCTGGGCTCCACCTTTCAAGCATTCTAAGTCCCTACAATATTTGAGGCAGTTAAAAATCCAGTTCATCTACATCATCCAACATTCAAATCATCAAAGAAAGAGGCTTCGACCCCAATTTCCCAAGAAGTCAGCACTTGTAGACAGGCCCTGAAATTCTCTCCCCCATCCATGGCATCTCAAGAGAGTCCCTGATCGGCTCAAAACTACAGCTTTTGGGGGGGGGGGGCGCGCTGGAGAGATAGCATGGAGGTAAGGCGTTTGCCTTTCATGCAGGAGGTCATCGGTTCGAGGCCAGGAACAACCCCTGAGCACTGCTGGGTGTGACCCAAAAACCACACACACACAAACTACAGCTTTTGTGTTTAACCTTTGCAAGAACCATTACACAGGGCCAGAAGTCGCTGGGTTCCTAAGCTTCTGGCCGCCCGTGTAGAACTGTTCCTAAGTAAGCGTGTGACCTTGCCCAAGTGTCTGACCTTATTAACCTGCAAAAAATAAAAAATAAATACAAGAACAACAGTCTTATTCTAGGCAAGGTCGGCGAGAGCATTAGCCAATGTAACTATACAAGGGCGTTATTTTATTATCATTTTTTAAATGATAAAAAAAAAAACCCGCACACAAGTAAGAAAACAGCAAGCGCAAAGGGAAGCGCGGGAGAATCTCCAGTACTCCCAACAGAGCATAGCAGAGGCAGCAGCACTTTGGGGCAGGCGGGACACCCCCCCTAAAAAAACGACTACTCGAGTAGTCATTCACATTGATCTCAATAAAAATAAAATTAAAAAAACCACTCAAGTGGGTAAGAGTCCAAGAAAAGACAAGTGAACATTATTGCAGAAGGCGGGGTGGGAGGAGAATTTCCAAAACCCCTTGAGACAGACAGATGAATGGACGTTTATCACCAAACAGAACCGGGTCCCCTGGGTCAGGCCTGAGTCCCCCCCCCCCTAAAAAAAAGAAAAAAGGCCAGATCGGGCAATCGAAGTGGCCCCGAAGCGCGTGCAACCTTCCCCCTGATTCTGCATGCAACTGCTGCTTCCCCAAAGTGCCAGGAACGCGTTGTCCTCTCCCCAAGCTTTTCTGCAAGAAAAAAAGATGGGCCGGGTCGGAACCGGTACCGGGGTGGGGGACGTTGTGGGGGTGCAGAAACATAGAAGGTGAGCAGGGATGTTTTCAGGCCTCAGATCCGGCGGAGCTGCAGCCCCCGAGCCCCAAGCCCCGTGCAATGCGTGAGCCGAGGCCCCGGTTCCGAGGGGCCTAGTGCAAGACCCCGGGGCAAGCTGCTAAGCGACCCTGCCGCCGACTATCAGCATCTGTCCCCATCCTCCGCGGCCCGCGCGGGTTCATCCCCTTCCCTGGTCCCATGGCGCTCGCGAGCCCCCCAGCTCGCTTTCCCGCACAGCACCCCGTTCCCGGGCGCCCCCGTTCACCTTCCAGCAGCCGCTGGATGATGCTGTCGATGTTGAGCTTATCGATATCCGCCATCGCCTTCCCGCCGCCGAGCCTGCCGCAGCGGCACCGCCGCCGCTCACTCCCGCCCGCCCGCCCGCCCGGGACTCAACAACGCCTCTTTCCCGCGCGCCCCGAGCCCTGAAGCGGTTTGGGGTCGCTGGCGGAGGCGGGAACCCGGACCCCCCCCCAAGCCGCCCGCACCCGGCTCCCTCCTTCGCTCCCTACAGGACCCGCGAGAAGAACAAAATGGCCGCCGACGGCGCAGCCAGGCTCGGGCGGCGCACGGATGCGCGGAGGAGTGCTGCGGTCCGGGCCGGAGCTTCTTTTTTCTGGGCCCTTAAGGATGGATAGGGAAGAGGGCGTGGCCAGAGCTGGAAGGGGTGTGGTTAGTGCCTGGATGGGGCGTGGTTAGTGAGTTTAGGGGCGTGGCCAGCGCGGGATGGTAGAAGATGGTTGGGGAACGCACACGCACTGGATCCTTCCGCCAAACGGGTTGAGAAAATAAATAGGCCCCCAAGGGCGGGATCTGGAGTTTTGCAAAAGTTAAAAGTTAGGTTTTTGTTTTGTGCTTTTTTTTTTTTTTTTTTTTGCTGTAGTTCGGACTCCGGGAGATCTCTACCAAGGATGTATGGAACCTTCTCCGGATCTTGCTTATTGGGGCTAGATGTTTGCAGAATTATAAAGCACACTGAGGGAATTCTGGGGGGAACCCTGAAGATGCAATGTGTGGGGTGGGTGGAGGGAGAGGGAGGAGAAGAATAAAGAAAAGTAGGTTGGCTTCTTTTTTTTTTTTACATTCAAATTTACTGGGATTCTAGAGAATGGGGGAGAAAAGGGACTCTTCGATGGCTCCTAAAAATGTACCCATGTACCCCCCCATCCAGATAACTCAGAATGTTAATAGTTATTTTGGTGTACAATAGGGGTGTATGTAGATATATTTTTTATGTGTTTGTGAGGTCTGGGAGCTTTTGCATTTGGGGAAGTTTTGTGCCTTTTTTTTTTTTTTTTGTCCTCTAAAGTGTTTTTCACCAAAGCCTTGGCATTGCATCGTCTTCCCTGAACCCGGAGATTTATGTAATCGTTGGAACGACTGCCCTGATGCTGGCAAGCCCTTGTTCTTGAGATAAAAGAAGCTGCAGACTTTGCTTGGTGGAGTTGAGGCGGGAAGTGGAGAGGAGTCGCCCTGGGGGGCAGGGCAGGGAGGCCTGGAATGTTGAGGACCGGGGATGTGTGTGTGTGTGTGTGTGTGTGTGTGTGTGTGTGTGTGTGTGTTTGTGTGTGTGCCCCCCCCCCCCTTTTCCCCTAGTCTTCTTAGCTTGCTCACTCTCCAGGAGAACCCTCCAAAATGTACCATATTGGGGTGCGTGTGTGTGTCTGTTTCCCTGTGTCTTCTTAGCTTGCTCACTCTCCAGGAGACACCCACAAACCCCAATGTACCATGTCGGGGTCCACACCGTTTTGAGCTGCTTTGGAAACTGCATCCTTGCAGCCAGCAAGCATATCTGCTCTCTTCCGTTCCCTGATTCTTCCTGCCACGCTTTACAGTTTGCAAAGCCTTTTCCCACTCTCCTGGGAACTTTTGTTTCTGGGTGTCAGCAGGATGCTAGATCCAGAATGCCAGAGAGGATAACCTACCCGCCATCACCCAAGACATCTAGTGATTGCAGCATCACCCTGGGCTCCTCCAGCTTGGCATTTTGGCCTTCCCTGAGTGTGGGGGCGAAGAAAAGGGGTGCAGAAAGGTCTTGAGAGCTAGCTAGGAAGGCTTTCCCATGTTAGCTCAGCTCTGGGACTCATTCCCACTTCTCTGGTCTCAACACGCTTTCCCTGCTGCATCCCTGTCCACCAGAAGACAAAACAAGCGTCACTTGTCAGCTCAGGGCACAGAGCCCTTTTGGTGACATTCCCAGCCATGCAAAGGACTGCGGTGAACAGCTGGCTAATGAGGTCAGAGGGGCTGTTCTGGACTCCCTGAGACAAGGGGGCGGGAGGGGGGGGGTTCCACAGGGGCAGGGCACATGGCAGCAGAGGCAATTAGAGCAGGAATGTGAAAGGCAGTGATTCATTCATCAGACAAATATTTATGGAGCGCTCCTCTGGGCCGGATTGTTCTGGGTGAGGAAGAAGGGGTGAGCAAGACAGAGAAGGTCCTTCTCTCACCCAGAGTCCCTGAGAGTCAGCCAGACAATAGACAAAGAAAAACAGAAAGATAAGCCTCTGATACTAGCCGGAGAGGGGGGGAAAAAAAAGAAACAAAACTAACCAAACAACAACACAAAACCCACAGCTCTGCCATCATTTTCTTAGTATGTGCCAAGAATGATGTCACGGAAGCTCAGACTACCCTAGGAATGAAGCGCCTCTGCGCCACCCCCATTTTACAGATGAAGAAAGTGAGACACAGAACAGGTTGTCTGCTGACGGTCACACAAATGAGTAAGTACCAGAGATAGGGCTGGAATGCAGGACAGCAGGCTGCCAAGCCCTTAAGCTCTTCAGTACATCCCTCTGCAAGTTGCCGGTACCTGGCACAACCATGGCACGTAGCAATGTGGAAACAAACAAAAGCACCTACAGGTTTCCACCTACAAGAGACCACAGTGCTTCATACACAGTACCAAAGAGGCAGGTGTATGATCAGCTGTTGCTGCCTGATAGAACTGGAGGACTTTATAATTATTATTATTGTTGTTGTTTATTTGTTTGGGGGCCACACCCACTGGTGCTCAGGGCTGGCTCCTGACTGCCCAGAAATCACTCCTGGCAGCCTCAGGGAAGGCGCTGAGTTGCTGGGGAAAGAATCCACAAGGGCTGTGTGCAAGGCAAGTGGCTGTCCTCACTCACAGTGCTAGTTCCCAGCCCTTGGAGGAGGACTTTAGACCAGCCTGGATGATGACTATCTGGGCACCTCCCCTCCAGAGTCCAATTTAGCTGGCACCAGTGAAAGAGAAATAGCCGGAAAGCCTGAGGGTGGCAAGAACTCAGCCGGGTGTGGGGGGTCTGGATAGCCACTTGGGAACTCAAAAACAACCTGGGAACAAAGTAATGATTTGGTGGTTTTCTGTCACCATCAACTAGTGGCTTCATCAGGCTCAGGCAAGGACTAGCCAAGGAAGCAAACCTTGTCAACATTTATTTAGAATTGTTTAATGGCGGGGGCCAGAGAGATAGCACAGCAGTAGGGCCTTTGCCTTGCATGCAGCTGACCCAGGACGGTGTTTCAAACCCCAGCATCCCATATGGTCCCCCAAGCCTTCCAGGAGCGATTTCTGAGTGCAAAGCCAGGAGTCACCCCTGAGTGCTGCCAGGTATGACCCAAAAGCCTAAATAAATAAATAAACAAGAAATTGTGGGGAAGCATGGATAGGTTCAGACGTTGACCACACATCTCAATTTTGTTTTTCTTACAACTACTGTGAAGAAAATATTTTAAAAGGGAAGATTTGAGTATTATAATTTCATTTATTCATGATTATTTTATTTATCATCTATAATTTTGGTTGTGAATATGTATTAAAATTATGAGTATTGTAAAAAAGAAAGAAAGAAAAAGAAAAGAATTGTTTAATGGCAATCCTACTGTTCATGAAATTAAGCAGAGGGAGCAGTAAGAATTCTTCAACCTTCTAGAACCTCGCGAGTTCCATATTGCCATTCTGGTGCCAGCTGTGGACCCACAGATCTGCCTTGTGGGTTTCACTAAGGCTTTTAGAGGAATTTAAGCTCATGATCTACTAATGAAAATGTTTGGGGGCTGCACCCAGTGGTGCTCAGGGCTCTGGACCTTAGGGATCTCTCTTAGAGGGACTGAGGGGATCATATGAGATGCCAAAGATCAAACTCAGGTTGACAGCAGTTAGGTGACACCTTATTTTTCTTTTTGTTATTATATGTTTAAACTTTATTTATTTATTGGTTTGGGGGCCACACCTGGATCTGCACTCAGAAATCACTCCTGGCAGGCTGGGGGACCATATGGGATATCAGGAATGGAACCCGGTTCCTCCCGTGTTGGCCACATGCAAGACAAACACCCTACTGCTGTGCTGTCTCTCTGGCTCCCACCTTATTTTTCTTAAAACAAAGATTATCCCTGATTCCTTTGTATGTTTGTTTACAACTTGGAATTATCCCCAAACAGTGATTGTCTTACCTGGGTGGGACTGGCTCAGGATAGCCTGAGCTATCTATTTATCCTTACTGCTCCGCCCAGAGGTGGTCTTTGTACTCAATAAAAAAAAAAAGGGCAGTTGTGGCAGGCACCTGGCTCTCAATCCGAGGTAACAGACTGCCAGACTACATGTGTTTCACTCTCAGCCTGGCTTGGATTATTTCTTTCGTGACCCTGATTTAGACTCGTTCACACGGGGTTGGAGATACAGCACGTGGGATGATTTTACAGACAGCATGCATGGCAAATATGTACTAACTTTCTAGCCCAGTCTACTTATTTATTTTTATTATTATTATTATTATTATTATTATTATTATTATTATTATTATTATTATTATTTTTGCTGCCTACTCCCAACCAATCCTCTGACTTGTTTTCTAAGAACTTATTTAATTTTTTTTTGTTTTGTTTTTTGGGCCACACCCGGCAGTGCTCAGGGGTTACTCCTGGCTGTCTGCTCAGAAATAGCTCCTGGCAGGCACGGGGGGGAACCATATGGGACACCGGGATTTGAACCAACCACCTTTGGTCCTGGATTGGCTGCTTGCAAGGCAAACGCCACTGTGCTATCTCTCTGGGCCCTAAATATTTTTTAGATTTGGGGCTGGAGTGATGGCACAGCAGTAGGGCATTTGTCTTGCACGCGGCGCAGCTGACTCAGGGCAGACTCAGGTTCGATCCCCCAGCGTCCTATATTGTCCCCCAAGCTGGGAGCGATTTCTGAGTGCATAGCCAGAAGTAACCCCTGAGTGTCACCAGGTGTGGCCCCAAAACAACAAATAAACAAAAAAATTACTCCTAGCAGACTCGGGGGACCATATGGGATGCTGGAGATTGAACCCAGGTAGGCCTTGTACAAGGCAAACACCCTACTGGTTGTACTGGCCCAGAGAACATTTTTGTTTGTTTTTGGGCCATACCCGGTGATGCTCAAGGGTTACTCCTGGTTCTGTACTCAGAAATCACTCCTGACTTGGGGGACCTTATAGGATACCAGAGGATCGAACCTCGGTTCGTCCTGGGTCAGCTGTGTGCAAGGCAAATGCCTTACCACTATGCCACGGCTCTGGCCCCTAGAGAACATCTTTTAATAAGATTTAATTTGTTTCTCCTGAGATCTTGTTCTCTGTGAAGCTGGTGATGGTAGCTGGGCAGGAGTGGAAGATCTAAACTGGAGGGAGTCCATAAAAAATGTGGAATCACCACCCTCAATCCCAGTTTCCGCATCTGGAAAACCAAGTTAATATTGCCCAAAGATTAGTTGGTTGGTTGTTTTGGTTTTAGTTTAAGGGCCATACCCGATGGTTCTCAGGCCTTTACTCTTGGCTCTGCTCACAGGGATCACTCCTGATGGGGGTTTGGGGGCCATATGGGATGCTGGGGATCAAACCTAGATCAGCTACCTGTAAGGCAAGTACTAACTCTCAGGCCCCTCCAAGACTTTATTGTGAGAATGGACCTTCCAAGGTTCCTGGGAGCTAGTAAAGTTGATGTGTTGAGAAGGAAGAGCAGGAGGAGAGAGAGGAGACTTGTATTTATCAATCGCCTGTTGCGTGCCAGTGTCTGTGACATGTGACATGCCTTTCACGAATGATCAGAGGGAGCAGATTCTTCTTCCGGATGTTCTGGCACCTTCTCCATCGACGAAGGGGGAATTGAGAAAGTTCCTTCCAATCTCTTGAACCCTCCTGCGTCCTCATGAAGTCTGGGCTGAGGATGGGTGGATCTCTTGGAGATGACCCCTTCTATGTCTCCATCTGGACTTAACCAACAGTGTAATTAGGCTGATTGTTGCTTTGGTAAATGTTCCCTCACTTCCCAAAATGACTCACCCCACATGGGGGAAATAGCAAGCTGTGCATCTCTGGAGTGTGGCTGCTTGGTCAACCAGTGCCAAGTCTGTGGCATCAGGCACTTGTCAGCACAGAGACTTTCTACCCAGGCACTGGAGGAACTTGGCCTGATCAGAACGGGGACTGCCAGCAGGATTGAGGCTCACCCCTCAATCCACACCATCTCCTGTCATTGCATGAAATATGTCTCCAGAATCACAATTCAGAGAGTTTGGGGCCTGTGGCAAAATGGCTTTGAAATAGCTTTTCTTTTGCTCTCACTCTTAGTCTATGTGCTGGGGGCTCTGTGGAGTGATTCTATGATCTCTAAGCATGTAGCTCATTCATTCCTACTCAGCATCTTCTGTGCTTGGAACTGGCCCTGATTCCAGCCTTTTTCTTACCTTCCACAGTTGGAGAAAACAGGAGTTCACGCTGAAAACAAAAGCATGGGAGGCATGGACAATGCAACACAAAAACAACAACAACAAAGGGAAGGGAGAAATGAAATGTTTTATGATTCTCCAACCACGGGAAGATGAAAAGGGAGCTGGGTCTGTTTCTGCAGTGATGAGATGGAAGGAAGTTCTTAAGCCTCTGCTATCATTTGTGCAGTTATCTGGCTGCTAAGGCCTCGAGAGCACAGCCCTTGGGGACCGAGAGCCCATGATACCATACATGTAGAAGTTTCTAATGAAGAAACAATATCTATTTTAAGAAAATGTTTTTTCTTTTTAACTTTTGAGGGGCATTGGTGGAAGAAAAATGTTTTGTTTATTTATTTATTTGTTTATGTATGTATTTATTTTGGGCTTAAGGGTTGCACCCAGAGGTGCTCAGGGGCTATTCCTTGCTCTGTGCACAGGACAGTGTATGAGGTGCCATATAATATATGGCTTCCATATGGTTCCAGATGGGAACCAGGGGTAGTTCAATTAATTGCATTGAAGGCAAGTGTCCTATCACCTCCTCTATCTTTTGGCCCCAGAAACATAATAGTTTATGATTCAAAGCAGTTCACAGATACAGATATACAATTTGAATACAAGTTTGACAGGACTTAACTATTACATGTGGTATCCTGGCTCTTCTAAAATGTTATCTTATTCTACTATATACTGGACATCTTCATTTAAAAATTTTTTTTTTCGGTTCACACCCGATTGCACTCAGGGGTTACTCCTGGTTCTGCACTCAGAAATTACTCTTGGCTGGCTCTGGAGACCTTATGCTGAGGATTGAACCTGAGTTGGGCAAATGCAAGACAAACATCCTACCCACTGTGCTATTACATTAGCCTCTTTCTTTTCTTTTTCTTTACCTCCCTCCCTCCTTCCCTCCCTCCCTCCCTCCCTCCCTCCCTTCCTTCCTTCCTTCCTTCCTTCCTTCCTTCCTTCCTTCCTTCCTTCCTTCCTTCCTTCCTTCCTTCCTTCCTTCCTTCCTTTCTTCCTTCCTTCCTTCCATCCTTCCATCCTTCCTTCCTTCCTTCCTTTTTTCTTTCTTTCCCTTCCTTCCATCCTTCCTTCCTTCCTTTTTTCTTTCTTTCCCTTCCTTCCATCCTTCCTTCCTTCCTTTTTTCTTTCTTTCCCTTCCTTCCTTCCTTCCTTCCTTCCTTCCTTCCTTCCTTCCTTCCTTCCTTCCTTCCTTCCTTCCTTCCTTCCTTCCTTCCTTCTTCCTTCCTTCTTTCTTTTTCTCTCTCTCTTTCCCATATCTGGAAGTGCACATGCAAGACAATCTAAAAATCAACGTTTGGGCCTGGAGTGATAGCACAGTGGTAGGGAGTTTGCCTTGCACACAGCTGACCCGGGATGGACACGGGTTCAATCCCCGGCATCCCATATGGTTACCCAAGCCAGGAGTGATTTCTACCGGGTGTGGCCCAAAAAAACAAAAACACAAATAAATAAATCAACTTTAAAAAAATCAAGAGCCAGAGAGCTAGTACAGCAGGTATTTGCTTTGCACATGGCTGACCTGGGTTCAATCCCCAGCCTCCCAATGGTCCCCTGAGCTTGCAAGAGTAGTTCCTGAGAGCAGAGCCAGGAGTAACCCCTATAACCAGAAGTATACCACCAAGTGGGGCCCATAAAACAAACAAAAATAATCAACTTTATTAGGAGTATCAGAGAGATAGTGCATTGGCTATGGCACATGACTTGCACATGGTCAACCAGGGTTCAATCCCTGACACCACCTATGACCCCCCCTCAAACCCTTAGGAGTGATTCCTGAGTAAGAGGAATGTTTTGGAGACATGCTCCAAAACAATAGCAACAACAACAATAAAGATCCACAGGCAAATGCCAATAGTTTATACTTCTGGGTTTCAGAGCAGAAAACATAGTTGGGTAGACAAGAATCTGTTACTCTACTTCTCTGTTGGTGTTTGGGTGGATTCCAGTTTGAAATGATATATTATTTAATTTTTTAAATTTGGTCCTCAGCAGTCCTCAGGGTTTACTCCTGATTCAGAATTTTTTTTTTTTTTTTTTTTTGGTTTTTGGGCCACACCCTGTGACGCTCAGGGGTTACTCCTGGCTATGCGCTCAGAAGTTGCTCCTGGCTTCTTGGGGGACCATATGGGACGCCGGGGAATCGAACCGCAGTCCGTCCTAGGCTAGCCCAGGCAAGGCAGGCACCTTACCTCCAGCGCCACCGCCCGGCCCCTGTGACTCAGAATTTAAGGATCATTCCTGGTGGTTGTGCTTGAAGGATCTTATGGTGCTGGGGATGGAATCTGGGCTGTCTGTGTACAAGCAAGCACCCTACCCCCTGTACTATCTCTCTGACCCAAGGAGTTATCTATCATTGTAATGCCTGGGGTGGCTTATTAAAAATAAAAATCGAGGGACCGGAGCGGTAGCACAAGCAGTAAGGCGTCTGCCTTGCACTCGCTAGCCTAGGATGGACTGCGGTTTAAATTTTTTTTTTTTTTAGATTTGGGGCCAGAGCGATGGCGAAGCAGTAGGGCATTTGTCTTGCATGCAGCTGACCCAGGACAGACCCAGGTTCGATCCCCAGCATCCCATATGGTCCCCCAAGCCAGGAACGATTTCTGAGTGCATAGCCAGGAGTAACCCCTGAGTGTCACCAGGTGTGGCCCAAAAACCAAAATAAAATAAAATAAAAATAGAGAGACCAGAGTGATTGTATAGAGAGTTTTATACTTGCCTTTCATGTGGCCAACTCAGGTTCCTTTAGAAGTAATTCCACATGGTTTCCTGAGTCCACCAGGAGTCATCCTTGAGCACAGAGCCAGGAATATGTCCTGAGCACCACCAGGTGTATTTCCCCCAAAAAAGAAGATAAATAAATTTTAAAAAGAAATATAGAATCTGAGCTCATTTTGTTAAAAAATAACCATAAAAGAAAATGAAAACATATCTAGTTTGTGACACCTGCACCCCAGCAACACCTGCTGTCAAAGCCCCAAGTCATTGCTTCCTTGCCAGCAATCTGGAAAACCACCGAACATCAGCAGAAGTTGTGATGGGTCTTTGGGCAGAGCAGGCAGCGGTCCCCAGGGCCCCACTTGGCTTCTTCCAAGAAGTATCGATCACTGGAGAGACTCTGCTGGCTCAGCGCCACAAGATCGGTGGCTGCTGTGGGTGGCCTTGCGGTTCAGTCCTCAAAGCAGGCATAGGAATCAGTGCCTCCCAGGACCCTCCCACCTGCCCACACGCTGGCCCCTGCCAGGAAGCTGTGTCCAGAGTCAAGCCAGCCCTGTCTCCTGGGATCTGCTTGGGAGTATAGTGTCTTTTCTTTCCATTTCTCATTTCTCCCAGGAGGGGGTCAAACTTTGGCCTTAGAAGCTGCCCTAGGGGGCAGGAAGAGGGATCCCAGGAACTGGTTCCAAGGTTGATCCCTGCTACTTCTCCCCCTCCACCAATCAGCTTGGCAGGGTGCTTGCCTGCCAGCTGGTGTTCAGCACAATTCTGGCCCTGAAGAGGGCTCATGATCGTCCTGAATCTCATTCCCGAGTGCAATGGGCATGGCACAGGGGTGGATGAAATGTGTGAGTTGCTTCATGTGGAGCCTGGCATAGAATAGAATATGGCTCTGTGTGTGTGTGTGTGTGTGTGTGTGTGTGTGTGTATGTGTGTGTGTGTGTGTGTGCGCGCGCGCGCGCATTTTCTAAAATACAGGATGTGAAGAGCAGATTCCACTATTCATGGTTACTTTCCTGGTAGGAGATGAAATCAGGGTGTCCTGTGACTTCTGAGGCTCCCAGGTCAGCCTCCTTCAGGGCCTGAAACCGCTCAAGGACAAACAAGGCCTCTGCTCGCCTGAAAATCCCACAGTGGTGCAAGGGAGATATTGGTGAAAGGGCACCAGGTGCCCTTGACCAGCACAGTTCTGTGTACTGTTGGCAAGACCGATTGTCTTATGGGCTTGGGAGTCAATGAAAAAAAAATATCCATTGCCTTGCATGTGTGAGGCCCTGGGTTTGGTCCGTAGCACCTCATGAAACAAGAATAGATCTTGAACGCACACACACACAATCATAATTACATGTGGGGATGGAGGTACTAACCAAGCTAATTGCGGCAATCATATTTGCACTATATTTGCATCAAGAATCACTGCACCACAACCTTACATGTCAATGTGCATATGACAAATATTTTCAGTGAGGTGTGAAGGGATGGATGTTGAACATTGTATGACTGAAACTCAATCATGAACAACTTTGCAACTGTATCTCATGGTGATTCAATTAAAATTTTATATAAAAAATAAAAAGATGGGGCCGGCGAGGTGGTGCTAGAGGTAAGGTGTCTGCCTTGCAAGCGCTAGCCAAGGAAGGACTGTGGTTCGATCCCCCGGCGTCCCATATGGTCCCCCCAAGCCAGGGGCAATTTCTGAGCACTTAGCCAGGAGTAACCCCTGAGCATCAAACGGGTGTGGCCCAAAAAACCAAAAATAAATAAATAAATAAATAAAAAGACAAGTAAAAAGAAAAAAAAATAGACAGGATCTTCCCTAGTATTTCCTCTGGCAGGAGAAGTTTAGATTTTTAAGACAATTAAAAATATGTACTATGGTTTAATAAATTCTTGTTTTCATTAATAAAAAAGGGAAAGGCATTTTCATTCACCCTTGTATGCAGTATATAGAACAGTACCTGCCACATATAGTTCCCCCTCAGGTTAAGCCACTATTTTAGATTTATTATTTTCAAAGAGGATTAAATAAAGTACTCATGAAAATTAAAAAAAATATGGGGCCTGAACAATAGCGCAGCAGAAGTGCATTTGCCTTGCATGTGGCTGACCCGAAATGGACCTGGGTTTGATCCCCAGCATCCCACATGGTCCCCTGAGCCAGGAGTGATTTCTGAGTGCATAGCCAGGAGTAATCCCTGAGCATGACCAGGTGTGGCCCAAAATCTAAAAAAAAATTAAAAAATATAATTCTCAGTGAAGCAAGTTGGGAGGCATTGTAGTGGTCCCCTGCCTCTCCCTTGAAAACCTCCTGAGCTGGGAGAAAGCAGAGGAGGCCAGGAGAGGGTCTGAGACCCACATGATATCAACCATCTGACACTAGCTGGAGGGGTCTCTCCAGGTTTTCTGCACTCACCTTGACTGATGCCAAGAAAGGCAGACAGCTGTCCCCATAGCGACTGGCCTAAATCACAGTGCCTGGCCCACAGTGCCCAACCCACTGTCCTTGGTGCTTTGTTATGTAGCCATGACTAACCAGGACACACAAAGAAATCCGGGATACCATTATTGATGCTCTTCTTTCACTCGCACTTCTCCAGCAAATCCAGATACATCCCATCTCCAGTTCCTTAGGTGCAAAGTCAGACCGTGTCTAACTCAAGTTCTGAGCCTGCTCTTGCATGCCATGCTCCTTCTCCCCAGGGCCACAGCCCAAAGGAGAGCTTAGAAGCAGGAAGTGGGGGCTGCTTCTCTGCCTTAAAGCCTCTGAAAGCTTTCTGTCATGCCAAGAATAAAATCCAGATTCCTGCCTGTCATCTAGGCTCCACAAAAGACAAAGCCTGCTTTAGGGCCCTTGCCACGTGTCCTTGAGTCAAAATGCTCTGCAGAGGAACAGTATTTAGCTCCTGGGAGTTCTTAGAAGCTTTGCCTCCTTGCACAGAGCACAGCCAGGCACTGCCTCTCCCTCCCTGGCACTTGCATCTCTAGCCTCAGACCTTCCCCTTCCCAGCACCCCAAAACTTGCTGGCTTTCTTGGTAGACCTTGCCCTTCCACCTGTGCTCCTTTCATCACTGCTGAGAAGCAGAAATGCTTTTCCCTGAATATCTTCTCTCTCCTTCCATGCAGGTCTCTGTCCAAGGCTTGAAGGCCTTCTTGGGTCACCCATCAAAATAGCATCTCCCCTTGGGGCATGATGTAGAGCACCTGTCTTGCAGGTATGAAGCCATGGGTTTGATCCCCAGCACCACCCCACATACTAAATGTTTTCCTGCCTGCAGCACGACCATTTGGAATCTCTGACACCTTACAACCAAAATCTGCAATCTCCATGTCTTCCCAAAGCAACCGAGTATATGCAAGCACTAAACCTAAGTATGCAGACTTTGCAGCAGCAAAAGGGAAAAGGGAAGGGAAAAGAGTGGAACGGAAAAACCAGTAAGTAAATAAATCAGCCTTCCTGCCAGGTCCTTTTCATGAGGTTTTTCTCTCTCACCTCATGCAGCGTGACTCAATGTCCCTCCTCTCTCCTGCTCTTTGTCTGGCTTTACTTGTCTGTATTCTGTTTCTGAGCCGGGAGATTTTATTGGCTTGGTTTACTGCTGCATTTCCAGGATCTTGTCTACACAAAGTGCTCAGTCAAAATCTGCCAGATAAGCATATATATATATATATATATATATATATATATATATATATATATATATATATATGCTTGGTGTTTTTTTGTTTTGTTTATTTGTTTGCTTTTGGGTCACACCCAGCAGTGCTCAGGGGTTATTCCTGGCTCCAGGCTCAGAAATTGCTCCTGGCAGGCACAGGGAACCATATGGGGCGCTGGGATTCGAACCGATGAACTCCTGCATGAAAGGCAAACGCCTTACCTCCATGCTATCTCTCTGGCCCCAGGAACTTGTCTTAAACTATATGTAGTTAGAGTTACCTCCTATTTATGGAAGGTGACATTGGTTTTTCAAAAATTTTCATTTAAAAAATAATCTTAGGGGTCTGAGTGATAGCACAGTGGTAGGGCATTTGCCTTGCATATGACCGACCTGGGATAGACCCAGATTTATTCCCTGGCATCCTATATAGTCCCTGGAGCCGTTCAGGAGCAATCTGAGTGCAGAGCCAGGAGTAACCCTTGAGCACCAATGGGTTTGGCCCAAAAACAAAAAAAAATTTTTTTTTAAAGAGACCAGAGAGTTAGTACAGTGGTTAGGGTGCTTATATTGCAGGTGGCCAAATGGGTTTGATTCCCAGCATCTTATCATGTCCCCCAAGCCTTCCAGGAGCCATTGCTGAGAGCAGAGAGCCAGAAGTAATCCTGATCATCATCAGGTGTGGTCCCCCAAAAAACAAAACAACAACAAAAATGAATTTAAATACAAAAACTACAGTTTGATTCAGTGTGTGTGTATGGAATGCCTGATCTTTTGCATTTTATTTTTCACTTAAAAATTTCTGTCTTTTGGGGCCAGAGAGGTGGTGCAGCAGTAAAGCATTTGTCTTGCACGCATCTGACCTAGGATGGACCTCGGTTCCATTCCCCAGAGTCCCATATGGTCCCCCAAGCCAGGAGTGATTTCTGAGCACATAGCCAGGAGTAACCCCTGAGCAGTACTGGGTGTGGCCCAAAACACCAAAAAAAAAAAAAATTCTGCTTTTTATTTGCTTTTCTGACTAGGTAGAACACAGGTCCCCTTCTATTTGTGCTCCATAATAGAAATGCCAAGGACTAAGTGTCTTACAGGCTGCAAACGTCTTTTCCACACAGTTCTAAAGCTGAAAGGGTGAGATAAAGTACTAGCAGCCCGAACTTTCTGTGAGGGCCTAATCTTTGCTTCATAGAAAGGTTCACTGCTGGGCACTCCTGCGGCGGCGGGGGTGGGGTGGGGGGTGGGGGGGTGGGGGCACAATCTCTGGTCTGAACAATAGTGGCATTTTCTGGGTGGGCAGTGAGGAGGTAGATTCAATAAAGCAATTCCCAAAGAGGGCTGAGAGTTTGCTAACAACAGCAAGAACTCAGTGAGAAGCAGTTGTCATGAGTATTAAAGTCAATATAATATTGTTATAGGTAGTGGAGTTGAAGCCAGAGTGCATCGTGTAAAAGCAGATTGTCCTTCATTATTAGGCTAGTTCGATCTTACGTAAGACTACTTAGGACTCTGTAAACAAAACAAACAAATAAATAAACAATTGTAAAGCAGGTAGGGGTGCTTGCCTTGCACTTTTGTGGAGCCTAGACCATAGACCTGGGTTTGATCCCTTGCATTCCATATAGTTCCCCAAGCACTGCCAGGAGTGATTTCTGAGTGCAGAGCCAGGAGTAACCCTTGAGCATTGCCAGGTGTGACCAAAAAAAAAAAAATGCAAACAAACAACAACAACAACAACAACAGCAACAGCAACAAAAATCTAACAAAAAACTAACAAGCATCTTCTATGTGCTAAGCACTGTTCTGGAGCCTTGGACTATACCATTAAAAAAATAGATTTAGGGCCCGGAGAAATAGCACAGCGGCGTTTGCCTTGCAAGCAGCCGATCCAGGACCAAAGGTGGTTGGTTCGAATCCCGGTGTCCCATATGGTCCCCCATGCCTGCCAGGAGCTATTTCTGAGCAGACAGACAGGAGTAACCCCTGAGCACCGCCGGGTGTGGCCCAAAAACCAAAAAAAAAAAAAAAAAAAAATAGATTTAGGGCCTGGAGAGATAGCACAGCGGCGTTTGCCTTGCAAGCAGCTGATCCAGGACCAAAGGTGGTTGGTTCGAATCCCGGTGTCCCATATGGTCCCTCGTGCCTGCCAGGAGCTATTTCTGAGCAGACAGCCAGGAGTAACCCCTGAGCATCGCCGGGTGTGACCCAAAAACCAAAAATAAATAAATAAATAAAAAATAGATTTATATATATCTTCTCCAAAAAAGGTAACATTTTCTGCCTTGATATGAGTTATGAGTTGGTGAAGGGAGAAGGCATAAAGATATATTAAAAAACATATAGAAAGTTATATGAAAATAAAATGAGGGAAGGGGTAGAAAATTAAGACTTTGATTTGCAGCAAGGAACAGAAAATCTAATTCCACGTGGCTTAAGGACAGAGGATGAAAAGTATTTTGGTGTATGAAAAGTACATCATAATGAAATAACGCATTCAGGTGTGGCTTGATCCCGATCAAGCTGAATCCTGCCCCTCCTCCATCTCTCAGTTCAGTTCCTTTTGTAGCGATTCTACATCCAGCCAGCTGCTCTCTGTGGGTGGAAGGATGGCTGCCAGTCGCTTCAAGCCACAAGACCAGAGTAGAAGGGAACCAGCTTTTCTCCAGCAGATGGGACAAAAATTCTAAGTCTGTCTGTTCCCCCCACCTCCTCTTCCTCATTGGGGTTCTCGGCCTCCACAAGCTTGTAAGGCTCTGCTTGGCCAGACATGAGTCACAAGACCTCGACGGCCTTTCTCTCATTCTCATTGGAAAAGTCCCGGGAAAACCAAGATGAGCAGGGTGAAAAGATTGGGAAGGGGAATTGGGGGAGTGCATAGGGATAAAACAGAACCAGTGGTCAGCATCAGAAGGAAGAGGCTGACCTCCTTTCTCCAGGGTTCTAACCCAGTTATCCTGGGCTGAGTCAGAAAATTACATTGGAAAATGGTCGGGCGGTGAAGCTCCAGCGGCCCAGATAACTCAATTGGCTGGAGCATGTGTTTATACAGAAGACCTGGCTGGATCTCCAGCACAGTACGGACCCCAGTACCACCAAGGGCCATGTGGAGCCCTCCAGATGTGTTTCCCAAATAGAAACAAAAATGTGTCAAACCAGATAGGCCCAGTTGCCTATATATGAGGCTTGACAGGAGGGGACAAGTGTGCAGAGAAAAACCGGAGCTGGAGAGGCAAGGCAGCTACCCCCCCCCCCCACATTCTGGGATCCGTAGCTCACCCCATCCCCGCATCCTCACTGACACCTCTCTGCACCCAGTCTCAGAGAAAGCTTCCCAGGTACTGTGGAAAGGACCTTTGACAGGTGATTGGTAGAAGAGGAGGGGCTAGACTCCAGAGGGGGCAGACCAACAAACTCCATGGGGTCTGGAAACTCTTCTCTCTTTACCAGGCTCCAGAATTTTCCCAAGCACCCCCTAACAACCACATTTTTTTTTAGATCCAGCACAGAGCAGGAAAAAAAAAATAAAACAACAACAAAAATACAAGGCCAGAGTAGGGCATTCATTTGCCTTGCATGCTGTCGATCTGGGATGGACCCGGGTTCCATCCTCAGCATCCCTGAGCCTACCAGAAGTGATTACTTTTTTTTGGTTTTTGGATCACACCCGGCATCATTCAGGGGTTATTCCTGGCTCTACGCTCAGAAATCACCCCTGGCAGGCTCGGGGACCTTATGGGATGCTGGGATTCAAACTACCAACCTTCTGCATGAAAGGAAAACACCTTACCTCTATGCTATCTCTCCGGCCCCACCAGGAATGATTTCTGAATGCTGAGCCAGCTAAGTGCGGCTGGTTTGTGGCCCCCAAACAAAACACAGCCCCCAAAAACATAGAGAAGGGAAATATGTGTCCTTGGATCTGTTTTTATCCAAATTTTAATTTTTATTTACCTACATCTGGCAATTTTCAGGGATCACTCCTTCAGGGTTTCTAGAAACCATAAGGGGTGCCAGGGATTGAACCCCAGTCTTCTGTGTGCAAGGCTTTGCTTGCTGTCCTATCTCTCTGGCCTCCCATTTGGTTTCTAAACATGTATAAGAGAAACTCAAGCCCAGATTGGTGGTGTTTTTTTTCTTTTTCTTTCTTTTGGCTTTTGGGTCACATCCGGTGGTGTTCAGAGGTTTCTCCAGGCTTTGTGCTCAGAAATTACTCCTGGCAGGCTCCTGAAACCATATGGGATGCCATGAATCAAACCTGGGTTGGCCACATGCAAGACAAATGCCCTCCCTGCTGTGCTATTGCTCTGGAACCCTGCTGGTTTTTCTCCCATGAAGCCCAATTCCTGGGGCCAGACCCAGCAGTTTTTCTAGCTTTCTTTCTATCTTCTTGGGAGATTTTTGGCTTTCTGAAGGCTGCTAAAAGGGTCACTCTGCCACTCTAGGAAGGAGTGGCACTCCAAGGGCATAATGTGTGGCTCCATGAACAAGAAATGAAAATGCTCCTGTCCACCCAAAGGAGTAAGACAGCGTGTGGGCCCCTTAAGAACCCCCCCATCACCCCTCCGCATCTTGCAGCTTGCAGGTGTGAGGCAAATGTTGCTGAGTGGGTTAGATCCTTCTGACCGCTGTAACACAGGAGCAACTTCCTGCTCATATGAAAATTGCACATGGGACAATCAGAGCGAGGATTTATTGCACACATTACTGAACTCAGGCCTGGTGCTTAGGGAAGCAATTTGCAAGCATCTTTTTATTTGTTTATCAAAAAGGCTGTTTCTCTTCTTCTTCTTCTTCTTCTTCTTCTTCTTCTTCTTCTTCTTCTTCTTCTTCTTCTTCTTCTTCTTCTTCTTCTTCTTCTTCTTCTTCTTCTTCCTCTTCTTCCTCTTCCTCTTCCTCTTCTTCCTCCTCTTCTTTCTCTTCTTCATGCTCCTCCTCCACTGCCGCCTCCTCCTCCTTCCTCCTCCTCCTCCTCCTCCTCCTCCTCCTCCTCCTCCTCCTCCTCCTCCTCCTCCTCCTCCTCCTCCTCCTTCTTCTTCTTCTTCTTCTTCTTCTTCTTCTTCTTCTTCTTCGGCATGGTATTTTTCTTACATGCCACTGACCTGGGTTCAACCTCCCTCACCTCTGAGGGTCCTTTGAGCTCACCAGCAGTGATCTCTGAGCACAGAGCCAGGAGTAAGCCCTGAGCACAGTCAGGTGTGGCCTCCAAACTAAAAAACAACAGAAAAGCCTTTTATTTTGCTAAAGCATCTAATTAAGTAATAATAATGGGGTGGGACAACTGAGGATGGTTGGCTGATATGGTCACCCTCATAGTTGTTGGGGTCAGTGGTTCTAAACATTGGGGATCAGAGGCTTCAGAGTTGTCCAAGGTCACAAGGTCACACAGTAAGTACCCACCAGCTGATTCAGAAGCCTCCCCCAACTTTTTTTTTTTTTTTTTTGCCTTTTTGGGCCACACTCTGTGACACTCAGGGATTACTCCTGGTTGTATGCTCAGAAATTGCTCCTGGCTTGGGGGAACCGTATGGGTTGTCAGGGGATCGAACCACAGTCCATCCTAGGCTACCGTTTGCATGGCAGACGCCTTACACCCTGCGCCACGGCTCTGGTCCCTCAGAAGCCCTTTCTTAACTAAGAGCCTGTCTTGATTTTCAGAGAACCAGGACCTGTGCTCTTCACCCCTCCCTGAGGCGCCATGGAAGCCGACCCTTAGGGAGGCTGAGTGTGTGCCAGTGCTGTTGAATCATCCTGCGATATTCTCACAGATCGTCCTCTGAAGCAAGTACTATAATTATGTCACTTTCCAGATGTGGGGGCTGATTCACAGGGAGTGAAGTAAGTAGCTTGTGAGTGGCTGCCTAGGCTTCAGAGTAGACCTAAGGTCTGTCTCCATCTCTCCAAAACCTTACACTCTCGACCTTTCTCCATAACCATCAAAAGGTTCAGCCCTTTCCTCCCGTCCTTGCACAACCTGAGAGTGAACACCTTCCATTTTGCAATCGAGCATCTCCCTTGCCTATCTCTAGTCCCAGACATATGGACCACCAGCACTTGAACGTGGCTCTGTCCACCTTGGATGGCTCAGAAATGCTGCCAGGGAGTTTATGTCCCTAGGAACATAACCAGTGACTGATGGGAGATAGAAGCTAAATATTCAGCTTTGCCCCATTGGATGAGCCAACACTAAGCATAGTGTACATGGCCCCCAGTGGTCCCCAGAATAATGGAGCCCTGATTGTCCACAGTGATAATGCACTTGAGCAAACTTAACCTTTTATCAACTTTTTGTCCTACAGCTGACTCTCTTCCTTACTCCCTTCCTGATATTTCCCAGCATTACTTGTCAAATAAATAATGTGCAATAAATTTTCATCTTGGAGTTTATTTGGGGTTAAAATCAATCTAAGGCTGAGTCTGAAGTCATAACTGCCACACCGAATGCCATTATTAGACATATCAATGTTGCTTATTAATGCAAACCAAACAAGCTTCTTGGGAAAAAATCTGGAAAACCACTGCACAGGGGAACTCTCCAAGTCAAACTTTGCAGGTAGTTGTGTGAATTGTAGGTGCATATATGTTTGGGTGTGAAGTTATGTGTGCATTAACTCATAGGAACTTTCACTT
This sequence comes from Suncus etruscus, assembly GCF_024139225.1. Classification (NCBI taxonomy): domain Eukaryota; kingdom Metazoa; phylum Chordata; class Mammalia; order Eulipotyphla; family Soricidae; genus Suncus; species Suncus etruscus. The sequence continues at coordinate 19,974,482 of NC_064862.1, forward strand.
CCTCACCATAAAATATGCTCGAAAGTTCAAAGTCATTCAGGTCAGCCAAGAATAGGCATACTTTAATGGTAGACCAATCGGTCTTACCAAAGGGTATTTATGGATAAAACCATGGGGCTGGAGAGAGAGCACAGTGGTAGGGCATTTGCCTTGCAAGCAGCTGACCCAGTACCAATAGTGGTTCAAATCCCGGCATCCCAGATGGTCCCCTGAGCCTACCAGGAGCTATTACTGAGCACAGAGCCAGGAGTAATCCCTGAGTGCTGCCGAGTGTGGCACAAAACCCCCCAAAAATCAAACAATTAAAACCCAAACAAACAAACAAAAACTGGGCAGATGAATTTTCTACTGGTTGGGACTTTATAAAATTCAAACCAGCGTATTCAAAGTGATGAGCTTTCTGTTCTTGTGTATTTGTTTGCTATTTGGTGTGTGTGTGTGTGTGTGTGTGTGTGTGTGTTTTGAGTGGTTCTTTCAGAGGCTAGAGCAGGGGTGAAGAATAAGTTCAACACAAAGAGCCAAAATTGTAAACAGTGAGAGTCAGAGAGCCACACCACACGGTGACCTGCCAAAACAGACAAACACTCACACAAAAGCACATAATTTTAACAATAATATATTAAACACATATTGCATTTTGCCATTTTGAGTGAGGATAAAAATCCTGTTCGCCACCCCTGGGCTAGAGGATATGAGAAGGATGGTGTTTGAGGCAGCTGACTCTGTGAGATAGTCTCATGGATAATTTTGCCCGGTGATTGAGCAGTGCTTGGCCAGAGCAGCTCAGAGGCTGCCTTTTCAGTATGAAAAGTCAACTCGAAAGAGGAAAGAAATACCAAGTAATGTACCTTCAAGACAAAAACAAAAGTCAGCTAAATTGGTCCTTTGTCTGGCTCCAGACTTTGCTATCTCCTCTGAACAAAGCCCTTTCTCCACCAGAGTCCTTTTTGCATGTGTGTGAATTCACCTAATCATGACCAGAATATTACACATTCCCACAAGGTTCTTCTCCTTGAAGAGTGGAGAGAAATGAGAGCCAAAGAGATGAAGTGAATTACTCAAGGTCACTTAATGCTTCATATTTGGTGGAGCTGAGATCGAACCAAGAGATGAATACTTCCTGCAAAGTCCTCAGTCCTTCCTGGCAGCTGGGGATGGATGTATGTGCCAACTTTGCTGCATAACAAACAACCCTCAGTGGTTTATAAGCCAAGTTTTTCTGGGTCTGTTACATACACCTTCTATATACACTGGGCTGTGTGGCATGCTCACCCAGGTGACAAAAGAAAGGGCAGGAAAACAGGAGAAAACTCTAGCAAAGCCTCTGAGGACAAGCTTTGGCTGTGGTTAGTCTTGCTCCCACTCATATCCTAGCAGCAAGACTTGTGGTCAGGCCAGGTAAGAGGGGACAGTAGTGCAATCCTTTCAGGAGGAAAAGAGGGAAGGAATGAAACACCAAGAACAAAGATATAACAGACCAGGTCTGTTGTCGCGGTCCAAATATTTCCTTGTCTTCATCTGCACTTAAAATATACTCCCCAGCCCTTCTTAAGACAGTACATGCTGGGGCCGGGCTAGAGGTAAGGTGCCTGCCTTGCCTGCGCTAGCCTTGGATGGACCGAGGTTCGATCCCCCGGTGTCCCATATGGTCCCCCAAGCCAGGAGCGACTTCTGAGCGCATAGCCAGGAGTAACCCCTGAGCGTCACGGGTGTGGCCCAAAAACAAAAAAACAAACAAAATAAGACAGTACATGCCGCAGTCTAGACCCTGTGATGGCTTCTGCTTCATTTGCAAAGCATCATCACCTCCCAAACCTCTTCTGGGACTGGGTACACTGTGTGAGGAATAGAATAGACTGTTGCATAATTGAGGCAGTTACCATGTTTGAACTGGGCCAGCTCTATAGACTTATTCTTTTCTTGAACAAGATGTAAAACAAACTTTGAAAGATTATGGGTACATGGGTCCATGCAGCAGAAAGCTGATCATCTCAGAAGGAAAGGGTAGGTCAACCCTCCGCCCTGCCAAAGCCATGCTTGCTGCCTCCATCTTCCAGAATCATCATTTCCTCAACGGCCCTGCCTCATCACTAACCCTCTATAATTTTCTTCAATCTGATCGCACTTCAGATATGCTGATTTTGGTGATGATATCACCCAGGTTTTGGGGGGTTAGAGTGGGCATCCTCTCCCCAAATCTCCCTCCTTTTGGTAGGCCTGGCAGATGAATACATACCCCTAAAAGTTGTAGTAGCAGTAATAGTGCTTTGGATTTCTGGACAACTTCATTTGTTTGATGCTGTCATCCCTAAAAGAACCTCCAATTTAACAGAACGAACAGCTAACAAAAAGAGCTTCTGCCATTGTGTTAATAACTTTATTGGAGATAAATAACTTTCATAGATTTGCATGCATGCTTGCTTTTTCTTTTTTCTTCTTTAAAAAATTTTTTTTCAATGACTTTACTTTCACTTATCTGGAAACAACTGTATTATGATCAACTATGTCAACTATGTGATGCATTTTCTTTAAATTAAAAAAACAATTGTATCTGAAAAAAAAGAAGAATAGGCTGTTGCTGGTCCAGTCTTCAGTGGGGAAACCTGGGGAAATTATTTGGTAGCAGGAAATCTTGAAGATAAGCTAGGTGAGTGCTAACAACACAGCAACAACAATCAACATATAAATTTGTGTGTATGTATGAGAGAGACACACAGAGAGACTGTACAGAGAGAGAGTATGTGTAGGTACATCCAACCACTCAGGGTTACTCCTGGATCAGTGCTCGGTAGCAGTGGGGGTTTGGGATTACTCCCCCCAGTGATCAGGAGACCACTCAGTGCCAAGAAGATCTAACCCAGAGCCTCCTGCATTCAAAACATATTCTCAGCCCTTTGAGACATCCTCAGGCCAAATCATAAACCAGTGATGGGCCAGGCATCATGTTAAGAACTTGTCTTACTGGATCCTCCCAGCAGCACATTTTCATGATTTAATCCCGCTTGTGAGCATTATGGACCCTACAGAGATGGAGTCTGAGAATTAGAAGTTGAAAATACACAGATGTGAGCCCTGGCAGATCTAGAGGCAATTTTGCCCCCCCCCACCCCCCCGCCACAAAGTAAAAGGAAAATATATTATTTCTAGCTAGCTCTTTGGATCCAGAGGCCAGCAAAACATCAAGACAGCAGCTATGCATGAACCGAAGAAGTGTGGGATCTGTCCTCAAGACACTCTAACTGGTTGCTGGCCAGCCAATGGGGTTGCTAGTTTAGGATGAGGTATCAATCGGTTGTCCAATCGGGGGGCAGCTGGGTTAGGTGTGGGGGGGGGGCAGCTGGGTTAGGTGTGTGTGTGTGTGTGTGTTGGCCAGCGCATTAATAAACTATCACATTTCTTCGACAGTACCCCCAAAACAACCCCACAACTGCAAAAACCTCACAGCCTTCACCTGAATCCCAATAGTGAGGGGAATTCAGGAATTCTAGAACTTGGAATATTTAAGACTCTTTTAAGTCTTGTAGAAGCCTTTTGGTGTTTGTACCACACTATGTCCCACTGAATGGGTGTATGTTGGTACCATTGTATGGATGGGGAAACAAAGGTAGGCCGAGCTGGGTAATGATGAAGTCTGCACTTGAAACCACTGATACCAGCCAGATACGTCATTTCCTCTGTGCTCTGGGACTCCCTGAATCTTTTTTTTTTGGGGGGTGGGCACACCAGCAATACTCAAGAGATATTCCTGCCTATGCACTCAGGAATTACTCCTGGAAGTGCTCAGGGACCATATAGGAAGCTGGGAGGTGGAACCTGGGTTTGATGCATGCAAAGCAAATGCCTACCTGATGTATTATCTTTCCAGCCCCACTCCCTGAGTCTTGAGATGTCAGTACTCTGTAAACATGAACTATCTGGCAGTGATTTGAGAGAAGATTCCTGAGAAGGTCCAGGGCCATGGGTTGAACAGAGATGCAGGTAGTCTTAATATATTAGGAAGTGACTGGGGGTATATGGGCGAGCAAGCCCACTTTAGAGCATTACTTTTGAACTGAGACTGAAACGCCAAGAAGGATTCAGCTACAGAGATAGATGTGGGGAAGGAGAGGATTTGGGCTAGAGAAAATAGCATATGCAAAGGCTCTGTCTGAGGTTGGGTCAAGTTTGGTAAGTTCAGAAAATAGAAATAATTTCAGGGTTTCAGAGTAAAGTATAAAGCTCTAGAGAGATCAGAGTTCAAGATCGAGGCTCAAGTAGGGTGAGAGCACAAGCGTCTCACCTATGAAGTCCTGACCACCAGACAAAAGGAAGGTTTTTGGAGGCCTGCTAGGGCAGCGGATGTTAGGGGCTATTTTGGAAATGCTGTGGCCCACATTTCCAATGTAAGATTTTCCCACACGGAATAGAACTGACCTGTGAAACCAGAGGAGATTGAAGACATATGAATTTCAGGACTGTCACTAGAGACATTTCTGCATCTCTCTTTGTCTCTTACTGGGATGACTTTTGGGGCCTTCAGTTGCCATATTGTGAGGATGTTTAATCAGCTCTAAGTATTGCAAACACAAATCCATGTAGGCATCAATTTCTGGCGCAGAGAGCTAGCTCCAAGGGTCAGAATTTGGCATGAGAGAGTCTCTGATTCTTTCCTCAGCACCATCTAGCTCCCCTAAACACCCTTGGGAGCTGGGAGTAACTTCTGAGCACTGTGTGACCTCCTGCCATCAAATTTTAATTTAAAGACATACAGCCTCTGTCACTTGGATTCTGGCAGTCAAAGTTGTCAACCTGAGGCATCCACTTTCTTGATGAATATCCACACCTCTTAGTCCAGAACCTCAGAATAACAGTTGTATATGAGTCCTCTGAAGGTCTGTGGGATGTGGAGATGGGGCTTCTTTGGATAATTGGAGGGTTTTAGAGGGACTCCAATCCTCTCAGACAACATATATTCACAATAGAATGTGACCCCCCAAAAAAAAGAGTCACATTAAACTACATTATATAAATCGTGATTTTTTTATGTACATGAATCATATCTATTAATAAACAAGAACAGGACTGGAGAGAAAGTCTAGTGGGGAGAGTTCTTGCCTTGCACACAACTTGACCTGGGTTGGATTCTAGCACCAAATATGGTCCCCTGAGCCTTCCAGGAGTAATTTCTGAGCACTGCTGGGTTGGACCCTAAAACCAAACTAACCAAACAAACAGATAAAAAGCAATATAAAAAAAACCCAAAAACAACCCTGAACTACCTAGGGTCTCCTGAACATCACCAGAAGTAATCCCTGAGTACAGAAGTGGGAATAATTCTGAGCACTATTGCCCCTGCAACACACACACACACACACACACACACACACACACACACACACACACACACACACACACACACCATCTGCTATTTGCCTTCTTGCTCATTGCTTTGCAGGTACATGGGCTCTCCTGGCAGCAGTGAGCTCAGGGAGGGTCACATCCCTCTCCTGCAAGTCTCTTACCCACTTTAGAGCAACATTTGTCCAGGCACACAACTGCCATGGCAAACAGAAGCTCAAAGGGCAGCAAGCAGACACAGGCCTATTTCCCAGCGCCTGGGCTCAAAACTACTGAGTCATTTCTTTATCTTTCTTTTTGTTTTTGTTTTTGTTTTTGTTTTTGGGTCACTCCTGGCAGTGCTCAAGGGTTACTCCTGGCTCTATGCTCAGAAATTGCCCTTGGCAGGCTTGGGGGACCTAATGGGAAGCCGGAATTTGAACCACTGTCCCTCTGCATGAAAGGCAAATGCCTTACCTCCATGCTATTTCTCTGGCCCCTATTGAGTCATTTCTGCTCACATTCCATTGGCCCAAAAGTTTCAAATCACACAGCTGAACCCGACTCCCAACAGGACAGGGAAATATTCTTTGTTTGTTTGTTTGATTTTTGGGCCATACCCGGTGGTTCTCAGGGGTTACTTCTGGCTCTGAGCTCAGAAATCATCCCTGGTAGGCTGGGAGACAGTATGGGATGCCGGGAATCGAACTTGGGTCTGTCCCATGTTGGCCACTTGCAAGGCAAATGTCCCAATGCTGTGCTATTGCTCCAGCCCAGGGAAACATTTTTGTCTGACTTTCTGCATTTTAGAGTTACTTGACAGGAGGGAAGGATAGAGAAGGATCATCCAGGCTCTGTGCAAGTTTAACATGTTGTTGGCCCTGCCTCTCTAGAGCCTGGAGAAGCTTGGCAGAGAATCCAAGTCCAGGTCTAGGCAACCAAAAGTCTCCCCACAATTTCTGCCTGTTCCCCATCTTATTTCCTCTTACTTCGTGTGTGTGTGTGTGTGTGTGTGTGTGTGTGTGTGTGTGTGTGTGTGTGTGTTTCAGGGCTCTTGTGCCTGTAAAAACATTTACTTCTAGATGTAGATGGAGCCAAAGACAGAAGAAGTCCAGGCTAGCATGACCTTGTTTGAGAGGAAATTTAGTCACACTCATCATGCAGTGAGCTTGGGGTTAAGGATTATACAGCACAATTGCAAACAATATTGCACAACCTTGGTCTGTGTTTCGGGCTTCCCCTCCTCCATCTCTGCCTGGAGACTCCGGGGGAGACTTCTTAGAGACTTGACCAGATCTTGATGCCTGAGGAGGAGCTGGCACAAGACCGTGGCAGGAGAGAACATCGCAGGGAAAGGGGACAGCTGGGACAAAGGGGGAAGCATCTGGTATAGCAGAGATGCAAATAGTTGGCAACGTGGAGTGGAAGGAATGAGTGAGGGAGCTTGTGGGCAGGGGCTAGAATGTTTCACAGAGCCACAAAATGGCTTGTACTGTGTCCAGCTCAGCGAGAGCTACTTTTCCACTATGCTTCTGGGATAGTATTAGCCCCAAGAGCACTGTGTGAGCCCTGAAAGCTGCCGCATTGTCATATACTGAAGGTCGCAGCAGGGCTTCTAGCACTGTGGGCTCTGACCCAACTGGTCATAGGAGCTGTCTAGTGGCTTCATATTCTTCTTTCCAGGTTTCAATCTCTCCTTACTCTCACTACTCTCCAACCAGCCTAGCCTTCCTTCTAGACAGTTCATCTCTCGCCCAGGGGCTACACATTTTATGGGAGGTTCCAAAAACATCTGAGTGTACTGAGAGTAGTAATCAAAATCCCCAAAGGATTTACCCAGCGCCAACCAACACAGCCTTTTGGCCGTTCTTGCAGATCCACTGCCCCTCCCACACTTATTTTTTTCTTGCCTTAATAAACTTAAATAAGTCCCAGACATCATAAACTTTCATCCACAAATATTCTGGTACCACACACACACACACACACACACACAAACACACACACATACACACAACATGAATGATTTTCTTACTATCTTACTCAGCTAGGTCTTATTTTCCTAATGATCCACAGTGATTTTTGTTTTATTTATTTTATATTTTTGTTTTTTTTGGGCCACACCCGGTGACACTCTGGCTATGTGCTCAGAAATCGCTCCTGGCTTGGGGGACCATATGGGATGCCAGGGGATCGAACTGCAGTCTGTCATAGGTTAATGTGTGCAAGGCAAAGGCCCTACCACAGCACCATTGCTCTGGCCCCTATTTTTATTTTTTGTTTTTGGGTCACACCCAGTAGCACTCAAGGGTTATTTCTGCCTCTGCTCTCAGAAATTGTTTCTGGCAGGCTCAGGGTACCATCTGGGATGCCCGGAATTGAACCCGGGTCTGTCCCAGGTCGGCCACATGCAAGGCAAACACCCTACCGCTGTGCAATCTCTACAGCCCCCTGATTTTTATTTTTTTTTATAGATAATTATTTGTTTTAATGCCACCCCCTATACCTCTTCGGTAAGTTGATGGTAGTCAGTGGAATTTCTCTGTACACAGGGCCTTGACAATGGTCCCTGCTCCCTAATAGCGTCCCTTATGGAAGGTGGTATCTATTTCTCTGTCTTGGAATCTAGACTTGATCATGCAACTTGTTTAGGCCACTAGGATGCATTAGACGATACTGAATGACTTTCCAGCTGCCTTAGCAGGCCTTGTTTATTTTCCTTTCAGTCTTTTGGACAGATTACCCGCTGTGCAGAGAGAGTATTCTTGTCATAGAGGCCAGCGAAGAAATGAGATTTTATCACGGGTTCTAATTCTCTAATAAGTAATGGGTTCCTGGGCTATTTGGTTGGGAGACTTTGTGAAAGCACCTTCCACTCAGTGGGAGAGAATGTGGGGAACCAAAAGCAATGCCTGCCCTAGCCCTGGGATGCCAAGTGACTCTTGAGAAGCTTCATGACACTTCCCAGATCTCAGGGTCCCTAGGCAGAAATTGGGCTTAATGAGATGACACCTCCCAGGGATCAAGGCCAACCTCTGTGTGAATTTACCAACTTTTGTTATCTTTACTACCAGAGTCTTATATTTATAGAGGGCAAAGATGGTCCTAACATTTACGATGATTTAGATCTGGCCACTGAGACAGAAAGGGAAAGTTGGGAATTGTTTTCTTTCTTGAATTAGAAGGAATATATGAAGAGATACTTGCCACAGCCAGTTCCTCTGGGGGAGGTTGCATGAGGACATGGTACCTGGAACAGGGGCAGCTGTTTTGTGACCAGAAGGAAACCTGGTCACTGTTGAGGATGGCAGAGAACTAGGCAAAGAACTGGAGTCTTGGAGGTAGGGATTGAGCTATGAATTATCTCTGGAAGCCCCCCCCCCCATTAACCAGCCTGATATCCTGTTAAAAGAAACCCTGTCCCATGTAAGCCATGGTTTGTCAGGCGTTCTTTTACTGATAGCCAGCTGGCTACAAGGATGCACTGACCTGACCATTATCTATGCTTCATGGATGCCGTGTGTGTTATAGTATTCTTTTTATTTACTTATTTATTTGTTTTTGTATTTGGGGCCACACTCGGCAGCTCTCAGGGATTACTCCTGGCTCTGTACTCAGAAATCATTTCAGGTAGGCTTGGGGGGACCACATGGGATGCCGGGATCGAACTCAGGTTGGCAGCATGCAAGACAAATGTCCTACCCACTGTGCTATCGCTCGGGCCCCTCCCAGAAGTTCTACTGGCTCTTTAGAACTACCCTGAGTTGGGCAGCCAGGCCTTCCTCTTCCCACAACTCATCACTGGATATGAGTGAAGCTGGGCAGAGGGTGTGTGTGTGTGTGTGTGTGTGTGTGTGTGTGTGTGTGTGTGTGTGTGTGTGTGTGTAAAAGTGTGTGCATTTGAGTGTGGATGAGCATATATGTGACAGAGTGAGCGTTTGTTTTTTCTCTTTCTCTTTCTCTCTCACTCACTCACTCACACACTCACACACACAAGTAGAAAAGAACCAGCTCAGGAGCCAAATCCGTTCCCTTTCGTGGAAAAGTTCTGGTCAAAGGGATTTGCCAGCCTCTTGCTTCAGCTCTGGGGCTTTTCCACCCGAGTTGTTTTTGCTGCTAATTGCAGCGTGGGGTGTAGTCCCTCCCCTCCCCCGCCCGCCCTGTCTTGATGAGCCCTGACCTATTCCAACACCAACGCACCCTGACTTGGGGGTGCCTCCCAGCTGGTTAGGCACTGGCAGATGCAAGCCAATGTGCCCCGGCAAATGACTCAGGAAGCTTCAGGCCGAGCAGAGTCAGCGCCTCCCTGATGAAAACCCCCCACGCAGGCGCCTCTGGGCCTGCCCCTCTCGCTTTCTTTGGGGCAGCTTGCTCTAGGTCTCTTCCCCTGCTGGTTGTAAACTGAGTTTTCTTCATCGAGGTTAAAGGCTGCAAGCTCAGCTCCTGGAAAAGATCCAGAGGAAGCTCTCTGGCTGCGTGGTCTCTGTGGGAACAGCCAGGGCAGGAGGAAGCCTCTGACTGGGCAAGTAGGCCCAGGACTTTCTGCACGACTGGGCAAGTCAGCTTCTCTCTGCCAGAGCCCCATAACCCCAGATTGCTGAAAATGCACAGGGGGCTGTTCAAAAAATCCAATGACTTACTTAGTCTTAGGCTCTTCAGAGTGAGAATCTCCATCAATGGGGCCAGAGAGATAGCAGAGCAGTAGGGCATTTGCCTTGCATGCAGAAGGATGGTGGTTCGAATCCTGGCATCCCATATGGTTCCCTGAGCCTGCCATGAGCAATTTCTGAGCATGGAGCTAGGAGTAACCCCCGAGTGTGGCCGGGTGTGACCTGTAAATAAAAAAAAAAAACAAAAAAAAAAACACACACACACACACAAAAAAACAAACTCCATCAAGGGGCCAGAGTGATAGCACAGAGGTAGGGCATTTGCTTTGCATACAACCAACCCGGAACCGACCCGAGTTTGATTCCCGGCATCCCAGGTAGTCCCCGAGCCTGCCAGGAGCGAATTCTGAGCACAGAGCCAGGAGTAACCCCTAAACACCACTGGGTGTGGCCCCCTCAAAAAAAAATCTCCATTAAGTGAAAATGCAAGCCCACTCAGACTGGAAATGGGGTTCAGAGGGGGATAGATTTTGCACAGTGGCTTCGTTTCTGCTCTGACATAAGTCACATGAAACTTTGTTTTGGTTTTTGGCTCACAGTCTGCAGTGTGCAGGGGATGCTAAAAGGATAGTCCCTGTGGAGAACATGTGGTGCTGGGGATCGATCCCTAAGCTGCTTGCATGCAAAACATATACATTAGCCTTGGAGCTATTGCCTTGGCTCAGCCAAACATGTTTACTTCTGTAAACAACTCCATGTTGATAGAAAGTTGCAAGAAAAGCAGAAAGGATCGGTGCAGACCCTTTAACCCTGATTTTTGCCACATCTGCTCTGTCATTTCTCTGTCCAGATGAAATTGTGCAAATGATTGTTTTGCAATCATCTGAGAAGATGCATAGGTGATGTCTCTGTACTGCTTTCATCTCATAGAATAAGGACATTCTCTTACGTAACTATAGCATAATCATCAAATTTGGGGGACTCATCCTTGAGAGAGCACTTTTATCTCACCCTCAGCACATAGCAATTTTGCCTACTCCTTTCTTCCTTAAAATAATAACTTCCCCCTCCCCCCCCAAAAAAAAGATGTCTTTAAGGGCCAGAGAGATAGCATGGAGGTAAGGTGTTTGCCTTTCATGCAGAAGGTCATTGGTTCGAATCCCGGCATTCCATATGGTCCCCTGAGCCTGCCAGGAGTGATTTCTGAGCACGGAGCCAGGAGTAACACCTGAGCGTTGCTGGGTGTGACCCAAAAACAAAAAAAAAAACCCGGGTCCAGAGCAGTGGCACAAGCAGTAAGGCCCATGCTAGCCTAGGACGGACTGCAGTTCAATCCCCCAGAATCCCATATGGTCCCCCAAGCCAGGAGTGATTTCTGAACACATAGCCAGGAGTAATCCCTGAGCGTCAGCAGGTGTGCCCCCCCCAAAAAAAATCCATATCAGGACCAAACAGTCGTATGAACATTTAGTGGAAATAAAAAATGGTCAGACTCAAACACCAAACCCAAAGTCAATGATAACAGAATCAATACCCTAATCCTAACCCTACCCTAACCCTAACCCTTTTTCTTTTCTTTGGCCATATCTTGTGATGCTCAGGAATCACTCCTGATGGGCTCAGGAGACCACATAGGATGCTGAAACTTGAACCCAGGTGGGCCATGTGCAAGTCAAACATTCTACCCACTGTACTACTTATTACTTCAGCCCCAAAGGCGATGTCTCTTACCCCTCTGGGCTATTAGGATTGGTCTTAACCGGGGACCTTAATTCAGCCTGACACCTAAGTCTCTCTTTGCCTCCCTGTGATGCAGTAGTGCAGAATGGGGTAGACCTCGTGGGGATGGGGCACATTATCGGACCAGTTGCTGGCATGGGGTCATGGGAGGGATGGAGGAATGTATTGGGGAACTGTCTGGTGTCTGTCTCATTGTTGAGAACTTTATACTCTTCATACTCTTGATGGTAGATCCCATGACCTGGGGTCTGTTCTGGCTCTGTTGTTGAGCAGAGTGTGGCCCTGAGGATGGGGTGCATAGACAACTATCTCCCTGTTCCCCCTCCCAGCCCCTGGCCACTGCACCCAAGAGACTTTGCAGGATTGTAAATAATAAATAAATAAATAAATAAGTGCACTAAGGCCTCAGAACTGCAGGTGGTAAATCGTGAGTTTTGTATCTGTTGAAATCCACCACCGCTGCCATTATCATAACCATTCCTACCATCTCTGCCATCCTCCCCACATCATCACTGTCATTCCAGTCCTCACCGTCATCCTCTTCATCATTTAACACTTTGCCCAAATTCCTGGTGTGTGTTGTTGGGAGAGTGGAGTCCCTTTGATGGATTCACTCTTCCCCCGCTGCTTGGGTCAGAGCTGGTCTCCTTGGAGGTCATTTACCTCTTGGTCTTCATCTTTGCTTCCCTTAGTCTGGCCTTCAGATGCTTCCAGGAGCAGGTTCCCTTTTCTGACCTTGAGAACTCCACATCCTCTTAGGTTAGGAGCAAGCCTGGAGCTCTTGCTAAATGTCAACAACTCCCAGGGGGCCAGCCTGCCCAGCTCCCTGTTGTAAACACTCTCACTCCAGTTTTTATTCGTTCGCATACACATACTACTTTCAGGCCTGGTGGAAAATCAGGTGCTGGAACATGAAATTGAGCAGGAAATGAACCTTATAAGAGCAGAAAAACACATGAATGACAGTACCGACCCGGCAGAGAGGGTCTCAGAATGGGTATGGGGTGTGTGTAAGTATTTTAGCTCAAATGCCTCTTTTTGGGACATTCTGAAATCTCTGGGATGGCAGGTCAAGTTCCTAAGAATTTGCTGCTGACAATACCATCATTTCTGAGGGGCCTCCTATTTGTCACAGCCCCTTTCTTGCAGCCATCATGTTTTTCTGAGTGTGGTCAACTCAGCCACTTGTCTGGCAGAAGAAGGACTGAAATCCCGTTTCTCCTATCCCTTTGTCCACCAACTTCAGCTCTGGCTACTTCTCCTGTGGGACCCGGTGAGAGAGGTTACACCACTCTGAGAGGCTGGCAGTGCTCTCCCCTTCTTCTCCCATCAAATGCTCTTTCCTCCAGGAAGCCTTCCATAAGTAAGTTAGACTCCCAGTTATGAACCATCACCCATGCCCTGGACACTTGTCAAGTTCATAACAGTATATCTCCAGGCCTTTTATGAGTGTCTGATTCCCATTTATATAAACTGCATGTAGGGAGCCTTCTGTCTCAGATACAGCTGTCTCCTGAGCACATAGAACAGAGTCTGGCATCAGAGATGGGGACCAGCAAGACCATCATGGTAGGAAGCTTGCAGCAAATAGCAGGAAAGTGTAGTTAGGACAAAGAAGGGACCACTGTGACCATTATAGTTAGAAATGATCACTCTGGGGGCTGGAGAGATAGCATGGAGGTAAGGCGTTTGCCTTTCATGCAGGAGGTCATCGGTTCGAATCCTGGCGCCCCATATGGTCCCCTGTGCCTGCCAGGAGCAATTTCTGAGCATGGAGCCAGGAAAAACCCCTGAGCACTGCCCGGTGTGACCCAAAAACCACAAAAAAAAAAAAAAAAAAAAAGAAATGATCACTCTGGACAACAATTGAGTACTGAAAGGAGATAGTGATAGCATGAGACCCCAGAGGCATACATGGGAGAGGGAAAAAGGAAGGAAGGGAGGAAACTTGGGGCATTGGTTGAGGGAAATGTGCACTGATGAAGGGTGTTGTACATTTTATGACTGAAACTCAATCATAAAAACTTTGTAACTATCTCCAATTGTTATTATGAAACAACCTTATAACCATGGTGTGTAATAAGATATTTTTGATTAAAAATTTTTAATTTTATTGATTTAAAAAAAAAGTATCACATTGTGGGGCCGGAGAGATTGCACAGTGGTAAGGCGTTTGCCTTAGACGCAGAAGGACGGTGGTTCGAATCCCGGCATCCCATATGGTCCCCCAAGCCTGCCAGGAGTGATTTCTGAGCATGGAGCCAAAAGTAACCCCTGAGCGCTGCTGGATGTGACCCAAAACCAAAACAAAACCAAACCAAAAAAAGCATCACATTGTTTACATCATTGATCATAATACATTTGTTTTCAGATAAAAGAAAGTAAAGTTATTTAAAAAAGGAAGGAAAAAAATAGAAGAGAAAGAGAAAAAAGAAAGAAAAATTACAATAGCAAGTTCATTTGTGAAAATTATTGTATCACCATTTGAAGTCATTAATACAATGGTAGAAGATTTAGTAAGCTCTTGTTTATAGTCCAGTCTGTTTAAATTGGGTGTGTTCTTTAGAGATTACATCATCAAAAAATGAAGTAGTGAAGCCGGAGTGATAGCACAGGCAGTAAGGTGTTTCCCTTGCATGCAGCCAACCCGGGATGAACCCAGGTTTGATCCCCCGTATCCCATATGGTCCCCCCCCCCCCAGGCGTTGCAGAGGAGTGAATTTTCTGAGCCCAGAGCCAGAAATAAACCCCTGAGTGCTACCGAGTCTGGCCCAAAAACCAAAAACTATACAAAAAAAAAACAAAACAAACCAACATTGCCCAGACTTCAAAGCTATGATACTAAGAATTTTAGGGGCATAAATTCAGCTGTAGGACATCCTGAAAAAAGGCTCAATTGGAACATGGTGACTGCATTTGTGGACGTAGTTACAGCTGGCAGGCTTGCCAGGAAGAAAAAAGGAAAATACAGGCACTTGCTTCAAAATCAGCCCAACACCCAGCATACCTGAATTGTGGTCAGATGGGTGTCCCCTCAGGAAATCATAGAGAGTCAGTGATGAGGCAGGGCCATCAGGAAAATGGTGATTCTGGGTGGTGGAGGCAGCAAGTGTGGCTTAGGCAGGGTGGGGACTTGTTCTGCCCTCTCCTCCTGAGATGGTCAGTTTAGTGCTGTGAGGGCCAGTGTAGCCATAATCTTTCATGACTCAGTTTACATCTCATTTGAGAAAAGAGTGAATCTATAGATCTGGTCTGGTTAGAACAAGGTGACTGCCAAAACAAAATATTTTGTAAACAACAACAAAAAGAATGGAGTCTGGCACTTAGTAGGAACTTTATGGATGTTTGTTGAGTGAATGACTGGAGCACTAATGAGAAATGGAAAATTTGAAGCTATTTTAATTTAAAGAAATTAAGCAGTCCTTCCAAGTTAAGTGAGGGTAAAGGGAGAACAGGAGGGTAGTTCCTGTGAAACCTGCTAAGTTGGTAATAAAGGTATAAATACAGGTGATGACCCAGGTATTCTAGGGCTGGGCAGGGCACTCAGAGAAAGCAGAATGACTCATTCTGCTTCCCATTTGCGTTCAGTGCCAGGAGCTGCATGCCTGTACTTCTAATACTTTTATCAAAAGTTTATTTTTTTGGGGCCACACCCGGTGACACTCAGGTCAGCTATGCACAAGGCAAATGCCCTACCATTGCACCATCACTCTGGCCCCTATAAAAAGTTTTTTGATCTTTTATTGAAAGTTTTTGAAGGGCCTCGATCAATCAGAGGTGGGAGTTAGGGAACAGAAACTACAAATGAGGGGGCTGGAGAGATAGCATGGAGGTAAGGCACTTGCCTTTCATGCAGGAGGTCATTGGTTCGAATCCTGGTGTCCCATGTGGTCCCCCGTGCCTGCCAGGAGCAATATCTGAGCCTGGAACCAGGAATAACCCCTGAGCACTGCCGGGTGTGACCCAAAAACCACACACACACACACACACACACACACACAAAGAAAAGAAAAGAAAAGAAAAGAAAAGAAAAGAAAAAAAGAAACTACAAATGAGATAATAACATTCATAAGGATTTCTCTTGAGAAAATAATGATTTGTTGTTAGACATGTTTGGAAAAACTGCACTCCAGAAATTTCATGAATGGGGGGCAGGAGAGAAAGCATGGAGGTAGAATGTAGAAGGATGTATGTAGAATTGCATGTAGAAGGATGGTGGTTTGAATCCCAGCATCCCATATGGTCCCCCAAGCCTGCCAGGAGCTATTTCTGAGAGTAGAACCAGGAGGAACTTCTGAGCACTGCCAGGTGTGACCCTCCCCCCCCCCAAATTCCATGCATGGGAACCACCACCACCACCACCATTCATCCCCTCACCTAAAAACACTCCCAACTGCCTTCTAAGCAAAGATATTCAGTACAGGGTGTTGTTGTTTATACGTAGAAACTCTCTCTTTTCTTTTTTTCTTTTTGAACCACAGCCAGTGATGCTCAGGGCTTACTCCTAGCTCTGCACACAGAAATTACTCCTGCAGTGGTAGGGAGACCATATGGTGTGCTGGGGACCAAACCTGGGTTGGCTTCATGCAAGGCAAGTACCTTCCCTACTGTACTATCTCTCCCCTTGTTTGGTTTTTTTGCTTGTTTGTTTGTTTGTTTTTGGGCCACATGGGGCGGTGCTCAGGGGTTACTCCTGGTTCTGCACTCAGAAATCGATTCTGGCAAGCTCAGGGGACAATATGGGATGCTGGAGATTGAACCCTAGTCCATACCGGGTTGTCTACATGCAAGGCAAACACCCTACAGCTGTGCTAATGCTCCGGCTACCTTGTTTGTTTAGCTTTTTTTTGGGGGGGGGCGTCACACCAGGCATCGCTCAGGGCTTACTCCTGGCTCTATGCTCAGAAATTGCTCCTGGCAGACTCGGGGGACCATATGGGATGCCGGGATTTGAACCACCAACCTTCTGCATGCAAGGCAAATGCCTTACCTCCATGCTATCTCTCCGGCCCTTGTTTGTTTTTTTAATTGAGGCAAAGTTTTACTTTATTGGGAGGATTTAGGTCCACACCCAGCAGTGCTCAGGGACTACTCCTGGTTTGGTGACACTTAAGCAAGTGCCTGGTGCAGTCAATAAAACTCCAAGAGGCCACACGCTGGCACTTCTCACTCCTGTTAGAGCAATTGCCAGTCTGTTGGCACCAAGGCAGTTTGCTAAGATTGAAATAAAAAAAGAACAGAAACTGTCCCCTGCATAGAAAATTCTCCATGTCCTGTCTCAGTCCTCCCTCCCAGGCAGCTCCCCTCATTGTGTCCACTTATTGCCTTCTACCTGTCTTCAGACCCTGCCCACCCCAGACCCTGTTTCCCTGTTTCACCCTGTGAAAACAGGTTGGGGAGCAAAGTATGCAAGTTCCTACCTTTGGTCTCCTGGGTGTTCACAGATTGTTCCTAGGGACTTTGTCTCTTGTCCAGGAGGCAAAGGGAGACACGCGTTTCATTCTGACAGCTCTGTGGGCATGAAAGTTGGCACCGCTGTCTTATCTTGGGGTGACCCAATGTACCCAAGTAGCCAGTCTCATTGACTAGACTGCACCCCCCCCGTCCAGTTAGCACCAAACACTGACTCTTTTCCTTCACACTAATTGCCTATACTAATCATTATTGTTATTGTTCTAAATGATGGACCAGCTTGGGCCTTGGCTAGGCAAGTTCTTCACAACCATTAACAAATTCTTCATTAGTTCCTTTCTCAAAAAGGCCACCTTTTAATCCATGAAGGCTTTCTTTCTTTTTTTTTTCTTTCTTTTTTCTTTCTTTTTCTTTTTTTTTCTTTCTTTCTTTCTTCTTTCTTTTTCTTTCTTTCTTTCTTTCTTTCTTCTTTCTTTCTTTCTTTCTTTCTTTCTTTCTTCTTTCTTTCTCTCTTTCTTCTTTCTTTCTTCTTTCTTTATTCTTTCTCTTTCTTTTTTGATTTCTTCTTTCTCTCTTTATTTCTTCTTTCTTTCTTTCTTTCTTTCTTCTTTCTTTCTTTCTTTCTTTCTTTCTTTCTTTCTTTCTTCTTTCTTTCTCTCTTTCTTCTTTCTTTCTTTCTTCTTTCTTTCTTTCTTTCTTCTCTTTTCTTTCTTTCTTTCTCTTTCTTTCTTTCTTTCTTCTTTCTTTCTTTCTTCTTTCTTCTTTCTTTCTTTCTTTCTTTCTTCTTTCTTTCTTTCTTTCTTTCTTTCTTTTTCTTCTTTCTTTCTTTCTTTCTTTCTTTCTTTCTCTTCTTCTCTTTCCTTCTTTCTTTCTTCTTTCTTTCTTCCTTCTTTTCTTCTTTCTTTCTTTTCTTTTCTTTCTTTCTTTTCTTCTTTCTCTTTTCTCTTTCTTCTTTCTTTCTTTCTTCTTTCTTTCTTTCTTTTCTTTCTTTCTTTCTTTCTTTCTTTCTTTCTTTCTTTCTTTCTTTCTTTCTTTCTTCTCTCCTTTCTCTTCCTTCCTTTCTTCCTCCTTCCTTCCTTCCTTCTTCCTTCCTTCTTCCTTCCTTCCTTCCTTCCTTCCTTCCTTCCTTCCTTCCTTCCTTCCTTCCCTTCCTTCCTCCTTCCTTCCTTCCTTCTTCCTTCCTTCCTTCCTTCCTTTCTTTCTTTCTTCTTTCTTTTTCTTTTTTCTTCTTTTCTTTCTTTCTTTTCTTTTTCTTTCTTTCTTTCTTTCTTTCTTTCTTTCTTTCTTTTCTTTCTTTCTTTCTTTCTTTCTTCTTTCTTTCTTTCTTCTTTTCTTCTTTCGCCACACCAGGGATTTCTCCTGGCTTTGTGCTCAGAATCACTTCTAGCAGTTTGGGGGGTCATCTGGGATGCTGGGGATTAAACTCTAGTTGACCACATTTAAGACAAGGGCCTTTTGCTGTACTATTGCTCTGGGCTGCTTTTGCCTTCTTGAAACTAGTTGTTGGGGCGGGGTTTCAACCCTAATATTAAACAGTGGCAGAGTGTTTTTTTTTTTGAGGGGGGGTCACACCCAGCATCGCTCAGGGGTTACTCCTGGCTCTACATTCAGAAATCACTCCTGGCAGGCTTGGGGGACCATATGGGATGCTGGAATTTGAACCACCATCCTTCTGCATGCAAGGCGAATGCCCTATCTCCATGTTATCTCCCCAGCCCCAGTGGCAGAGTTTTAAACCTATTTAATATTAAAAAGTGGCAGAATTTTAACCTATGTCTATTTGATTTGATCCCTTCTCTATCATCATAGAAGTGTATTGTAAAGAACTGGCTCATTTAACTCAAGGATTTATCCACCTGAATTCATATGTCAATTTGCTTTTGGACAAGGAGTCAGCTTTTTTTTTTGGGGGGGGCCACACCCGGTGGTGCTCAGGGGTTACTCCTGGCTATCTGCTCAGAAATAGCTCCTGGCAGGCATGGGGGACCATATGGGACACCGGGATTCGAACCAACCACCACTGTGCTATCTCTCCGGGCCCAAGGAGTCAGCTTTTTATGACACTTCATGATTTTCTTGTCAGATTAAGGGATTCAGGATCCTGGGAGAGTGAGATAGGACTTTGTAGGTTTGGTGAGAAGGCAAATTCAAGAAGGGTGTAGTTTCTTCCTTAAAAATGCAGCTTTCGGGGCCGGAGAGATAGCATGGAGGTAAGGCACTTGCCTTTCATGCAGGAGGTCATTCATTCGAATCCTGGCGTCCCATTTGGTCCCCCGTGCCTGCCAGGAGTAATTTCTGAGTCTGGAGCCAGAATGACCCCTGACACTGCCAGGTGACCCAAAACAAAACAAAACAAAAAACAACAACAAAAAACAAAAAAAATGCAGCTTTGGTGGGGCCAGGGAGATAACATGAAGATAGGGTGTTTGCCTTGCATGCAGAAAAAACGGTGGTTCGAATCCCAGCATCCCATATGGTCCCCCGAGCCTGCCAGGAGTGATTTTTGAGCATAGAGCCAGAAGAGGCCCTGAGCGCTGCCGGGTGTGACCCAAAAACCAAAAAAAAAAAAAAAATGCAGCTTTGGGGGTCTGAAGATATAGCACAGCAGTAGGATGTTTGCTTTGGACACGGCCAACCCAGGACGAACAGTGGTTCAAAACTCGGCATCCCACATGGTCCATTGAGCCTGCCAGGGGCTATTTCTGAGCGTAGAGCCAGGAGTAACCCCTGAGTGCTTTTAGGTGTGACCCCCCACCAAGAAAAAGGCAGCTTTGAGGACTGGCATGATAGTACAGCAGGGAGGGTGTTTCCTTGCAAGAAGCCGGCCCAGGTTCAGTCCCTGACATTCCATATGGTTCCCTGGGCACCACCAGGAGTAATTTCTGAGTGTAGAGCCATTAGTAACCCCAGAACTTCTCCAGGTGTGACTCCTACCAAAACAAAACAAACAAGCAAACAAAAACAACTAACAAAACCCAGCCTTGCAAAAGCCAGAGAGTAAAGGCGGTGCTGGGAAACCATGTAGGATGGCTGGGATTGAACCTGGGTCAGCTGTGTGCAAGGCAAATGCTCTACCTGCTGTACTATTCTTCCAACCAGCATCAAATATTATTTCTATGGAGTTTTTTAATCTTGTAGCCAGAGTCATTTGGACAAGCAGTGACAAGAGTCACAGGACAAGCTTCCTGGTCTGCAGCCAAATGTCTTCACCAGAACCTCTGCGATTTGACTCAAATCTCCTCCAGGCTTCAGCATTTCTCACTGCTGGCTCCTGGCTCTGGCAAGCTGGTGTCTGTCTCTGCAGCAAACCCCGCTGGTGGAGCTGAAGATCCCTTGAGCAGGATCAGTTTTGGCATGTTCTCATTTAAAAAAGCCTTGCACTTCTCTGCATGGGGGCTGCTGAGATCTGTGCCCATAAAGGCAGAGTAAATTCTTGAGAGGGAAACCTATTTTTAACAAGTCCCGAACCTAATTAAACTTAATCATTCTTCAGTTGCTGACTCTCGAAATGGATGAGTCACCGGCTATGTATGGAACAGAGTTTAGAACGACCCTTTAAACATGAGAGATGGTAGATGGCAACTTCTAGAAGAGACTTTAGGCTTTGGGCTGTGATTTTACTTAGGGTTGTGACAAAGGAGGGGGGACTCTAGAGATAGTTTGGAGTTCAAGTCTTGGCTATGTCATTTTGTGCAAAGTTCCTATTTCTCGAAGCCTCAGCTTTCTCATTGGTAAAATATGTTCATTTTACAGACTGGTCCCAGAATATATTTAACTTTTCGTTTGTTGTTTGTTTGTTTTTTGGGCCACACCTGGTGACGCTCAGGGTTACTCCTGCTATGCACTCAGAAATTGCTCCTGGTTCGGGGGACCATATGGGACACCGGGAATCAAACTCAGATCTGTCCTGGTCATCATGTGCAAAGCCAATGCCCTACTGCCGTGCTATCGCTCAGCCCCTGATCCCAAAATATGTTGCATGCATCAGCAAGGCCTGAAGTGAGTCTGCTCATAATCTCTATTTGCTCTACTGGATATGAATATTCATATGTTTTCTTGCAGAATTGTTCATACATCTGCTTTGACATGTGGCCAATCCCCACAAGTAACACAACAAGTAACAAGCAACATTCTGTCAGTTCCAAGTTCCCCTCCAGGCTTCCAGCAGAGCCAGGGCTGCCTGCTTGTATTACCTTTCATAGAATAAAATATGGTGCAGTTGTAAAGTACCTCTTGTCTCAAAAGTGCAGGGATTAGAGAATGAAGAGTTTAGGATGTTTGTCCCATGATTCTCTCACTCAAGGAGTTCGGGGCTCAGATGAAATCTGGAGTTCCATCTGGAATAAAAATTATCCTAGAGGGTGGAGCAATTATATTGCCAGTGCAGCTGCTTGTTGCCTTGCCTGTGACTGACCTAGGTTCAATCTCTCCCTGGTTACCACATATAGTCCTCCAAGCGCTGCCAGGAGTAATTCCTGAGTGCAGAGCCAGGAGTAACACCTGCGCACCTCCGGGTGTGGCCCCAAACAAACAAATAAAACAAAACCCAAACCCAAGTTACCCTAGAGGCCTTGCTTGTAATTAGTGCCCCAACTACACTGCACATGTTTCCCCAAACACCGCCAGGGGTCACTCCTGAGCAAGAGGTAGGAATAACCTTTGCACAACACTGTAAGGTGTGGCATCAAACCCCAAAGGATAAAAAATAAAGTCAAATTATCCTAGAAACCCCCCCCCCCACTTGCAATGCTGCAGCAACGTGCCTTGTTTGTTTCTGGGCCATACCTAGCGTGTTCGATCAGGGTCACTCCTGGCTCTGTGTTCAGAAATTACTCCTGGCAGGCATCGGTAACATCTTGGATGCTGGGATCCAACCCTGGACAGCTGTGTGCAAGGCAAATGCCCTACCCACTGACTATCTACTCTTTGGCCCCACTTGGCTGTGATTTTTGGCTTTAAGCCCTGTGGGGAAGTGACTGGCTTGTGGTTCAACATGTTGGAATAAGTAAGGTCTGATTTAAGACAAGGGGAAAATGCTGCTGCGAGTCCCTATAGCCCCGGTCATTCCGGGCTGGGGGTGGAATGTGGGGTGTGTGTAGAGATGCTTTGGAAGAGACATGATGGGGGTCAGTGCTCGGATCTGGGGAAGTCAATTTTCTCTTAAATCATTTCTCTTTTTGCAGAGCAGGAAGAACTGGGTTCCTTCTGAGTTCTGCATGTTAAGTAAGTTGCTGGAACAAATCTTGGCTGGAGAAGCAACAAGGAAAGGGGTGGCCTGGCTCCTGAAGCTGGCCCGGGGACAGGTCAGGATGTGAGAGGCTTGGTTAAGTCAAGAAATTAGAGTCTGCTAAAGGGTTGCTGGGGACCCTATCACCTCTCTTCCCGCTTTTCCAGGAAACTGCTTTCTTACATGCTGATGGGGTTCCCCACAAAGGCCCTATGCCTGCAGCACACCCCAGGCCTTCCAGGGAAGAACTTCCCAATTGTGCATGTCACAAAGACACTGGTTCCAGGTGTCCAGGCTGCCTGACATGGGGCGTGGTACAGATGAAGGCAAAACCCCTTTTCCCGGGAGTCTGCAGGCGACGAGACCTCGGGTGAGTGTCCTGGCTGCTGCCGCATCTGCTGCCCTAAAGGTCCCCCTACTGGCCAGGAGCAAAGCCCCCTTTGACCAGAAAATATCCGGGGCTTCCTTCAATTAAACCCAAACAATTACAGTGTGTGAAACAACTCAAAAAATCTTGCCACTTCTCCCTCCATAGCCATTTGTTTTGGGGCCATACGTGACAATGCTCAGCAGTCACTCCAGGCTCTCTACCCAGGAATTATTCCCTGGTGGGGCTCAGGGGACCATATGGGATGCCAGAAATGGAATCTGGGTCAGTAGCATGCAAAGCAAGTGTCCACCTGCTCTACTGTTTCTTCAGTCTTAATGTCATGGGTTCTGTTTTTTTTGGGGGGATGGGGGTGGGGCAGGGAGCCACACCTGGTGATGCTCAGGGCTTACTTAGGCAGTGCTCAGGGTGGCCAAATGGGACACCCAGGATTGAACTCAGGTCAGCCTCTTGCAAGGCAAGGTGGGTCAGGTTTTCTCATTGAAGTCTGATTATTAAATTTATCATTATGGGGGAGTGGGGGCAGAGCGATAGTACAGTAGGTAGGACATTTGCCTTGTATGCTGCCAACCCGACAGCCAATGTGGTCCCCAAGTCTGCCAGGAGTACTTTCTGAGCTCAGAGCCAGGAGCAACCCCTGAGCATTGCCGGGTGTGTCCCCCAAACAAAAGCAACAATGAAAACAAAATTCATCAGCATTGCAGGAGCCAGTTCTCCTACCCCTGTGAGTTGCCCTCTGTCTAGAACTCTTCATGGACAACAATAATTGCTAAGACTTCATCCAGGTCCATAGATGGAGTAGTAGCCAGAGGGAGACCATGGGGCATATGTCTGATCCTCCTGACCTTGACCTCAGGGTTTTCGGCATCACTTCCTGGTGTGCACACTTCCCCTCACCACGTAGGCAGCCTTATCCCTCCTCCCTGGAATTACCATTTCCAATTCTTGCTGCCTCCAGAGGTTCTAGGCACTGCTGGAATTCAGGTTGGTCAGAGCAGTAAAGGAAACTGGGCCCTTACAGTGTGGACTCACAACTCACCTTCATGGCTTATTCCTCCTCCCCTTGGATTTCTCTGGGGGTATAGTAGCCACTAGGTGAGCCCTGTTTGGATTTCTCTGGAGGTGTAGCAGCCACTAGGTGACCCCAGTTTTTTGGAGGGAGGGGGCAACACCTGGTGGCAGTGCTCAGGTGTTACTCCTGGCTCTGTGCTCAAAAATTGTTCCTGACTCTGGTGA
This sequence comes from Suncus etruscus, assembly GCF_024139225.1. Classification (NCBI taxonomy): domain Eukaryota; kingdom Metazoa; phylum Chordata; class Mammalia; order Eulipotyphla; family Soricidae; genus Suncus; species Suncus etruscus. Next base: position 19,998,411 of record NC_064862.1, read on the forward strand.
TTATATGGAATGCCAGGAATTGAATCTGGGTCTGTCTGGGTAGACCTCGTGCAAGACAAATGCTCTACCATTGTGCTACCACTCTGGCCCTTGATCACAGGTTTGATTTGGGTTTGCTCTTTGACTTTGAGGCTGTTTGCTCTTACATACTTGGCTGCTTTGCTTGGAGCTTAGAGCTCACACAGTGTCTAGGTACAGTGGGAGGCCCACTGGTGTTGGAGGTTGACTGTGTGGCTTCACGACTGCAAGGAAGGAACTCCCCAACTGAGCTAGTGCTTGTTCCTCATATTTTTACTGGTGCTAGACAGAATGATGATCCCTGGGCCAGATTTTGAGGCCCCCCGAGTGGCAGTTGGCCTGGGTCCAGGACAAGGGGGCAGAGGACAGAGAGACAAAACTCTACAGACACATCAATGAAAATAACAGGATAGGCCTGTTCCAGACGGTTATCAGAAAGGAAAGGCTGTGTTGGCATCTTTGTCCCCAACCCCCCATCCTGGGTCAAAGATTAAGTACAGAGGATTAGAGAGGATTAGACACTTTTCTTGCATGAAAGCCATCCTGGTTTAATCCCCAGTACCCCTGAGCACTGCTGGGTATGACTCAAAAATTACACCCCCCACCATAAAAAAAAAAAAAAGAAATTTTGATTTCCAAATCGGCTACATCCATCAGCTGATCTAGTCACCTTGGAGCTAGGCCTGAGAGGCAACACAGGGCTTGCACAAGGCTCTGTGTCATTTGGGGCAGGTCAGACAAGTTCAAGAGATGAAGCTCATCCTTTGTAGGCAGCAACTCCAGGTTCAGTCCCCTCAAGATCCTCAAGCATTTTTGAGAGTGTCCCAACCCTCTAAAAATAGCCTCTATATAGTAACCTGTGCTAAGAGAAGTGTGTGGTTACTCCATCCTACAGCTGAAGAAACTGGGCCTCAGAAAGGTAGAATTTATGCATTGGCTGTGAATGTCTGCTATACTGAAGTCATACTTTTTACTTTAAATTATTTTTTTACTTAGTTATTCTATTTTTGGGGAGCCACATCCAGGAGTTACTCCTGGCTCTGCATTCAGAAATCCTCCTGGCAGGCTCAGGGGACCATCTGAGATGCTAGGAATTGAACCCATGTCGGCCTTGTGCAAAGCAAATGCCCTCCCTGCTGTGCTATCACTCTGACCTAATTTATTAATTTATTCTAATTTTTATTATAACACCATGATTTACCAAGAATCATGCTTTTTAAAGGTGCTTGACAGATTCACAGAAGACACAGTTCTGGCACCTACAGAAGCTCCCGGCAGATGTGAAATTGGAGCTAATCAGAATTCTGGAGAAGGAAGAAATCTGGAGTGTGGAATCTTGTTGGGCAAGTGAGTTCTGCTCCAGCCTTCACTCTGAGGCTCATCCAGCATGAGGCAGCAGACCCTGGTCTTTACCCTACTTCACTGCCAGCTGAATCTCCCCAACACCTTATTTTCCTTTAGGTTCAATTTACCAAAGCTCTGTCAGTGTCCAACCTTCTAGAATATAGTGAAAAAGACTCTCTCAGCTCCTGCTTCCCTGTTATTCAGCTGGAGAGTCATTTTTTTGGATTATGGACCATGTGAGATAAGAATGTTCTAGGCAGGGCCCGGAGAGATAGCACAGCAGCGTTTGCCTTGCAAGCAGCCGATCCAGTACCAAAGGTGGTTGGTTCGAATCCCGGTGTCCCATATGGTCCCCTGTGCCTGCCAGGAGCTATTTCTGAGCAGACAGCCAGGAGTGACCCCTGAGCAATGTCGGTGTGGCCCAAAAACTGGAAAAAAAAAAAAGAATGTTCTAGGCAGGGAAGGCAATTCTTGATATAGTTGTTCTCGAAACAATTGCTGGTGAGATGACTCAAAGGAGATGACTCAAATATAGCACATGGTTTGCATATGGTTGCCCTGGGTTTCACCCCTAGTACTGTATGGAACCTCTGAGTGGGGGAAAAAAAAGAAAGATAAAAGTTTCTTAATCAACTAATAGTTCCCCTTAACAAAAACTCTAGAGGTGAATAGGCCCAAAATGAGACCATTAGAAGCAGCTTCAATAATTAATAAGTGCCTTGGGGCCGGAGAGATAACATGGAGGTAGCGCGTTTGCCTTGCATGCAGAAGGACAGTGGTTTGAATCCTGGCATCCCATATGGTCCGCCGAGTCTGCCATGAACAATTTCTGAGCATAGAGCCAGGAGTAACCCCTGAGTGCTGTCGGGTATGACACAAAAAAACAAACAAAAAAATTAATAAGTACCTTAAAATGTCCCCATCTTCTCTCTGTTCTCCACCAAGTTTACCTCAGAGTTAAAGGCTGGTTGCTTCAGCTACAATCATCACACCTTCAAGATAATTTACAAAAGGTGGCAAAGGGGAATATGGACAAGTTCTTTTTTTTTTAATCACAAAGAAATAGAAAGACTACTCCTTATGTCAAGTTGGCCAGATTTGAGTCATATGCCCATTTTTAGACCAGTCATTGAAAAAGGGACAGGGGTACCATAATGAGTAAGAACATTGAGATTATGCACTTTGAGGAATGACGTCATCTTAATTCTATTAATAAAGAAGGGGCAGTATTTTTCAGTCATGCCAGCTGCTCTTACAGACCAATCTCCACATCCTAGGGGCTTGCCACAATATAAATGAGTTACCAATTTGCAAAAATCCAACGAGGATGTTCCTACTAGGCAAGTGGCTTCCATCATACATGGTTGGGAGGTTTGTCTTGTGCTTCTGTCCATCAAGGAACCATCTTCCCTAAATCTCTAGGGAGAAGAATGAATAAAAAAGCTGCCTCGATGTCTTCTTTTTATTTTTTTTTGGGGGGGGCACACCCATTCAGGAGTTACTCCTGGCTCTGCATTCAGAAATCACTCCTGGCAGGCTCAGGGAACCATATGGGATGCTGGGAATTGAACCCAGGTCTGTCTCAAGTTGACTGCTTGCAAGGCAAATGCACTACTACTGTGCTATCTCTCTGGCCCCTGAAACTCCCATGGAAGTAACACGAAGAAGAATCCATCCAGACAAGGGGGCTGGGATTATGTAGATTAGTCTGAAATACAGATTGGCCCATCCAGAGCCCTAGTTTTCTCAAGCACCAGGCTAGAGAAGAGCTGTGGGTGGTGATGGTGGTGGGATCAGCAGTAGAAAAGAAAAATAATGACCAATGGGGTGGGGGGAGGTAGGAATGTGTCTTCCCCTCCAGAAACCAGGTGTTACCTGTAGTTAGAGGGATGCTGTATACCCCTCCAGCCCTCATAAATATTGATTACCCTAGACTGAAAACATCTATGTCACAGTATATCACAGCCCTTAACTAATCCCTCACTAGGTACCATCCTGCGCATTAACTGGTGCCAAAGCTACTGTCCCAAAGCCCCCCAAAAAGGTGTGGGAGCAGAGGTGCTGTGGGTTTCACAGCCTTGCAGGCCTCAGAGGCTCGACATGTTGTTTCTTTTTTTTTTTGGGGGGGGCCACACCCGGTAACGCTCAGGGGTTACTCCTGGCTATGAGCTCAGAAGTTGCTCCTGGCTTGGGGGACCATATGGGACGCCGGGGATCAAACCGCGGTCCGTTCAAGGCTAGCGCAGGTAAGGCAGGCACCTTACCTCTTGCGCCACCGCCCGGCCCCCAACATGTTGTTTCTTAAGGACCAGATATGCTTCATGTTCTGACATAAAAAGCTGCCTCAGTGCCACTGGAACCAGCTATAAATGAGGAAGGAAATTCAGCAAATGCTGCCTTCACCCTGAAAACACCAGGAGTAGGAGGGTGACTGGTCCTTGGAACTGTCTGCCAGCTCCTGAGAGTGAATCATGGGGAATATGTGGTGGTACCAGCAAGCAACTCTCCCCCACCAAAAAAAATAAATAAATAAACACCAAGAAAATGTCCAAAGTCTCTTCTTGCAGCCATCCTGGGCTAGGCTGTGGGTGGAGGAGAGGCCCGGGGTCCTGGGTCTGGGAAGGCCATGCGGTTCATCCTTTCTCTTCCTTTCCTCTCTGTGCACAGGGCATTGTTGAGAGAGAAAAGGGTACCCGTGGGCCTCTATGTCCTGGGTCTGGAGTCTGGACTATTTCTGAGAAGAGGGAAAACAGGAGTCATTGAGAATGCCAGTAAGTAATAGTGGCTCCTGTGTCCTGAGGGCTTCCTGTGGAAGGTCTAACAGATCTAATAGGTTGATCTCATAGATCAACTATTCCTAATCTAATAAGAGGATCAAATAGAGCTCATCTAATGCCCACAACGGACAGATGCAACAGAGTTCATAGATGACATGATGGCTCAGAGATGTTAAATACTCTCCCAAGATCACAAAGCAAGGTCCCCACTTGATGGAGTTTGGAGTAATGGGGCCCGGGCGACTCAGGGCGAGTTTGCCATGTAATAGACAAGCTCATGACATGACCCAAGGCTGGGCTTTTACATCCAGTCCTGCCCTGGCACATCTCCTTGCTTTCCTCCCTGAACTGAAAGAAGAGATTCTCTTATCACCTGGCCCATGCCCTCATGCCCCCTCTCCTGTCTCACCCAGGCAAAGAAACTATGGAGAAAGAACTCTGAGATGTTCCCAAAACGTTTGGAGAAGGCCAAAGAGCAACTGGCTGAGTCAGAGCTATGGAAACTGAAGCAGCATTTCAAGAACATGGTGGAAAGCCGCAAGGCCATTGACCTGCACTCCCAGAAGGTCAACCTGAACCAGCAGTGAGTGAGGTGGGCTGGGTGGAGCGGGCCCAGAGGAAAGCTCAAGGTTGGAGCCACAGAGGGCCTTGGCCTCTTTACACAGGGGCCACTTCTCCAGGTCCCAGAAAAAGATTCAAGAAAGCATTGCTGCCCCTGCTCCTTCTAGCCTAGGGTTTGTGCTCTCTGAGCCTCAGCCCTGCAATGAGAGGTGACCTGCTCCGACTCAGGGTCACACAGAGACCCTGTAAGCTCCCAGTCATGTTCCCAGAATCTGGGAGAATCTGGTTGGCTCACTTTGTGCCCAAGTATCTGACCCTAGGGTGTTTGGTGGCATCAGTATGGCTGGGCCACAGTCTAAGATGAACTATTTGTGTCCTCCTGGCAGAGGAACAGAGAGCTCCTGCAGAAGGGCCAATCATGGATACACTTCAAAGGGCATTTTGAGAGACCTGTGTGCCCCATTTGTGTGTCCTTGTGGCATATGTATGAAAGGAAAGCTTAAACATTGTCAACTCTACCACAAATAATGGTGTGTCTTTGAGCACTAGCAAAGGTATTTCCTGGGGCTAAAGAAACATTAAACAACCTTCTAAGATCCCCCCCCCCACACACATCACCAAGGGAACAGATTATTTTAGCTACATTCAAAAGGTTTCCACAGACAGAAACTATCCATTCCATTATTTAAAAGAATGTCTCAGGGGCTGGAGTGGTGGCGTAAGCAGTAGGGCATTTGCCTTGCAAGCACTGACCTAGGATGGACTGCCTTTCGATCCCCCAGCATCCCATATAGTCCCCTGAGCCAAGAGCTATTTCTGAGCGCATAGCCAGGAGTAACTCCTGAGCGTCACGGGGTGTGCCCGCCCAAACAAAAGAATGTCTCATACTGATGAAATCATGGGTGATATTCAGAAAATGGGCCGAAGGGGCTTCTTAAGATTGTCCATGGAATCAATCCACTTGGAATATGAATACTGGTTCCCTGAGGTCTTGAAGGAATTTACAGAAAGTTTCTTCCTTAAAGCACTTTACTGCTATCTGTTGGAAATGGTCATTATGTCTCCCAGAAAAGTGTAATCTATCAACAGACAACAGGGACACTATTTTAGGTCAAGTTTCTCAGGCAGCCTGCTTCTTTGTAGAAAGAAAAATTACTCAGCACCACCTCAGGAAGTTTACCTACTTGGGATTGGAATGATAGGAGCTCGGGGAGGGCACATGCCTTACACGTGGCTGACCAGGGTTTGGTCCCTGGCACCTCATATAGTTCCTTGAAGCCCACCAGGAGTGATTTCTGGACATACAGCTAGGTGGAATCTCTAAGTACTACAAGGAAGGAAAAAGGAAGGAAGGAAGGAAGGAAGATAGATAGAAAGAAAAAAGAAAGAGAAAGGAAGGAAGGAAGAAAGAAAAAGAAAGGAAGGAAGGAAGGAGGAAGGAAGGAGGGAGGAGGGAAGAAAAGAAGGAGGGAAGAAAGGAAAGAATGAAGGAAGAAAGGAAGGAGGGAGGGAGGAAAGGAAGAAGAAGGAAAAAAGGAAGAATGGAGGGAAGGAGTGAGGGAGCATCGGAAGAATGTAGGAGGATTTTTATCTTCTTCAAGTGAGCAGAGAGCATCCCCACCCCATTTTACCCTAGGCTATCTCTCCCCTATAAATCTGTGTAGCACTCCCCGTAGAGGCAGTATTGGCCATTTTGGGGAACACTGTTTTGCAAGAACTGAAAGCCTACTTCTGACAGATTAATGAACTCTCCTTTGTTATTGGTCTTTGGGGGGGCAGCGAGGGAAGGGGGCACACCTAGTGATGTGTGAGGATTGAACCGAGGCTCTTGCACTCAACCATGTGCTCTAGCTCTGGTCAGATTTGGAAGATGGTGCTCTCTGGGGGCCCCAAGCCACCAGGACCTCTTTAAACCTGTCAATTATTGCAATAAGCACTACCAGCAACTCAGTTCTGCAGGTGGCTGCATTTCAAGTGCTTGGAACCACTCGAGACAGTGGCACTGCCAGCACAGAGGAGCATTCCCATCATCGGAGAACATTCTAGAGGCTGTGCTGCATTAGAAAGTCCAGTTGGGGGTCAGGGGAAGGGTTCACATGCATTTGGGGCTAATGCTGGCCCCTGCCTTTTCCAACAGGAAGGAAATCAAGAGCCTGCAGGAAGAGAAGGATGAAATCACCCTACTTTTGAGCCTCCTCAAGTCCTCCCGAAATATGCGACTGAATGAGAAAAACTACACGGATCTGCATTTCCTACTGCAAACCAAAGAGGACTACGAGGGCCTCATCAAATCCATGAAGGCCCTCTTGGAGGAACTGAACCAGAAGGTGTGGGCCTGTCTGACACAGGGATGGTGGAATTACCTAGCATGCCTTAGGCCAGCTCTGATCCCCCTCCCCATAGCCAACTGTTAACCTTGATGATGACCTCTGCTACTACCATCTGTGATCCCTGATGTCCTGCCATACTGATCTATTTTTCCACAGAGGGCTCCAGGGCATCCCATGGCATTTCAAAGAATCTTCCAAATCTGTGGTCCCCATGAGGATGGGTCAGCATAGTGCGTAGTAACAAACAACCCCCTACCTCTGGCATTCACCAAGAAAGTTTTCTTCCTTCCATGATTCAAAAATACATCCCCTGTGGATTGGCTAGCAGCTCTTAGGGCTTCTTGTCCTGGCACTCAGCTGAAGGCACAGCACAATGTTACACACCTGTAACATTGCCAGGTGCCAGGGTAAAGCAAAAGGTCTGGGGCTGGCAATGGAATATTTCCATCTGGAAATGACAGACATCACTTCTGCCAGTCACTCATTGGCTGGCCATTGCCTACCAATGAATGTTTAGAAGACACCCCAAGTAGTGAATGCTCCCCAACTGCAAAAGGTTGAGAAGAGCTGGAGATGTTCTCTGGGCAGTGCCAACATCTGTATTCCTTCCTGTGGAGGGTATGGTCTTGCCCTGCTTCCTGCTGACTGGTCCCATTTCTCCCACTCTGCATCCCTCACCCACCACTATGGATTCAAGAGTCCCCCAATACATGGAGACTCTCACCTCAAGACATGCTTCCCTTCCTTGCTTCCTGTCCTTTCTGTCCCAGAAACATGCAATCCTGGTGGCTGACACTACTCAAAGAGAAGGTGAAACCCTTTTTTAGTTTGTTTGCTTTGGGACCACACCCAGCAATGCTTGGGTTACTCCTGGCTCTGCACTCTGGAATCACTCCTGGTAGTGCTTTGGGGACAAAAGGGGGAAGCCAGGAATCGAACCTGGGTCAGCCATGTCAAGTGCCTTACTTACTGTACAATCTCTCTAGCCCTGAAGTCAAACCTTCCTGTCTTTGAGCAAACTGCTCTTGGCAGGGTCCCCAGAGAAGAGTTTGTAAAGAGCAAAGAGTTTGGGGCTGGGTCAGAGAGATAGCATTGAGGTAAGGCTGCCTTGCATGCAGAAAAACGGTGGTTTGAATCCCGGCATCCCATATGGTCCCCGGAGCCTGCCAGGAGCAATTTCTGAGCGTAGAGCCAGGAGTAACCCCTGAGCACTGCCGGGTGTGACCCAAAAACAAAACAACAACAACAACAAAGAAGAGTTTGAGGCTGATTTTGGGGCCATACTTGGTGGTGCTCAGGACTTACTCCTGGGTCTGTGTTCAGGGGTCACTCCTGGCTATGCTCGAGGGACATGTATGCAGCTCTGGCATCAAATCAGGTCAGCTGCTTGTGAAGCAAGTGATCAATTCCTGATCTCTCTCTCTCTCTCTCTCTCTCTCTCTCTCTCTCTCTCTCTCTGTCTCTCACTCTCTGTCTCTCTCTCTGTCTCTGTCTTTCTCTCTCTCTCTGATCCTGAACTGATATTTGTTCTTTCTGATTCTCTTAACTGGTTCCCTCCTGTGGCCACAATCTGGCTGCCAATGCATTGCTGGGGTGAAATTATACCCTATTTCAGGTTTTAGGGGATAGTGGAATTTACACTCACGGGTAGAAGAGAATTTTACGTGCACAGACCCAACCCTTCAAAAGCTAGGCTGCTAAGCTACATCAAATTCAGCCAGCATCCAAGAGAGAAATTAAAATTCTGCTCATGGGAAAAGAGAGACCAAGGCAGCGTCTGTTCTAGCACTCTTGGGTTAGTGAACTGTGGAGTTCATACTCATCCAGATGTTAACCCAGCTGGGCTTTCTCTCTCTCTCTCTCTCTCTCTCTCTCTCTCTCTCTCTCTCTCTCTCTCTCTCTCTCTCTCTCTCTCTCTCTCTCTCTCTCTCTCTCTCTCTCTCTTTCAGATTGCTGAGACAGAAAAAAAAATTCTCAGCCACAAACAAACCTTCGCAAAGCTGCAGGAGGCCAATAATCCCCAGAAACTCCAGAAGCAGATTCACACATTGGAGGCCCGTTTAAATCTTGTAAGATGAACGAACGCTCTATCTAGCTCTGCAGATGACCTCCTGGCCTTGGCTTGAGTGAAGAATGACGTTGCAGGGTCATAAGCAGAATATTCCCCTTTCCTCAGCTGAGTTAAGAGGGTCCCCAAATTAAGAGGGCAGCTGTGTGGCATTTACTGCCCACCCCCTTTACCTACTCTGTCATCCATCTTTATTCACCCATTGCTGCCTTTGTGGCTCTCTAATTTGGACTTACTATTGTCTCCAAATTTTCACCCCCATCTCCCAGCCTCCTGGGATGCCAACTTTTCATGCCCTGATTCAAAATCTCCTGCTTTCTCAAATATGACCTTACAGCAAGAGACTTGACTCTGGTAATTGGCTTGTGCCTTTGATTATTGTGTCTCTAAGAAATATCAGTGATGGACTGGAGCGATAGCGCAACAGGTAGACCCTTTGCCTTGCACACAGCAGACCTGAGTTCAATCCCTGGCATCCCATATGGTCCCCTCAACCTGACAGGAGTGACTTCTGAGCTCAGAGCCAGGAATAACCTCTGAAAGCTGGTGGGTGTGGTCTCCAAACAAAACAAAACAAACGAACAAATAAGGAATATTAGTGACAGGGTGCATAGCTTGATTAAAAAACAAAAAAGGTAACTCAATCACTGCAATTACTTTTGCTCTATGCATAATCTCTACATTGTTCACTGACTTTAGCCAAAAAAGGAAAAAAATCATTGTGGAAGGGAATGTATTATTAATAGGCTTGAAACAGGGAGTTGGGAAGGCAGGTAGTGGGAGCATTTGAAATGCAGGAAAAGGTTGACAAAGGTCATGTAGCTCATTGGCAGTTGACTTAGGCTCCTTTATTCTGTGGCCCCTGGCTAATAATAGCTGGTCCTATGGGTCTGAGGTGACCCCTGTTTGAGGCATGATTTTTCCACAGGTCACCACCAATTTTGACAAGATGCTGACTGCCAATGCAAAGCTCCGGGAGGAGATTGACAACCTCCGATGTGAGAAGGCCTCATATGACCATGTCTACCAGGAACTTAGAAAGCGCCTGTTGGTGCAGAAGAGAACCATGTACTCTGCCATTGAGCTCTCTTCTCAGGCCTATAAACAGAGGTGGGCTGGGGCCAGCACCTCTAGCTGAGTAGTTTCTTCGCCTTCTACTGAGCTTCTAGCTTTCTCCTGGGCTTCATCTCTGTCCTCGTGCTTAAGTGTTGAGAACCCTAAAATCATATTCAGTCTATCTTTGAGCAGGGACTGTGTGTGACACTGGGTGCCCTAAGCATTTCTCTCTCTTTTTTTTTTTTATTAAATTTTTTATTTAAGCACCATGATTACAAACATGATTATAGTTGGCTTTTAGTCACAAACAGAACACCCCCTTCACCAGTGCAACATTCCCACCCCCCATTACCCCCCTCCCTCCTTCCTATCCCCTGCCTGTATTCAAGACAGGCATTCTACTACAGTTATTTTTTTAAGTTCAGTATACTGTCTTTTTCCCTTTCTTAAAGGATAAGTGTTAAAAAAAAAAACCACAGTAAAGGTGTAAAAGTGGCAATTGCCATTGTTTGCATAGGCCCAGCAAAATATGGGGAAAACGGAAAATAAATTCTTGGCCTAATTACAAGAAGGCCTCACCCCAGAAGTTTATTGGCATAAGACCGACTCTGGGCTCCAGGCATACCAGTCTGCCCAACCCCTGAATCATTCCCCATGGTCCTGGTGAAACTTTTTTGCACTTTAGCTGTTGTTGGTGTCAGGTTCCTGTATTTAAAGATTCTGGATTCTGTGCATTTCCTTCATCAAAGTCAGGCTGATGTGGAGCATCCTCTAGTTTCACCTCATCATTAGATGCAGAGAGACCTATCCTACAAGCAGGTTGTTGCTAAGTCGTCTGGGTGTTGAGAGCACTCTTTGGAGTAAGTCAATATCAGAGCAGTGGTAGGGTCTTCCCTGGTAGAGGTTTGCATCTTGGTAATGTTATAGACAACTGTGGTTGTTTCCATAGATGGTATCCATTGTTTAGGGGTTTATGGGCAATGCCCATTCTTCTGAGGCCTAAGTCAAATCATTATGCCAATGTTCAGGGTATAAGGCCTAACTGCATTACAAATTTTGTGTTTACATATGTATTATTTTCCCATTTTAATGTGCCTATGCAAAAGAGAAACAATGCCACAAGATATTGTTGATGCATCTGGGGGCTGAGGAATCAAGCCCAACATTCTCCATAACTTAGTTCTAACATGAATTCTATACAGAGATACTCTTCTACCAGCATTGCTTATTGAACAAATCTCAAAGGGGAAAAAGCAAGCAAACAAACAAACAAAAAACAGTAGACAAAATTGTCACTATATGGGCCCGGAGAGATAGCACAGCGGCGTTTGCCTTGCAAGCAGCCAATCCAGGACCAAAGGTGGTTGGTTCGAATCCCGGTGTCCCATATGGTCCCCCGTGCCTGCCAGGAGCTATTTCTGAGCAGATAGCCAGGAGTGACCCCTGAGCACTGCCGGGTGTGGCCCAAAAACAAAAACAAAAACAAAACAAAACAAAATTGTCACTATATAAGAGGATATTCAAAAAAGAGTTATAGATGTTAAGGGAATACATCTGAGATATACAAAGGAGATACACATTCCCTTTTATGTTTTAGAAATAATAGAGGGAGGGAGGGTGTTGTTTCTGGGACACCATTTTGGTCTGTGATTTGGCCACCTGAAATCTGTAAACAACTCCCAGCACTCTCATATCAGAAAATGTCTTTGAGTGGGGGTGTCTTGGAAACTGATTATGGTAGCAAGCATAGGTACCCAGTGAAGGGAGTTGGAGGATAGGAGTCCGTTGATAATAGATTGATAGGAACAGAGTTTTGGTTTCTTCTCAGGCTGAGAGTCCATGTTTTCATTTTGGGAGCTGGCTGAGAGAGGATAATAAAAGGACTAGAAATGGGCCTGTAAAGTGGTGAGCTAATGGGGGCAGGGAATAATACAACATAGACATTCTGTATATTGTAAACATAGATGAACACCTATGATATCCTATTTAACTATCTCTAATGTGTAACGTAAAGTGGATTAAACTATATGATATCCTATAAATCTATATAAATTGCATGTATGGGGGCAATAGCCCCTGAGCGGTTTGAGAATGGGGATTAGTGGGAGGGGAAGTTCACCAGTCCCCTCCCCCAACCCGTCCCTCTGGTGCAGGGTGGGGGATGGGGGAGGCCTGGGGTCCCCTTTAAACTGCTCGCCAGAACCCACCTTGCTGGCACCCTGGGCAGGCGGCCAGGGGTGACGCTGGGGTCCGGAGGAAGGAGAGAGAAGGCCTTGGGGGCAGCTGGAGGCTGCATCTTCCCCTAAGCTTGGCCATAAAGCCTACAGCATGGAGCCATGCCATTCCCTGTGTTGCCTGCTGAAGCTTCCGGCTCCCAGAGAGGAGTTTGGATCCTTAATTAGGCTGTAAGCCAGAAGTTCAACAGTCCCCTCCCTCACCCCACCCCGTGCAGGATGGCGGAAGCCTGGGGTCCCCTTTAAACTGATGAGCATTTATTTCATTCCTACCATTTGCCCTTAGCATTTATCCCCATTTTACAGATCAGAACATAGAGGGCAAGGCTTGCACAAATACTTAGCCTGGAAAACCATGTGAATAGTAGATGTTATGCAACTGAGTTAGGAGCCCACCAGGCTCCCTCTCCTACAGCTGCTCCCAGTGCTCATTCTGGGTTATTATCCTTTGCTTTCACACCCAAATGGGTAAGAGATGCAGCATCATGCTGTGAAGAACATATTTTTCAATCAGAGGGACCTGGGTTTGAGTCCGTGCTCTCCATCACTACTCCATTGTTGTAGGACTTCTTCCTGGGGCCGTGAGAATTCAGTACCATGTGAATAAACATAAGGAAGAGGCCAGGGGGACAATATGGGATGCCAGTCTTCGAACCACCATCCATCCTGGATCCACTGCGTGCAAGGCAAAAGCTCTATCGCTGTGCTATCTTTCTGGCCCTGTTGTAGATACTTATTTATTTATTTATTTATTTATTTATTTAATTTTTGGTTTTTGAGTGACACCCCGCAGCGCTCAGAGGTTACTCCTGGCTCTATGCTCAGAAATCACTCCTGGTAGGTTTGGGGGACCATATGGGATGCTGGGATTCAAACCACTGACCTGCAAGCAAGGCAAACGCCTTATCTCCATGCCATCTCTCCGGTCCCAGTAGAATCTTTTTGATGGCAATGGTGATATGTTTCTGATGATTATAGTGGTGGTGGTGGTGGTAGTAATGGTGATATGATGATTCTGAAGATTGTGATAGGCATTATGATAGAATGATCATTTCTTGGGGTGATCTAGAGCTTTAAATTGTTATTTAAGCAAGGAGGTGCTTCTTCAACTCTCATGGTGAAAAGAGACAGTAATCATCAACCCAGGCAGGACACAGCTTTGGGAGGAGAAGGTTAGTCACTGGAGGCTAACCCAGGTCTTCCTCCCCCAGGCTGGAAGCCTTAGCTCGGATGACTGCCATGAAGGACCGTCAGCAGAAGGAAGTCATCCAGCACAGCCTGGAAATCAAAGAGCTAGCGCGTATCTACAACCATGAGGCCAAGCTCAAATCCTTCCTGTTCATTAAGCTGAACGATCGCCTGGAATTTGAGGAACAGGCCAGAGAAAAAGCAGGTACACTCTCCACATCCTCTCCCACTCTCTCCATTGGAAACACTCACTTTTACTTGCTGGATTTAGCAACACATATTGCACGCATGCACATAGTAAATACTTAATGAGGTACTTGTGAAGTCACTAAAGATTGTGGTGATTCTTGATCGTCTCTTGGAAATATTCAGTTGTCCCTCCGAGGTGTCAGAAGTAGAGGAAGCAGGAGCGATGCTTCAGGTGCCTCTCACTGTTTTGGGCTTGTCCGTTCCTAGCTCTCAAGGCAAAGAAGTCTCGAAAGAAGAGAAAGGGCGAGAGTTTTGAGAGCTGGGAGATGGCCTACTTCCGGTTACTGAAGTTAACCAAGAATGGAAACCTGGATCAACTTGTTAATCACTTCCTGGCCAGAGAGGAGAGGAACTTCGCTCGCTTCATGTATGTCGCCGAGCTCAACAATGAAATGGAGATGATGCAAAAGAAGGTCAAGAAAATCCAGGTTGGGGCATTTCTTGTTTCCAGGTCTTGGTCCCTGTCTGCTCCTGGGACAACCTTCTCCAAAATGGGTTCCCAGAACACCTCTTTGAGCTACTCAGCAGGGAAAAAAAGGGCCTTGACCTATATCTCCATCTTTCATATTAATCTTTCTGAAGTGATAATTTTCAGTGCACACACACACACAAACACAAACACAAACACACACACACACACACACACACACACACACACCCCAGGTAGCTTTGTATCCTCCCCCACTGCATATTTTATGACTCAGAACTCAGTGAAATAACTACACTCTGGTTCTTGACCTTAACATCTGGCAGACCCCAGCTGATCAGTAGTTTCAGTGAATCGAGGTAAGTCAGCTATGTTATTCTGGAGCAGCTTAATGGACATCAACAGAGCAAAGGCTCTGACAGAACCTTGCAGTAAAGACAACCAGGGATGGGGCCGGAGAGATAGCATGGAGGTAAGGTGTTTGCCTTGCATGCAGAAGGACGGTGATTCAAATCCCGGCATCCCATATGGTCCCCCAGGAGTGATTTCTGAGCATAGAGCCAGGAGCAACCTCTGAGCACTGCCAGGTGTGATCCCCCCCAAAAAAAAACAAATAAAGAAAAGACAGCTAGGGATCTGGCTGAATGTTCACATCAGTTACATTCGCCCCCAAACATATGTCCATGCACAGGAGAATCTAAATCCCTTAGCAGAATCCTAAGCCCCAGCAAAAGAGGTCTCCAACCTGCATCTCTGCAGGCTTAGCACCTAGCTGCACCCCAGGTACTCTCAGTCAGTCCCAGGACCCCAAGACTACCTCCAGTGTCCCAACCCTTGGTTTTCTCCTCATGAAGTTCTGCTGCTGCATAAATTGTCACTTCATCTGGGAAGCCCACCTTTGGAAAATCCAGTGCTCCTAGACCTTCTGTTTGTGTCCAGGTGCAAGTAGAAACATCTAGAACATAGGACACAATGTGATGGACTAGGTCCCTTTTCCTGAGCTTCTTGTTCATTACATCCTGGTGAACAAGCTCTAGAGATTTCCCCAGAGACCTTTTTCTCCCGGACTTTTATCCTCTTTTTTTTTTTTTTTTTTTTTTTTTTTTGGTTTTTGGGTCACACCCAGCAGTGCTCAGGGGTTATTCCTGGCTCCAGGCTCAGAAATTGCTCCTGGCAGGCACGGGGGACCATATGGGACGCCGGGATTCGAACCGATGACCTCCTGCATGAAAGGCAAACGCTTTACCTCCATGCTATCTCTCCGGCCCCTTTTATCCTCTTTTTACTTAAGAAACATCCTAGAGGTGGGGCTGGAGAGATAGCACAGAGGTAGGGCACTTGCCTTGCACTCGGCCAACTCAGGATGAATGGTGGTTTGATTCCCGGCATTCCATGTGGTCCCCCAGGCCTGCCAGGGGTGATTTCTGACCACTGCCGGGTGTGACCCAAAAACCAAAAACCAAACAAACAAAACAAAACCATCCCAGAGGGAGCCAGAGTGATAATGATAATGGGGAAGGGCACTTGCCCTGCTTATGGCTAACCAGGTTTGATCCCTGGCAGCGTCTTTGGTCCCCTGAGCACCACCACGAGTGATTTCTGATTGCACAGCCAGTAGTAATCTCTGAGTACCACCTGGTGTTGTTTCTCCCAAACCAAAGCAAACAAACAAACAAACAAACACAAAAACATCCAGAGAAAGTATGAGCATCACAGGGGGCCCAGGAATGGGGCTCCTGGGGATGGGACATCTGAGTGGCCGGAGGGCATGGCTGCTTTTGCTGACGTCTGTTCCTGTCTCGAGCAGGATGAGATCACCTACTTGCGATCCCAGCAGAAGATTTCGCAGGATGACAGCCATGCCCTGCTGAGAAGGCTGGAGGTGAGGTCGGACTGTCCTCTCTGCCTGACTTTCTGTTTGTCTGTCCACCTAGCTTCCTTCCTGGCTGGCAGCCTGTCCTTTGGTTCTCAGGATCAAGTAGTCCTGTCTTGGCTCATTCTGACCTTTTGTTCCAGGAACCTCTTTCATAAGTACTGTGGAGGGGGTATTCCCTAGGGTAGGGGTCTCAAACTCGAGGCCCTCGGGCCAATTGCAGCCCTTCGTACAACATTTTGTGGCCCACGGCTGGCCTTCAAATATCGCAGTATTTGCGATTATTCGCTTACCGAATAATCGCAATAAAAATCGCATTAGTAAGAAAAAAATCGCATTAAACATTCGCATACCTCGAGCAGTTCCGTTGGGGTATGCAAATGTTTAATGCGATTTTTTTGTGATTTTTTTCTTACTAATGCGATTTTTTATTGCGAATATTCGGTAAGCAAAATCCCTTATGCGGCCCTGCCTCACCCTGACTTTGCCTCCTGCGGCCCCCAGGTAAATTGAGTTTGAGACCCCTGCTCTAGGGTCTCGTCCTCCTACAGAAGCCCCACCTCAGGGACATCTGGAAATTTCTCCCCAGATTGGTCCCTCCAGAGAGATCTCCGCCTCTACTCTTTTGCTGACACTTCTCTGTCTGCTGTACTCAGAGTCTGTACACCTTTCTGAGACAATCGTTGTGCACTGGGCCAAGTGCTCTGTGGATATTCTTTTCACCTTCATAACTGTGGGAGCACCTTAGTATTTCCAGTTCCCAAGTGTGGGACGTTCAGAGAGCTACTGAACCAACAGCACAGAGATGGGCCCAAAGCACAAAGAGGAACCCATAGCACAAAGATGGGTCAGTAACTCATACATGGGTCAGTAGCACAGAACTGGGCTATTATATGAGGTTGACCGTGTCTTCAGCTGCTAATAAGGACCCCAAACCACAGAGGAGGTGAGCATTGATTGACTCTGTTAAGAAACAATCTGAGGGCCCGGAGAGATAGCACAGCGGTGTTTGCCTTGCAAGCATCCGATCCAGGACCAAAGGTGGTTGGTTCTAATCCCGGTGTCCCATATGGTCCCCCGTGCCTGCCAGGAGCTATTTCTGAGCAGACAGCCAGGAGTAACCCCTGAGCACCGCCGGGTGTGGCCCAAAAACCAAAAAAAAAAAAAAAAAAAAAAAAAAGAAACAATCTGAATGGGCCCGGAGAGATAGCACAGCGGTGTTTGCCTTGCAAACAGCTGATCCAGGACCAAAGGTGGTTGGTTCGAATCCCGGTGTCCCATATGGTCCCCCGTGCCTGCCAGGAGCTATTTCTGAGCAGACAGCCAGGAGTAACCCCTGAGCACCGCCGGGTGTGGCCCAAAAACAAAACAAAACAAAACAAAACAAAACAAAAGAAACAAGCTGAAGTGAGACTGCAGAGCTGGTATGATGTCATCCTTATCCCTGGTATTTTTGTTCTGTTTTGTCATCATTTGAATGTGGTTTAAATACCCAAAGAATGCTTCATGGTCATATTACAGCTGCCACGAGACCTGTCTTTACATATGCATTCTGGGCAGGAAGAAAGTGGAGAAACGCACAACATAATTTACCAGTTTAAAAGCTCTTTCCCTAGGGGCTGGAGAGAGAGCACAGCAGTAGGGCGTTTGCCTTGTACATAGCCGGTGATTCGAATCCCGGCATCCCATATGGTCCACATGCCTACCAGGAACTATTTCTGAGCACAAAGCCAGGAGTGACCTCTGAGTGCTGCCAGTTGTGACCCAGAAACAGACAGACAGACAGACAGACAGACAGACAAAAAGTTCTTTCTCTGAAGTGCATATATATCATGAAAAATTTGGCAAAGAATTTTGAGCAAGGTACACTGTCACCCCGAATACAAGGGTTCTCTTATAAGGGGAGAGAGAGAGAGAGGAGAGAGGGTAGCAAATATGTGACAAAGATATCATCCCACGGATGATAAGTTGAATTGTAAATTCTGTTCTAGCACAGAGCAAATGCTTCTCCAGAATCTTCAATTCCCAGCTCTGTGACCTGTTCTGGGAAGAGCAGGGGGAGGGTGTCATTCTCCATGTGGCCAATCGGGGGCAGCAAAACACAGACCGACCATTAAGTCACTCCAGCTGTGGCCTTAGAGTCTGCTGGGGTCCTTTATCCTCCAGGAGAATTATTCACCATCTAGGCCAGAGCTTATCTGGTCTTTCCATCTCCTCTATAGAAAAGAAATCACTTAGCACAGGACCTCCAACCCCCTACTCCCCACCAGAAATGTATCTTTCCAAGGGGAACCAAAAAGGAACAACCCTCTAATAGCACCCTAGGTCAGTCCCAACCCCTGGAGCAAACTAATGTTTTGAAGCTTCCTAGGCAAGGATGGTATTTCTCTACATTTCTGGTCTAGGAAGGTGTTATGGGGTTCAGCCTGGGGGTACTGACCAGGTAACCCTAAGGATCGCCCCCTGCCTGAAGCCCTTCCTGTTAGCTCCTTGTTCTTTTGACTTTTACAAAACATCTGTTTTTTTTTTTTTCAAATGCAAACACTCTAAGCAGGAGAGAATTTTTAATAGTTAACACTTATTATTAAAAAGTTTAAAAATGGGGCCGGGTAGGTGGCGCTGGCGGTAAGGTGTCTGCCTTGCAAGCGCTAGCCAAGGAAGGACCGCGGTTCGATCCCCCGGTGTCCCATATGGTCCCCCCAAGCCAGGGGCGATTTCTGAGCACATAGCCAGGAGTAACCCCTGAGCGTCAAACGGGTGTGGCCCAAAAACCAAAAAAAAAAAAAAAGTTTAAAAATATTAAAAATATTATTAAAAATCATTATTCTAAACTATGATTTAGAATCCTATTAATGACAAGGTATTGTGTATAATGTTTAAACAGGCTAGCCTCACTCCTTCCCCAAGTGTCTACTTCCTTCCACCATTGTCTCAGTTATTTCCTGACCATGTTTTTCTATTCCAATTTCCTTTATTTAAAGAACATGTGTCACATAGTTGACAGAGTTGATTATATTACATTTGTTTTCAGATAAGTAAGAGCAAAATTATTTAGAAAAAATAGAAAAGGGGAAAAGAAGGAAGAGAAGATAATAAAATAAAAAGAAAATACAATTACAAGCAAAAATTTATTTTTTTAATTTATTTTTCTTGGCCACACCCAGTGACACTCAGGGCTTACTCCTACCTATATGCTCAGAAGTTGCTCCTGGCTTGGGGGACCATATGGGACGCTGGGAGATCAAACCACTGTCCTTCCTATGGTAGTGCCTATGCAAACACCTTACCACTTGCATCACCTCTTCAGCCCCATTGACAAGCAAATTTATAAAAATTATTATATCTCCAATGAGATCATTAAGTCATTGTCAGAAGGTTTAGTAAGCTCTTGTTGCTAGCTGATCATTCTCCATTCTGTTATTTCTTTCGTTTCTGAACATTAAGTGACATTCACATTAGCATCTAAATCAGTGTGTACTTCTGGGAATGACACTATTAAACAAATAGTTATTTGTCCAGGCGTTCAAAACACTATTACTGATACTGAGGCTTTTGTGGGTTGTGTTTTCGGCTGCTAGGTATCCTGGAAGTATGAGGGTAGTGTGTGTGCATGCGTGTGTGTGTGTGTGTGTGTGTGTGTGTGTGTGTGTGTGTGTGTGTGTGTGCCTGCACTCGCCCCCTCCAAAGTCCTGTAGATATCAACCAAAATACCAAAATAACTGGAATTTAGCTAGATTAGTGTCTCTGCAGAGAGTTGCAAAGTGGTGATTATGGGTGATGGATGCATCAAGAGGTGTGGCTTTGGGAGAGTGGAAGCTTGGCCTACCTTTTCCTCCTGAGATTGCCAGCATTCAGCTATGCAGTTGGTACACCCATGATTTTTCATGGGTTGGCTTATATCTTTTTCAAGAACAGAGTGAGCCTATGGAACTGGCTTGGTGCAAACATGGCAACTGCATTTGTTCCTATAATGTTTTTTTTATATCCCACATATGAAATTACTCTGTGTCTGTTCCTCTCCCCTGACAAACTTCACTCAGTTTGATACTCTCCAGATCCACCAATGTTGCAGCAAATCTCATGATTTCATCTCTCCTTATGCCCAAGTAGTATCCCACTGTGCCCATGTACCAAGGTTTTTTGATCTGCTCCTCTGTTCCTGGATGCTCAGATAGTTTCTGGGATAATTTTCAGAATGGGGGGCCCCAGGTAGGTATTTCCCTGCCTCCTGCTAATGCAGAGAGTGGGGTGTTTCACCAGGAGGAGCTGAAGAGGACCACAGAAGAGGCTGACAGGTTTGAGTTCAGCTGCGAGGAGATCAACAATACTCTGGACAGGCTCAAGGATGCTGTGAAGACATTGCTCAAAAACATTGACTGTGATGCTACCAAGATCATGGAGCAGCTTGGGGATAAGGGCAGGGTCACTGATACCAACCTTTTTCAGTACTTGGGTGAGTTCAATTGGGGCCCTGGCACTCATTTACAGACTCTCAGTGAGCTCCCAGACTGCCAGGGGGCTGGAGGTGGATTGTGGGTATCTGTGTGCTTCTGAACCCAGGGCATTGCTTGAGTGTCTCTGGGGATGCACCCAGAGAAGATGGAAGGCCCTAACTGCTGTCCTGGCTCCTGACCCTGGCGACCATCCTCCCAGGATAAGACACTCCCCAAAGGCACCCTGGACCTGTCATGCTTTTATTCCTCTTCTCTCCTGCTTTCTTCTCTCATCTCCTCAACTCCACCTCTCCCCAAACTCTTCCACCTCATCTCCCCTGCAGAGATGTTCTGTCATTCCTCACTCTTAGATCTAGGTTTCAGGGCTCCCCTTCCCATCCCTCACACCATATAGTTTGCCAACCATATTTAATAGTCCCCATAGAGTCCTCTCTGCTCATGAGATTCTTGAGCCCCGCCCCAGTGATTATTGAATTATGATCACGGGTAATTCGCTAGTGAGAGACACCATGTTGGTTGGTGCAATCTGTCTCATGCCCACCCACCTTCAGCCAGAGACTCACAGGGACAAGAGTTGTATTTTTTTTTTTTTTTTGGTCTTTTGGTTCACACCCGGCAGTGCTCAGGGGTTACTCCTGGCTCCATGCTCAGAAATTGCTCCTGGCAGGCACAGGGGACCATATGGGACACCGGGATTCGAACTGATGACCTGCACGAAAGGCAAACGCCTTACCTCCATGCTATCTCTCCGGCCCCAGATTTGTATCTTTGTCACCTTTACCACATACTTGTTCTAGCCATCTCCATACCTCTGTGACATACCAC